>NC_132781.1:19723270-20023270 GCF_048418805.1 Vulpes vulpes | reverse complement strand
GGTGGCTCAGTGGTTGAATGGCTGTCTTTGGCTCAGGGCGTGATCCCAGGGTCCAGGATTGAGCCCCACATTAGGCTCCCTATGAGGAGCCTGCTTCTCCCTCCATCTATGTCTCTGCCTCTCTTTGTCTCTCATGAATAAATAAAATCTTAAAAAAAAAAAAGCAAGTAAAGGAGAGAAAGCCAGTATACATTAGTAAGCAAAGGAAAGTATGTGCTATGTTGCATATAGTCTTGAAGAAATGGAAAAGGACCTGGAGTTTGGAAGCATTTATGATTATTCATAATATAATAATATGATATTGTCATTATATATAATTATATAGCTTAAGGAGTAATCTCTTCATGCTAAGCACTAACAGGTAGCTTATCTGACAATGGCTGCTATTCATCTGGTCCCTACCTTGTGTCTACACACTGTGTTAGTTCTTTAAAATATTTATGATTTCCAATATTCACAAACACTTCACAGAATTACCTGTGTAATATGATGTATTTATTATCAGAATTCCATTTCACAGATGAGAGAATTGAGATCCAACATTTCAGTCATTTCCCCAAAAGACTACAGTAAGGAGCTGAGGTGGGATTTGAACCTAGGTCTTTCTGATTCCAAAGGCCTCAGGCAGTGGCACTTTATTTAACTCTGTATTCCCACTATCATCCCTGTGCTTAGCACAGAGGCCTACCCACGCATCAAGAATGACCCCAAAATGTAAATCAGATGACCTGCCTTTGTACATAATCCAAATTATTTCTTAACAACCCTCCCCACCCCACTCCCATCCCCATCCCCAGATCATTAACGAGTCTTTCAATTTCTTCAATGGGGAAACTCTTTCCTTCCCCAGGGCATTTGCCTGTACAGCACTAGTTACCTTTGGAGGCTCTTCCCCTCACTCTTCCCAAGTTAACCCCTTTATATCCTTTAGATCCTAGCTTGGTACTTCATCTGAGAGGTTGTCCTTGGCCATTCTTTCTAAAATAGACCTCTGGTTTCTCTATACTAGACATTTCTTTCCAAACATTAATTAAATTTTGCAATTATGTTGTCAGGTTATTTTCTGATGTCTTCCCCCAGTAGTATGACCCAGGAGGCCAGAGAACTTGAGTCTTGTTTACCTTTGATTTCCCTGAAATGTGGTTTTTAAATACAGGAGTCGCAGCCAAATGTGGCACCTCTGAATTGAGATGTACAGTTAAGTGTAAAATTCATACTGGATTTCGAAGACTTGGCACGAGAAGAGAATGTATAAGATCTCATTCGTAGGTTTATATTGGTTACATGTTGAAATGATGTCTGGATAAACTGGGTTAAATCTAGGATTAAAATTATTTTCACCTGTTTGACTTTTTAATGTGGCTACTAGATGATTTTTTACTTCTATAAGGAACTCGTGTATTTCTCCGCTCTGAGACAACGCCATCCCAGGGCCTAGTACAGCGTCCTGCCTCCATTTTACTGAGCGAAAGAACCAATGTTAAGAGAGACCGGATGAATGAGCGAGTGAAGAGGTACGGTCTCTGCCTCCTATTAGGAAAATAGATAACGGCATTGTCCTGAAAGTCGGGAGATCTGGGTCTGGAAACTCTGTGTGGGCTTGCACAAGCAATGCCGCGCTCCGGATGTCAGCCCATCAGGCAGCTGATCTCTGAGGTCTCGAACTGTATGAGGCTAAGTGGCGGAGGAAGGTGGAGAAGGCCGGGACAACAGAGCTTGACTTCTGTTTGACTCTAGCCTAACACTAGAGCTTCGGCCGACGGGAGGAGGCAGCAAGAATCACAGAGTAGAACCCCGAGCCCAGCGCCGGGCCGCCGGCTTCCTCCGCCGACGTCACTGGGGCGCGACGGCCCTGTCCGTCCTGTCCTCGAGGCGGCAGCGGTTCAGAAGGTCCCTGTGGTGAGGGCGAGCGCCGAGCTAACAATGTCAAACTGTACTGGAGTCTCTCTAATGCTCAGTTTTCAGCAAACCACCCTCGGCTGCTCTCCCTCCTACTTCGCCCTTACCCGGCATTGGATGCCGGCTGCTAGGAGTCCGGTCTCGGACGTCCAGGGCTGGACCCCAGCGCGGCTGCGCAGGGCACGTGCGCCTCTCCGGAGTCCCGGCGATTGGCTGTGATGTAACTTCCGGCGTGAGCGGCGAAAGCCGGGAGGGCGAGCGAGAGAGTGAGCAGGCAGCAGGCAGCAGGCGGGCGGGCGGACGGCTCGGCGGGAGGGAGCGAGCGAGCAGTGAGTGAGCCAGCGAGGGCGGTCGTGTCCCTAGAACAGCCGAGATTCTTCCCGTCCCTCTGACCCCCTCCCCGGAGCCCACAGCGCCTCTGGTCTCCAGTGGAGCGGACACGGCCCGGCCCGGCCATGGCCTCGTTGCTGAAGGTGGATCAGGAAGTGAAGCTCAAGGTAGCGGCACCGGTCTGGGCCTCCTTACCCCCCGCTTCGATTTCCGAGCAGTCTGACCGGCTCCCCACTCCCCATGGCGTCTTTGTCTCCCTGGGGACACCAGCTCTGAGCTTCCGCTCAGCTCAGCCCAGCCCCCCACTCCCGGAGACGGCATCAGGGGAGAGGATAATATGGGGTGGCCTTGTGAACCGCATCTGGTGGTGGAGAGCCCCGAGGAAACCTCCGCGGACACGTGGTGGACTCAACACTTTAGGCCAGTGACAGCTGGAAGTCCCCAGTCCAGCAACGTCCCCGCCTCCGGATGCTACGCTGTTCTACCCCTACCCTTGGCGTCAGGCCTCCCTGGTATCAAAGGCTAGGTCTGGATGGGGGCTTGGCACGTTTGTGAGCTCACATGCCCCCTGTCTACCTGACTTTCGTTTGCTCTCAAATCCAGACAGCTTCAGACACAGGGAGGGAGGGTGGGAGGGAAGGCAGGCGGGTGCTACTCTCAAGCCCCACTTCCCTCTCCTGAGATGGAGAAATGGATCCTCAAAAAAATAAAGTATTTACAGTCTGGGGGCCTCTCAGCTTCTCATTACAATTACAAGGTGAGGGGAGTACGGCTGGATTTGGGTTTTCCCGTCCTGCCCTTAACCTCTGTTGCCAGGTATTGACTTGCTGTTACTGAATTGCTCTCTTTGTTAATTTTAGGTTGATTCTTTCAGGGAGCGGATCACAAGTGAGGTGAGTGCAATAAAAAAAAAAAACAAAATAAAATAAATAAGCGTTGGTTGATAGTTGGGAATTTCCCAAAGAAGAGATCTGTAGAGAGAGAGACCTTCCCACAATTATTAATTGAGCTGTATTTTCCTTCATTTTTAGGCAGAAGACTTGGTGGCAAATTTCTTCCCAAAGAAGTTGTTAGAACTTGATAGCTTTTTGAAGGTGAGAGACTCTTTTCTTCAAATTCCCCAGTTTTTTTGGCTCTGGTCTTTCTGTCAAATGGGAGAAATCATGTGTTGATTCTATTTTGTTTTGTACAGTAAAATGCTCTCATTTCTTGCCCTTCAAATAAAATACTTCTTTGTTCATTTTGAAAAGACTGATGTTGTTTTGGGGGTGGGCGTCTCTCTTTCAGGAACCAATCCTAAACATCCATGACCTAACTCAGATCCACTCAGACATGAATCTCCCAGTCCCTGATCCTATTCTTCTCACCAATAGCCACGATGGACTGGACGGTGTGAGTGTCCTGTATTTTTCTTTGTATTCTGAAGCAATAGTTCTCTAGTCTCTGTTCTTCCTAGTCAATTTAAACACATACGGAGGAGACAGTGGATTAGGATCTAGGAACAAGGGCTCTTATAGACCTGATGATTCCAGTATACCACTTTGAGACCCTGGTTTTCATTTATAGCATGAAGTGTGTAATGTAATGTTACTTTGTCCTACAGTGAGTTCTAAATAGGACTAGTAGCTACAGGTTTCCTCAAGTTATCTGGTCTGTCCCTGTGGCTCTAAACAAGATTTTTCTTACCTTTTTCAATGTCTTGAGTATTGTTAGAGGATGAGTAGTGCTTGCTATATGACTGTAGTCTCTGTCTGTGTGGCATATATTTAGAACCCAGTGCTTGCCAGTTACATGTCCACATTTCATAATAACACTGTTAACACTGTATTGTCTGAATTACTGTGTCATTGATAGAGCTTGCAATTCTGGAAAACAGAAACTATTAATCATCTTTGTATCCCTAGCACCTAGCACTGTACTTGGTACATAGTAGGTGCTAAGTACATGTTTGTTGATTGAATATTGTACTTCTTTGTGGAAGTTGAAGATTTGTACATATTCCCTTTAGTATATTCACTGTGCTTTGAATGGTTCATTTTTCCTGTTGCTTATAGTATCCACCCCTCTCCCCCAGTTGCTTAATGTGTCATTTGAAGGCTGGTCTTCCCAACTAGATTGTAACTTGCTTTGTGGCAAGAATCTTTTTTAAAGTCTTATATATGCTTAGTAAATTGTGCATAAATGAAAACAGCCTATGGGGCCAAAGAGATTAGACTTGCTTGAAGGGTAACTTGTGATGGGAATATGGGTGTCAAGAGCAGGCTAATTCCTATCTCTGTATCCTTAGCCCACTTACAAGAAGCGAAGGTTGGATGAATGTGAAGAGGCCTTCCAAGGTAAGAGCCAGTCTCCCCCGCCCACCTACTCCCTGACTTGCAACCCTGAGCAGGAGGATTGATCTGGCAGTCTCTGATCAGAAAACAAGACCGAATTTTATTTTCCAGCATTAGCATTCCAAAGTTCTACAAACATGGTTATTATTTAGCACCCCAAACCTAATTTCCCAATAAACAGGGAGCGGTTGACTTAGTGTGGACTGTCAAGGGGGAGAGGTTTGAGGTGGCTACACATCTTAGATTTTCCACAGAAGTTCTAGTTATTTTCTCTTTTTTCAGTAATAGTTGGTGCATTAAATCTTTAGAGCATATTTTAATTTTCTATTCTTTCCTTATTCATATTTTGGCACTTTTTTTTTTTTTTAAGAATTTTATTTATTCATGAGAGAGAGAGAGAGGCAGAGACATAGGCAGAGGGAGAAGCAGGCTCCGTGCAAGGAGCCTGATGCGGGACTCAATCCCGGGACCCCAGGATCACATCCTGGGCCAAAGGCAGACGCTAAACCGCTGAGCCACCCAGGGATCCCTTGACTTCGGCACTTTAGACACTCATTTTAGATAAAAAGCAGAGATCATAGCATCTCATGGGTCTGGGAAACAAAGAAGGTGGGGGTATTATGTCCTGTCCCCCAACCCCTCAATCATTTGACCTTCTTCATGTCCCTGCCAGGAACCAAGGTGTTCGTGATGCCCAATGGGATGCTAAAAAGCAACCAGCAGCTAGTGGACATTATTGAGAAAGTGAAACCTGAGATCCGGCTGCTGATTGAAAAATGCAACACGGTGAGGCAGGGGCTAGTGACTTAAGGGCTGACCCCAAAAAGCCTGGCTTGAATTATGAAAAATATTGGTTGTGGGGCAGGAGGCATGGAGGTGATAGAGGAGTTGGCACATTAAGTATCTTGGCTACCATGTTCCTGGCATCTGATCCCAGCAGCAAGGATTGTATATTTCATGGCTTCAGCAGAAAAAGCGAGGGTCTTCGTGTGTGTGTGTGTGTGTGTGTGTGTGTGTGTGTGTGTGTATATATATATATATATGTCTATATATATCCATATATATGTATATATATATTGGTCCTCTCACCCTTCAGGTCAAAATGTGGGTACAGCTTCTGATTCCCAGGATAGAAGATGGGAACAACTTCGGGGTGTCCATTCAGGTAACTTGCTTGTATTACAAACTGGAGAGGAAGGTTCAAAAGGTTTACTCTCCTTTTCCCTGCTTTCTCTTTGGCTCTTTGAGTGACATGGAAGTGACTTGACCTCGACCCTTGGGTTTTTTTTAGGAGGAGACAGTTGCAGAACTAAGAACTGTTGAGAGTGAAGCTGCATCTTATCTGGACCAGATTTCTAGGTAGGGCTTCTTGGGCGTGGCCCAGGAATTGGGGGCTGGTGACATAGCAAGCACTATCCAGGGTCTTCTGCAGCTTCTTCCTCTTCTTCTCCTTACAGATATTATATTACAAGAGCCAAATTGGTTTCTAAAATAGCTAAATATCCCCATGTGGTAAGTAAGGGTGTGGGGGTCTGAGGGTGGAAGTGGAAGGAGAGGGAGGAGTGGCTGTTACTCTGCAAGAGCTGCCATCTGTGGACAGCCCAGCCTCAGCAACTAGCCTTTCCTCCACCCTCCTTTCAGGAGGACTATCGCCGTACCGTGACAGAAATTGATGAGAAAGAATATATCAGCCTTCGGCTCATCATATCAGAGCTAAGGAATCAATATGTGAGTAACCTTGGTCCCTGCCCATAGTCACCCTGCCTGTTAGTCCTAGGGGTCATGTTCTTGTCATTTTCTGGGGTTTGAGGTGGGGGATGGAGTAGGATAAAATGAGTAGGATAAATTCTCATTAACTGAGTTGAGAGCTGAGATCATTGAGGGTGCATAGCTGGGGATCTCCCTTTCTGTTTGGATAGCAGGGAGTGTAGTGCAGTATAGGTGTGAAAATGTGAGCATTAGAGTCACAAGGCTTAGGTTCAGAACAAATTCTTCCTGTAATCTGTGGCCTTAGGCAAGATGTCGAACCTCAAATGTCAGTTTCTTCATCTCTAAGATAGAACTTAGAGTATCTATGGCACAAATATGGGGGTTTTTTGTTTTGTTTTTTTACAAAGATGGTTTTTTAAAAATGAGTGAAATAGGGGCACCTGGATGGCTCTGTTGGTTAAGCATCCAACTTGTGATTTTGGCTTAGGGCATGATCTCCTGCATAGTGGGATTGAGATTAGTAGGACTGAACCCTGTGTTGAGCTCCACGCTCAGCAGGGAGTCTGCTTGAGATTCTCTTTCTCTGCCCCCGCCCCCCCCGCCTTCACTCACCACTTGCTCTTTTTCTCTCAAATAAATTAATTTTTTTTTTCCAAAAATGAGTGAAATAACACGTTAAAAGACCCAGTACCATTGTTGATTGTTATTCGACACTTGGGGCCTGGGAAGTATCCAGGAATCCCCAATGTGTGGGTATGACAGAGGAGAGACAGCCGCCCTGAATTCAGGTTCCAGTGAGTGGGATTGGGATTTTGCATGTGATTGGTTGGGGACTTGTGGGGGTATCTAGTTTCTTTGGGAGGTCAGATAGAACAAACGTGTGATTCCTTGACCTCTTCTCCCAGGTCACTCTACATGACATGATCCTGAAAAATATCGAGAAGATCAAACGGCCCCGGAGCAGCAATGCAGAGACACTGTACTGAGGCCAGGGCCAGGGCCAGGGGACTCTGTGAGTCTGGCTCAAGACCGACATTGCCTTGGTTTGTTACATGACTATCGTGATGGGGAAACTGGCTGGAAATAGTAATCACACCTCTCTGTTTTTAGTTAGAGTCTAATGAAACTCTCATGTAGTTCTGTGACGTGTTTACCTCTTTTTTCAGGCCTCAGGAACTCTTCTATTTCTTTCCCTAATACCCCACACCTGACCTGTCCTAATTTCTGGAGAATTCCAGGTTTGTGTGTGCAGGATATTGGCATAGGAATACTTGTGTTTTCTCTCCTTGCCCTCTCCCTCCTGTGTCTTGAGCTTTGTGTTGTTTTCCTTCTGTTGATTAGTTCATTAGAAGCTGAGGGAACTGAAAGGAAAGTGCTAGGTGTTTTTTAGGAACTGGGGTGGGAGGGGTCCAGCTCCTCTCCTCTGATGTAAGGTTAGTGTCTCTTGCCACTGTGTGGGACATTGGATCCTCCCTCCCACAGTTTTCCTGGTGATAACTTAGGATTTCCCATCCACATACATCCCACCTTGAACCTGATCATGACAAGAAACACCTTAGGCCTTCTGCCAAGTCCCTAGCTCCTTGAGATGTTTTTATAACCAGGATTTTCACATACACATAGGTGTGTGGTATACACATACGTACAGACATGCACGCACATGCCTTCCTACTCTTAACCTGATTTCCCCATCGCATAGTCTGTGGTGTTGTCCTTTGTCCCCCCAACCCCCCCCCCCCCAAGAACTCTGTCACACACACACATCATTCAGAAGGTGATAGTTGTCTTAGTCCTTGCACACTGGGGCCCCTCGTTCTGCTCTTATATACAGGCTCTTGATGCCCAGAGGCTGGTGAGTTGGAGGAGAGCCGAGAGATGAGAAGCAGAGGATCTGGGGAAGGCCCCTTCCTCTGTGACTCTGGTCTTTTGGGGCATCACTGCAAAGGCTGGTCCTCTGGCTCCTGGTTGCCTCTTCTAGGCCAGTTGTAAATTGGCGTGGGGCTCCCTGCAGCTCTGAGAGCCAGATGCTGCTGCTTCTGCTGGGCTTTCCTAGGGGAAAAATATTTCTCTTATTTATAGTATTGTGCTTCCAAGGAAAGCAGCACCTGTGTGTCTGTGTGTGTGTATGCACACACGCGTGTACGCTTTGTGTGTATGTGAAAATCTGCCAGGCAAGTCAAAACCGTAGAAGAGTTGCCTCCTATCTCTTGAATCTTCCAGAGAGATCACTTGTTACAGCTTTTCTGTTAACCCTCATCAAACCCCTACTTTTTTATTCTGCCGCTACTGGAGAGTTAGTATTGCAGTCAGCCTGCCAGCGACTCTCTCCATGTCTGTTTCTGACTCTCATTCTTCCCCTTGCCTTCATCCCCAATCATATTTCCACCCAGATGCATCATTTTTACTCCCAGTATGCTGTAGAGAAGGAGTCAGAATGCTGTCTTCCCATGAATAGTACTCAGTAACAAACCAATTGCATTTTAGTTGGGCAGTGCCCCTACCCACCCTCCAGATCCCTTCCAGCTAAAACCCTACCCTTTTCCCCACTATGTGTTTCTCAGTTTCCCTTTTTGTTTTTTGGATTATTCTGCTGCCCCTCCTCCTTACTCTACCACCCTTGGATCGTAATGTAAAATTCTTTTACCATGTCAAGAAATTATTAAAAACGCAGGTACTTTGACCTCTTTCTAAAGCTGCAGACCCTGGTGCGATGCTCTGGTGGCTAGGGATATGCCCACACTCAAGTGCGTGTGCACGGGGACACCCACCTCCACATACACCTCCAGCCACCCTATTGGGTGTTTTTATACCAATTGAACTGCCTCTTTTCTCTAAAATAATGGAAAGACTGAGGCTTCTGCCTACCAGGAGGCAGGGGTGGGTCCTTTACTTGTGTTCAGTCTGAATTATGTGAAAGTTAGCCCTTACAAACCTAAGCTGCTTCTGTCTAACCTCCCAAGATACCCAGTTCCTTGCTGTCTCCTTGGTGATACCCATGAACTGCCAGTAGAGGCTGCTCTAGTTCCGCGTGTGGGAGATCACCTGGTTCAAGGCAACAGCCTACCCGGTCATTTTCTTGACCTTATACTAATTCTCCCTGCTGATTAGTGTCTTAAATTTCTTGAGGAGATACCAGGGTTTCCTGCTTTTGGTTTTCCAATGACTTGGAGGGCTGTCTAGGATTCTAGCTCTCTCTGAAATAAAGTTTCCTCAACTTCCACCTTGCAAAGTAGCATTCTAATATCCAGTGATCCCCTCATTGTCTCTGCAAAGAGATTTAAGGTCTTGAACGGTGAGGAACATCCGCTGTATTCTGTTCCAGAGATCGGTTCCAGAAGCTAACAATTTTTGAATGCCTTCCCTGTGTTGGGTTCTGTTAAGTACTTTATGTGCATGACCATGTTCAATTTTCATGAATCTAGAATAGTTTACCCCTCCTTTATAGGTGAGGACACTGAAACTCATGATTAAGTGACTCCTCTGAGGTCATATAGCATAGGGACGTGGGGTTGGTATACAAATCGGACTGCTGAGCCCAGGCACTCATCCTTTCCCAATGGCTAGATGGAAGAGACCTGAAACTACAAAGCAGGGGCTTGGCCTTTGGCAGCTGGCCAAGTACTTGTTACTGAACTGGGCCGTGGGTCCTGGGAATACTGGGGGGAGTGCCTGCTAGGAGGTAGGATAGTTGGGTGCCTATGTGTATCCAAATGGATAGTTTGGGTGCCTATGTGTAGCACACAGCACTTAACTGGGCATCTGAGGTTTGCATTCATCCTCAGATCCATTCTAAGTGAAAGGTAGAGTTTAGAGTTAATCCAAATGCCATCTAGTCTGGTCTAAGTGATGGCAATCAGAACTCCTACCGTCCTGCCACCAGGAGTTCAGGGACAGGGGAGAGGCTATGCACGTGGAAGTAGTGCCTTGAGCCAAACCACGGAACAGAAAATTGGAACAGAATTATATAAATTAAGGTCAGAAATTTCCTGTCCAACCCACAGGGTGGAGTTTTCTCCATTCCTATCCATCCTACTGAATATAAACCCCGATTTGATGTCAGTAACTGGAAGGAGCAGCTGGTAGGACTCCCCTTTCAGCTTTCAGCATTCATCATGAATCTCAAGGTAGTCCTCGTGTTCCTGGCACTGTCCCTCATTACCATCTTTGCCCTGGCCTATGTCTTGCTGACCAGCCACGGTGGCACCAGCCAGCCTCCCCGTTGCCCCGCTGTGTCCCCCAGCGCCCAGCCCTGGACACACCCCGGCCAGAGCCAGCTGTTTGCAGACCTGAGCCGAGAGGAGCTGACAGCTGTGATGAGCTTCCTGACCCAGCAGCTAGGGCCAGGCCTGGTGGATGCAGCCCAGGCCCGCCCCTCGGACAACTGCGTCTTCTCGGTGGAGCTGCACTTGCCCCCCAAGGCTGCAGCCCTGGCCCACCTGGATAGGGGGAGCCCCCCGCCTGCCCGGGAGGCACTGGCCATCGTCTTCTTTGGTGGACAACCCCAGCCCAATGTGAGTGAGCTGGTGGTGGGGCCGCTGCCTCACCCCACCCACCTGCGGGACGTGACAGTGGAGCGTCACGGGGGCCCCCTGCCCTATCACCGACGCCCCATGCTGGGAGCGGAGTATGCCCAGATGTGGAAGCATTTGAAGGAGGTGGAGCTACCCAAGGCACCAGTCTTTCTGGCTTCTGTCTTCAACTACAATGGCTCCACTTTGGCACCTCTGCATGCCACACCCAGTGGCTTGCGTTCAGGGGACCGTGCTACCTGGATAGCCCTCTACCATAATATCTCAGGTGTTGGCATTTTCCTTCACCCAGTGGGGCTGGAACTACTGCTGGACCACAGGGCCCTGGACCCTGCCCACTGGGCTGTCCAACGGGTCTTTTACCTTGGGCGCTACTATGCAGACTTGGGCCAGTTGGAATGGGAGTTTAAGGCTGGCCGGCTGGAAGTGGTTAGGGTTCCTCTACCCCTGCCAAATGGGGCTTCATCCTTGAAGTCCCGGGCCTCCCCAGGTCCTCTCCCCCCTCTTCACTTCTCACCTCAGGGCTCCCAATATAGCGTGCAAGGGAACCTGGTGGCATCCTCTCTCTGGACATTTACCTTTGGTCACGGGGTGTTTAGTGGCATGAGGATTTTTGATATTCGGTTCAAGGGCGAGCGAGTGGCCTATGAAGTCAGTGTCCAGGAGTGTGTATCTGTCTATGGTGCCGATTCACCCAAGACAATGATGACCAGATACTTGGATAGCAGCTATGGACTTGGCCGTCACAGCCGGGGCTTGGTTCGGGGAGTGGACTGCCCCTATCAATCTACAATGGTGGACATCCACATACTGGTGGGCACAGGGGCAGTCCAGCTGCTCCCGGGGGCTGTATGTGTATTCGAGGAGGCCCAAGGACTGCCCCTTCGGAGGCACCACAATCACCTTGAGAGTCATTTCTATGGTGGTTTGGCTGGCTCGGCCCTTGTAGTCAGGTCTGTGTCCTCTGTAGGCAACTATGACTACATTTGGGACTTTGTACTGCACCCAAATGGGGCGCTGGAAGGGCGGGTCCATGCCACGGGCTATATCAACACGGCTTTCCTGAGTGGGGGTGAGGAGAGCCTCCTCTTTGGGAACCGTGTGGGGGAGCGAGTGCTGGGGGCAGTGCACACACATGCCTTCCACTTCAAGCTGGACCTGGATGTGGCAGGTGAGTGCTCTGGTGAGGGCTGAGACTTGGGGTGGAGCAGAGGGAAGGGAGACCCCCAAAGCAAGCTAGAGGCAGCAGAGGGTAGAGTCCTGGCACCATGATATATTATGGCAACAGAGCAGGGGCTGATTGGAGTATATTCGACTGCAGTCAGCCTGAAATACTGGGTGTACTGGGTATCTGGCCAAAAGTAGAGGAGTGCCCCTACCCGGCCCTGGTCACCCAGCCCCCCTGCCTCGCTGTGATTGTGAAACTGGCTTAAATGCAATGGCTGTGCCTGGCTGCCTTTGTCTTGAGTGCCTGTGGCTAGTGAATTTACCCCAGCAGTTGGGGCTCTTGAGTTTTTTGTCCTGATTCTGAGGGTCAGTGGAGTTTGGGGAAAGCAGAGGCCTGAGCAGAGGATAGGAAGCAGCCTAATGAGGTTTTCAGAGTAGAGGTGGTCCTGGGACACAAGAGGGGGGTGTGAATGGGGGGTTGCTTCACAGGATTTCATAAACAGGACATAGGATAGTGGCCTTACCATCCTCCTGGGGAGGGTCATCCCATCCCTGCCAGCACATGTCATCACAACCAGCCTTCCGGTGACCCAACAGGCATGCAATAGGCTTGCTGCAAGTGTAGAAAGGGATTTCTCAAGTGGGGCTCAAAGCACAGAGAGGACTTGCTACTCCTGAGAGATTTTTGTCAAGAACAAAATAAACTTATCAAATCATAGACTATTAGACCCAGAAAGAAAAATAGAAGTCTACCAGACCTTCGCCAAACTAAGGAGGATGGGGGGAAATGGGACAAGTAGACTGCTTTGGTATAATGCTTGGCACACAACTTTCCTGTGAAACATTTTCTTACCCTCTTGAATATAAAGACATGGTTGGGGTGGGAGGAGAACTAAGAAAATAGCATGACTGAAATGAGTATTATCTGGATTATTCTTTGACATATTTGGAATTGGACTTTCCTAATCTGAAGTTTCTCTTCAGCATTTTTGGCCTTAAAGAGCCTTGTATTGGGAAGTAAGAGTGAGTAACATTTGGATCCCTATAGGGTGGAGCCTGAACCTGCAAAAAGAGTCTAATCTTAAGTGCCAAGTGGGAAAGATGAGTGCACATTACAAGTGCAATTGAGTTCTGGGGGGTTTTCAGACAGTTTAAGAGCTAAATCGACTCACTTCGGAAGAAAACAATGGTCCCCACCTTGTGGAGAAAGAAAAGTTTCAGAGCTGGGAGGAATATGCAGGGCACCCTGTAAGGGGATTGGGTTTTTCCGGCCAGCTTCTCTCAGACAAATCTCTTTCATAGTTACAAGAATGTAACTAGCCACCTGGGTGTGCTTTTCCACTTACAGAGCTCAGCCACAGAACAGCTTTTATTATGCCCACTATAGAAATTCAGAAAGAATCAGAGAAGCAAAGAAATGGTCCAAGGTATACTGGGTAAGCCAGTGCTAGCAGAACTCTAGGCAGTGATGGATATTCTCCATCTGTGCCGATATGTCATTAGCCACTAGTCACATGGCAATTGAGCACTTAAAATGTGGCTAGTATAACTGAAGAACTGCATTTTTAGTGTAAATGGAACTAGCCACTCGTGACCAGTCGTAGCCATATTGAACAGGGCAGGTTCAAAGAAGATGGGCTGGCACTCGAATCCGACCTGGCTCCCAGCACAGACTGCTCTCTGACGAGCTCTGTTGCCCTTTGTGAGGCCAGTGCAGTGGGCATCTTGTGGAAGACAAGGGACCGTCTCACCTGGTGTGGAACTCCTCTCCCCCCTCCCCCTGGCAGGGCTGAAAAACTGGGTGGTAGCTGAAGACGTGGTGTTTAAACCTGTGGCAGCCCCTTGGAGTCCAGAGCACCAGCTGCAGCGGCCACAGCTGACTCGGCAGGTCCTGGGAAGGGAGGACCTGACAGCTTTTTCCTTGGGAAACCCCCTCCCCCGCTACCTTTCTCTGGCTAGCAACCAGACTAATGCCTGGGGTCACCAGCGCGGGTACCGAATCCAGATCCACAGCCCCCTCGGCATACACATGCCCCTGGAGAGCGACATGGAGAGGGCCCTCAGCTGGGGGAGGTGAGGATGGCTCTGGGCACTGGGTGGTCGGGAAGGACGGGTCCTGTTCCCCGTCCCAACCCACTACCCTTGGCTTACCACTCACCCCTATACCTCCTCTTGGATCCAAGTAGATATGGGATGGGAAATGGTCTTGTGTAGTCTCAGGTCCGAAGGACTTCGAGGCCAAGAATGGCCAATGATGTTTTCTGACACCACTTTCCTTCAACCTTCCTGGTCAGATACCAGCTCGTGGTGACCCGGAGGAAGGAAGAGGAGTCACAGAGTAGCAGCATCTATTACCAGAATGACATCTGGACCCCCACTATGGCCTTTGCTGACTTCATCAACAATGAGACCCTCTTAGGAGAGGTTGGTAGCCCTAGAGGCAGAGCAGAGGAACAACTTAAGCCTGATAACTTGGCTGCCCAGTCCCTGACCGTAGGTTGGAGGGAATGGTAGGTTTCTAGTTCTCAGATTCAGGAGCCAACATGGGTCATCTCTCTTGGGGTAAGATTAGCCCTGGGACACTAACCATCCTGCAGCTTCTCACAAGAATCACCTGGCCTGCTGTGTGGACCCAGGGCTGGGTGGAGGTGGAAGCAAGGCTGAGGCTAGAGGTTGGGGATGGTGGCCGAGGAGGGGTGGTTCTGTGGGTCTCACTTCCAAAGTCTTTCAGCCTCTCCCTCTTCCCACAGGACCTGGTGGCTTGGGTCACAGCCAGCTTCCTGCATATTCCCCATGCTGAGGATGTCCCCAACACACTGACTCTGGGCAACAGAGTTGGCTTCTTGCTCCGGCCCTATAACTTCTTTGATGAAGATCCCTCCATCTTCTCCCCTGGCAGTGTCTACTTTGAGAAGGGCCAGGATACTGGGCTCTGCAGTGTCAACCCCGTGGCCTGCATTCCTCACCTGGCGACCTGTGTCCCGGACATGCCCCCATTCTTTTACCAGGACTTGTAGCCCCAAGGGTGCGGTGGGACATGGAGGGGGGTTGCTGAGACATTTGTATTTTTCTCTCTGTTCCCACTTCCTGCCCCCTTGACTTCTACCCTCTTATTGTTCCTTAGGAAAAACAGCCTCCCACACTATATATATATATATATATATATATATATATATCCTTTCCATTAATTCTTATTCCAATTCATTTTGTTTAAATGGTGGATTTATGCAAATGATAGGATTATTAAAATATTCAAGCAAAACACCACAAATTCTACCACTTAGAAATAGCTAGTGTTCACATTTGGTGAACTTTATACCAGACATTTCTTTATGCATGTGCATTGAAATGGAAGAATGGATAGAATTTTGTAAAAATAGATGGTGTGTGTGATTTATAATAAAAAGTATTACAATATTTTTATCGCTCGAATTTCTATTTGACTTTTGAAGTATCTAGAATCCACCCCATTCCCTCCTGTCCCCGCGTCTCCCCCCCACAAAAAAAATATTAAGGACACTGGCCAAGGAAATTAGCAATGGAAGAAGAGAGGGCAAGAGGATGCCGCTTGGGAAGCTGCAGGGCTGGGGGGGGGGGGGGTTTCCTTGGAAGCAGAACAATAGTTCCAACTTACAGGAAAAGGAACATCTGGCCCTGGAAGGTGGGGGTTGGGGGAAGAAGCGGGCAAAGGACGAGGGTCTGCTCTGAGCAGAACCAGCTCCTCACTGGTGATGCTTTTCCAGGCTCAGTTGGTCAGTTGCATTATTTTTAAACCTCACTCTCCTTCTGCCTACCCCAGCTCTCCCCAGTTCCAACCCTGACCCAGAGAGCGGAGTCTGATTTGGAGCCTGGAAGACAAAGCCATGTAAGGTCTGTGGAAATCACTGCCGCCCGCGTCAGGCCCGCCTCCCAAGTCCGGCGTGCCCCGCCCCCTCCCCAGCTTTCCCGTGTCCTTCCCACCCTCCCCACCCTCAGTATCCTGAACGACTGAACACTGGGAACCTCAGCCAGAATCCAGGAGCCCCCTCCTTATAGAAGCCAAGAGAGACCTAACTCTGCTGACCTGAGAACACACGTCTCCACTCTGGTTCTATCCTCTGTCCTGCCGTTCACAGACAATGAACCAGAAGACCACTCTGGTGCTCCTTGCTCTGGCTGTCATCACCATTTTTGCCTTGGTGTGTGTCCTACTAGCTGGCAGGGGAGGAGATGGGGGTGAACCCGGCCAGCCCCCCAGCTGCGCCGCTGTGTCCCCCAGCGCCCAGCCCTGGACACACCCTGGCCAGAGCCAGCTGTTTGCAGACCTGAGCCGAGAGGAGCTGACAGCTGTGATGAGCTTCCTGACCCAGCAGCTAGGGCCAGGCCTGGTGGATGCAGCCCAGGCCCGCCCCTCGGACAACTGCGTCTTCTCGGTGGAGCTGCACTTGCCCTCCAAGGCTGCAGCCCTGGCCCACCTGGATAGGGGGAGCCCCCCGCCTGCCCGGGAGGCACTGGCCATCATCTTCTTTGGTGGACAACCCCAGCCCAATGTGAGTGAGCTGGTGGTGGGGCCGCTGCCTCACCCCACCCACCTGCGGGATGTGACAGTGGAGCGTCACGGGGGCCCCCTGCCCTATCACCGACGCCCCGTGCTGATCCGGGAATACCTGGACATAGACCAGCTGATCTTCGACAGGGAGCTGCCCCAGGCTGCTGGGCTCCTCCACCACTGCTGCTTCTACAAACGCCAAGGACGGAATCTGGTGACAATGACCACGGCCCCCCGAGGTCTGCAGTCAGGGGACAGGGCCACCTGGTTTGGCCTCTACTACAACATCTCAGGGGCTGGGATTTTCCTGCATCCCGTGGGGTTGGAATTGCTGGTAGACCACAAGGCTCTGGACCCTGCCCACTGGACCATCCAGAAGGTGTTCTTTCAAGGCCGCTACTATGACAGTTTGGCCCATCTGGAGGACCAGTTTGAGGCAGGCCTGGTGAATGTGGTGCTGGTCCCAGACAATGGCACAGGTGGGTCCTGGTCCCTCAAGTCCCAGGTGCCTCCGGGTCCAGCTCCTCCTCTGCAGTTCCTACCCCAGGGCCCCCGTTTCAGTGTCCAGGGCAGTCGAGTGAGCTCCTCATTGTGGACTTTCTCCTTTGGCCTTGGAGCTTTCAGTGGCCCCAGGATCTTTGACATCCGCTTCCAGGGAGAACGACTAGCTTATGAGATCAGCCTCCAAGAGGCCTTGGCCATCTATGGTGGAAATTCCCCTGCAGCAATGCTGACCCGCTATATTGATGGCAGCTTTGGCATGGGCAAGTACTCTACTCCCCTGACCCGGGGGGTGGACTGCCCCTACCTGGCCACCTATGTGGACTGGCACTACCTTCTGGAGTCCCACACCCCCAAGACAATACGGGATGCCATTTGTGTGTTTGAACAGAACCAGGGCCTCCCCTTGAGGCGACACCACTCAGATTTCTACTCCCACTATTTTGGGGGCCTTGCAGAGACAGTGCTAATCCTCAGATCTGTATCCACCTTGCTCAATTATGACTACCTGTGGGATATGGTCTTCCACCCCAATGGGGCCATAGAAGTCCGACTCCATGCCACCGGCTACATCAGCTCAGCATTCCTCTTTGGTGCTGCCCGAAGGTATGGGAACCAGGTCAGAGAGCACACCCTGGGTACCGTCCACACCCACAGCGCCCACTTCAAGGTGGATCTGGATGTAGGAGGTAAGACATCCCTGGGGAAGCAAGGATTCCAGCAGAGGAGACTGAAAAGTTATCTATTTACTTTGGAATTTATGGAAATCATCCAGGAAAGGAAGATTTGAACATGAATTGCAGTTTTGAAGTTTCATACTTCCTCTTTGGCTGGATGGGAGAAAGTTGGCTATTGAATTTTATTTGGGTACTAGCTCATTTTCCCCGGTGCAGAGCTGCCACCCTCCCTCCACATGACTTCATCTGAAAATCTCGAGAAATGGCAGAGCTCAGGCCCCTTTGCCCTCGTCCCTCCCCCGCTCTTCCTTTCTTTCTTTCTTTCTTTCTTTCTTTCTTTCTTTCTTTCTTTCTTTCTTTCTTCTTTCTTCTTTCTTTCTTTCTCTTTCTTTCTTTCTTTCTTTCTTCTTTTCTTTCTTTCTTTCTTTCTTTCTTTCTTTCTTTCTCTCTTTCTTTCTTTTCTTTCTTGTCACAGAGAGAGAGAGAGAGGCAGAGACATAGGCAGAGGGAGAAGCAAGCTCCATGCACTGGGAGCCTGATGTGGGACTCCATCCCAGGTCTCCAGGATCACGCCCTGGGCCAAAGGCAGGCGCCAAACCGCGCCACCCAGGGATCCCCTCCCCCGCTCTTCTTATAGGGGTCTTACTTTAGGGAGGCAGCCCTTTGTTTCATCGTTCATTTCTCTGCATGTGGCCTGTGGTGCTGAGGTTTGGGAGGACCTCTTCCAAGTCCCTGGCACACACACACCAGTCATGGAACATCCCAGGTTATACATTTATATATTGCATATATACAATATATATATATATTACACATTTCTGTGGGAGGTGAACCCCCTTCCTCCCTGGAGTTCTCTCTCTGGGCACAATCCATTTAAGTACAAGGGAGGTAGAATGGGTACTGTGGAGTGTTCAGATAGTTCCCAGGCTTGGTGGTCACCGAGACAGCCAAAGATCCACGATGGCATGGAGTCCCTATCTTCTCACTTTCCTTCCCCATATTGAGTCGATCACCCATTTTTTTCCTGGTCTGGCTCTGAAATATATCAAAGCCTTGCTGGGCCAGCCTTCTCTCTGCTGCTTCCACTTTTTTCTTCCTCTCAGATCCAGGGACTACCTACCAGCCTGTGCTAGCTTGCCCCCCCCCCCCCCCCATCTAGCTCCAACTGACTTCCCTCAAAGGCCCTTCCCCTCAGAGTGTGGTTCCAGCCTGCCCTTCAGCCTACCCCTCCCCACCCCAGTGCCACCTTAGCCAACACCCACACCCTCCCCCATCCCTGGCCACACCTGCCACAGGTTAGTCAGGCTTAGGTGCTTTTGCTCCTATTTTATCCCGGCTGTGTCATCTCCTGAGACCAGGCTGAAAGGGAACCAGGCAGGTCCCCTTTTCCTTCCTGCATCTATATTCCTGTGACCTTGGACCTCAAATGTGCTCCTCCATGCTGCAGGCCCCTCAGGGCTTTGCCTTCTGCAGCCTCTGTGAGCATGGGAGGAAAGGGACTGGGCTTCATTGCTCTGTGCATCCTGGGCTGAGCACAGTCCTCTCCCCTAGTAAGTGGGAAGGGTTATTGGATGAAGTCCCTGAAGAAATACTTTACAGGTCAACAGCTTTGGCTGAAAGACCAGTGATATATCCTGGAGAGAGGGAAGGGAAGAAGGGGCACAGTCAGTTCTGGGTTTCTCCTTGGCCCCCACTCTGAAGCTGTGAGTGGTGGGCAGGAGACACAGTCCAGAGGGGACAGGGCAGCAGCGTGACCAGCCCTCCCTCCCACCTCCACCCCACCCTGGCAGGACTAGAGAACTGGGTCTGGGCTGAGGACATGACCTATGTCCCCACGGCGGTACCCTGGAGCCCCGAACACCAGATGCAGAGGCTGCAGGTGACCAGGAAGCTTCTGGAGACTGAGGAGCAGGCCGCCTTCCCCCTGGGGGGCACCCCACCCCGTTACGTGTACCTGGCCAGCAACCACAGCAACAAGTGGGGTCATCCACGGGGCTACCGCATCCAGTTGCTCAGCTTTGCAGGGGAGCCGCTGCCCCAGAACAGCTCCCTGGAGAGAGCCTTCAGCTGGGGGAGGTGAGTGGCGGGGTGTCAGAGAGAAGCAAGGGGAAGAGAAGGAAGGACGCCCTGTGTTGAGAGGGGCAACTGGGAACTCAGTTCAAACTGTATTCGAGGTGAAAGCTCCATTAGGATTTCCTGGTTATCAAAACCCATACACTGGGCAGATGTTCCCTGTGCAGGGCTGATGTCCAGGCAGGAGTGCCCTTCCCCATTTTGGATGGGGGGGAGACCATCCTGTGAAAGGGCAGGGGGAGGAACCGGAGGATGTGGAAAGAGGTTGGTTTTCCCACCAGGGTGGCATCAGAGTCACTGTGTGGATGAGTTGGGAAGCCCAAGGTCCATGCACTCAGCCTCCTTCCATCATAATCAGGCAGCAGGACGGGGTTAGTGACCATGGAGGCCTGACCAGTGCCTCCTTAGGTACCAGCTGGCTGTGACCCAGCGGAAGGAAGAGGAGCCCAGCAGCACCAGCATCTACAATCAGAACGACCCTTGGGCCCCCACCGTGGATTTCGAGGACTTCATCAACAATGAGACCATTGCTGGAGAGGTGAGCTGACTGTAGGAGGGTCAAGGGAGGGAGACTTGGGGCACGGAGATGAACCCCACCTTCTCTTTAGTTCCTTGAAACCATCTGGTCTCCGGAGGGATGGAGCTGATTCCTGCCTTCTGTGTTTTCCTACATCTGATCATTACCTCTTAAGGGAATCGTCCCAAGCTGGAAGTTCATTTGCAGACTCTTGCTCAGGTTCCAACCCATTTGGAGACCCCACAGCTCTCTTGAGTCTTAGCTTCATGGACTTTGTCTTTTTTGGGCCCCGGGATTCGAGGAAGGCTGGAAGACCACATCTCTTGTGTCTCATGCTTCTCTCATTTCTGACTTGACCTCTAAAGGCTTAATTTCTGAATGTTGGCATTCTCTGGCTCCTAAACCCTTATCTTCCTCCTCCATCCTCCTCTCAGTCATAGGTGGGGAATTCTTGGAGAATGAGGGAGTCATCCCTCTGGGGTGGGTATGCTGATGGCGGTATGATGGGAAATGTCAGAGTTGGAGGGCACAGGCTGGAACAGGGAGGCAGGGCTTGCTCCCAATATGAAATGGACTATGCTCTGACTCCTGGGCCAGTAGGAAAAACTGTTTAAACACTTAAGATCCTTTCTCAGTTCAGGTCTTGATCTCAGGGTTGTGAGTTCAATCCCCATATTGGGCTCCACACTAGGTATAGACACTACTTTAACAACAACAACAACAACAAAGACAATGTCTTTTTGAGGGAAAGTGGACTGGCAAGGTGAATCCTCACATCCAAGGCTACTTACTGTAGGAGGCAGGTATATCTTTCACAAAACCAGGCCTCAGGTCCTCTTTCTTCTCCCTTGCCAGGACTTGGTGGCCTGGGTGACAGCTGGTTTCCTGCACATCCCTCATGCAGAAGATGTTCCCAACACGGTGACTGTGGGCAATGCTGTGGGCTTCTTCCTCCGACCCTACAACTTCTTTGACCAGGATCCCTCCTTCGATTCTGCAGACTCTGTCTATTTCCAGGGGAACCAGGATGCCGGGGCCTGCGAGGTCAACCCCCTGGCTTGCCTTCCTCAGTCTGCTGCCTGTGCCCCAGACCTCCCTGCCTTCTCCCATGGGGGCTTCTCTCACAACTAGGGGTCCCCCCAGGATGAGGAATGTGGCCAGGGGCCCCGGGGCCAGGGTGTGTGGGGAGGGGAACAGTAGGCCCCAGGCCAGGTGGCCTGGTGTCTTCTCCTACCTTCTACCACAAAGCTCCTCTCCTCCCCTCCCCCCCAGACCCCCTCTCTATCGCCCTCCCTGACACCCCCTCCCTGCTGGGAGCCTCCTGAGCCTATGATGCCTGGCACTGGGGGAGGGGCAGAGACACCAGTCAGCTTTGTGGTCACCCGACCTGCTGAGAGAAGAATGGCCAGCTGAAGCCTGGGACTAATGGCCAAGCTTTTCCCAGAAGACTTATTTTTTTTGTGATTTTGTGTTTGGTTTTGTTTTTTGGCTTTATGGCTTTCCCAAATCTTTTTAACCCACCTCCTGGTCTCCCCTGAGCCTCTTCAGTCTCTCCCTTGGAAGGTGAGGATGGTGTTGCTGCACTGGGGACAGTCCCCTAGGAGCCCCAGGGCAGGGTTCCTGTCGGACCTACACATCTAGGGATGAGCTAGAGGAGATTCCTTAGCCCATATTCCTCTTATCCAAGTCCTCCTTCTTTCCCTCTTCCTTCCTTGGCCAACTGCTGCCTCTTCCTGTTCCTACCTGTTCTTACAGCCTGAAATTTCTCTCCCAGCCCTCAGAGAATGTTTCCCTGTCCTGATGCTACCTTAGCCTTCATTTCTTGACTTAACGGCTCCTCTCCTGGCTCTCTGCCTGTGGAAATCTCAAACATCTAGTTTGAGAGGACAACCCTGTCCGTCCCTCTGTATCTGTCACAAACCGGAGTAGGAGTCGTCCCCACCCCAGTCCTAGGGTAGGCTGTAATTCCTGAAAGTTCTGTCCACCGCCTTGTATTCACCTGCCTTGCTTCTCTGGCAAAGGATGGTCACATAGACAGCAGCAGCTCAAGTTAGCATTTGGGGTGGATTTGTGGACACAGTGGTAATGAGGAGCGGTCATTTGTGCCTGGGGTGTATGTGACCAGTGACCTCACATGCTCCACAGCAGCAGACACAGAAGGCTGGTGGGCGCCAAGGGTGGGAAGCAGAGACTCTGGAACTCCAGCGACCTAGAGGTGGCCATGCAAATAAGCTGGGCGGGGGGCGGGGGGGGTGCGTGGCTTCCACCATGCTGTCCCTCAGAGGATCTGGGTGAGGGGTGGGTATGACCATAGTGAGAAATTAGAAACCAGAGAAACATCCTTTCCTAGAGGATTGGTTAACTAAATTTGTACACAGCCTAACAATACAGCGCTATGCAGCTAAAAAAGAACGCTCTCAGTGTATACTCGCAGGGAATGATCTTCCAATGAATACGCCAAAGCACAGAAGTGTGTGTGGTGCACTTCTCCTTTGTGTGATAGAAAGGAGGAAACTATAAATACATATTTACTTATATATGCTTATTCAGAAGAAACCAGGGATACTGGTCGCTTTGGGGAAGGGGAGTTGGGAGGTGAGGAAGGGGAGGGAGGAGACTTAGCACTATGTACCCTTCTGTATATTTTGAATTTGAGCCATGTGACTATTATCTATTCAAAACAAAATAAAAAATGGACCCAGACAGGATCTGACTCGTTTGTTTGGTTGGTTTTTACCCACAAGTCTTTTAGGAAGAGGTGAGGTAGGGGTAGGGTAGAGTGAATAAGGGTATGGGCCCAGGGACTGCATTTGGTCATGTTTCTGAGACCCAGAGAAATGGATGCAGCCTCTGGTACCTCCTTGCACTCGCTTGCCTGTCCACCCCTGAAGAAAATGTTAAGCCTCAGGGGCGTGCTCTTGCTCCCCGTCTCTGCCTCTGTCTCTTTTTTCCCTCTCTGCGTCTCTTAAAAGAGAAGACGATGGGAAGCAATGGAGAGAGGTGATTTTTGCCTGCTGGGAGCCCGGCCAGGCCTGGAGGTGAAGTGTAGGAAACCTATTTGAGATTCCACTTAGCTTCAGACCAGAGCGAGATCCTATGTAGGGGAGCTCGGGCATCACGGAACCTTCTGCTCCTCTCTGTGCTGCCCCAAGCCCGTGGTCACTTCTGGACCAATGAAATAGTGGATAGGGGTGAAGTCAAGTGAGCTGGAGGGAAACTCTGTTCCAAAGAACAGCGAGGAAGAACAGAGCGAGGGGAACGCAGGAGTAACAGAACACAGAGACACAGGACACGGAGCAAGTGAAGACTGGCACAGAGGAGAAGGGAGATGCCATAGCCGGCTGTGGCTCTGGCACTGACTTTGCACTTCTGTCTCCCTGACCTGAGTACTTTCTCCGTGACATGCATATCCATTTGTTGCAGCTCCTCTGGCTCCTTCCTACGGCCAGCCTCAGCCTCACGGGGGTCAGTGCTGGGGGGAAACGGAAGGAGGGAATGCTGAGGTCTGCCCCTCCCCTTCCCCAATCACACTCGTGTGAACCTCATGACCTTGAAACCCAGGTCCACACGGAAGATCGTGGGTGCTTGTATGTGGCCATATGTGTGAGTGGGTGTGAATGCTTCCCAGCTTTTGTCTGAAAACGTGACTATGTGTGGATTTGTCTCTACGTCTCACCATCTGCCCCAGCCTCAGATGAAAGGAGGCAGGATGGACATGTGGATCCTTAGAATGTCCGTCCAGTTGGGGTCAGGAGGGCTACAAGGTGGACCCTCAGCCCCCTACCTCAACTCAATCTCTTCCTTAGACCACTGAGGCCAGCCTAGAGTGTTGGCCTCACATTTGTGATCAGGTGATAGGAGTAAATACTTACCAAACGTGTTAAGTTCTGAAGGAACTGGTGCCCTCAAAGCTAAAATCTTTAGGACATGGGCCCCTTGCCCTAAGAGGACCTGGACAAGGGGAGCCCTGAGGCTTAGTTCAGAGGGCATAGTTGGGACTTCTCTAGAAATGTAGACAGTGGAATGCACAACATGTACTCACCTGCCTTACTCTCCTCCTGCAGCCCCTGGGATGGGCTCCAGCTCCAAGTGCAAGATTATTCCTCCACTCATCCAACAAAGACGTACAATGTGCCTTCTAAGGGCCAGGCACATGCGAGGCATCAGGATACATTAAAGAATAAGACACAATTTGGGGGGCAGCCCGGGTGGCCCAGCAGTTTGGTGTCGCCTTCAGCCCAGGGCATGATCCTGGTGTCCCGGGATCGAGTCCCACATTGGGCAACCTGCATGGAGCCTGCTTCTCCCTCTGCCTGTGTCTCTGCCTCCCTCTCTCTCTCTCTGTCTCTTTCATGAATAAACAAATAAAAATTTTTTTTAAAAGACACAATTTTTGTCCTCGGGGGGAGCAAGACTAGTAAAAGACAATTTGCAGGGGCTTCCAGTGGGACATGACGTCTCACCTGGGGACAAGGAGGAGAGAGGAGAGAATTTCCCAGGGCAGGAAAACAGCATGATTGAAGGCCAGGAGGTGACAAGGCACCATCATCAAAGTGCCCAGTTCATTGACAGGCATGGGGGCCGTAAGGGGAGCCTGGAGGGCAAGCAAAAGACAGATGAGGTGTGTTCTTCTAAGCCATGGTTACCGTAAGAAAAATGCGGAGCCATGGAAGGATTTGGAACAAGGGAGTGACATGAATCAGATTTGCCTTTCAGGACGTTCCCTCTGGCCCAGAGACAAAGAATGGAGTTGACAGAAGACCTGGCCTTGGGCAGTGAGTCGGAAGCAAGAAATGACAGTGGTCTGAACACCGGCTGGGCCGGGAGGTCTCCAGGGGGGAGTCTGGCCTGGTGAGGCCCTGTTTCAGAGCGCCCTGATCAGAACCCCATGTCTGGATGCCTCCCTCCTCCCACTTCTGCTGAGGTTGCTGGGAAAGTGAGGTAGGATCTCTGGCCCCTGGTCTTTCTCCATGCAGCCCATTACCTCCTGAATGCAGGAGCCTTGTAGTTAATGAACACTTAACAGACGCCTTGGGAAAGTCAGCTGCGGGAGAAAAATTTCACCCAAGAATCAGGCTCTTCTGAAGTTGGCGCAGTTATGTGATAATTGGTTAGATCATCCTTGTTGATTTAATGTGGTGCAAAGTGGGTTTGAAAAAAATTAAACCCTTAGGAAAGAAAAGGTACCTGGCACCCCACCACCACCACCAACAACAACAACAGTTACTTTGACTGGGTTTGGCTGTGAGTATGGGCTCATTAATTCCACAGCCTCTTTACCTGTTTAAAGGGGACCCTACCCTTTGGGCTCCTTCCAGAAGGTTCTCCTTCAGTTATCCACTCCTCTGCCTATATTTTCTCTCTCTCCCTCTTGACTGGCTCTTCCTGACTCTCATCTTGCTGAGCCTTCCCAGGGACCCTGCATCTGCCAGGAAGGGGTCTTCCATTTGCCTCCAATTTTGCAAACCTCTTCCCTCTGAGGAGTGTTGTCTGCCCCTCTTGGGCCCGCTTCCGGTCCTCCTCCAGTCCCTCCTCAGCTCACTGCCCTCACTCTGCCTGGCCACAGCTGCAGACGCTGCTCTGACAAAGGTCACCAGTGACTTCTAAATGCACAATCAATGGGCCGTTTCAGCCACCTACTTTCTGGACCTCTCAATGGCATTTGACAGCACCACCCACTACCTTCTTGAAACTCTCTCCTGTCTTGACTTCCCTGCATTCTGACCCCTCCTTGTCCATATTTGCTGCTTCTCCCTCTTCCATGCTGGCTCCTTTACCTATTCTCCCCTACCAACCCACATGGCCCCAAACCTGGCATTTTCCAGGACTCTGCCTCGGGTCTCCTCCCTTCTCCGTCCAGAAGTCTTCCCCTGGTGATCTTGGCCTCTCTTACTTTAACTGCTAATATTTGCTGTTGACCCAAATCTGCATTTCTTCCCTAGAACATCTCTCTTACTCTCCAGACCCATAGAGCCAATCAGCTGATTTCTAGGCATCTATACTGGGACTTTCCACGAGCACCTCAAACTCAACCTTGTTCATTTCTCCTTAAACTTGCTGCTCTTCATGTACATCCTTTCTGGTGAAAAGCCCAGCAGGTTACAGAAAACCTTTATGTCACTTAAGACACTGTGCTCTTTCTCACCTGCCCACACCCAATCTGGCACCAGGTCCTATCACCTCTGCCCTTAAACAACTCAGACTCATGCCTTCCTCTCTGTCCTTGAGGTCACTGGCCTCATCCTGGCCCTCTGCCTCTAGGCTGTCCTACACCCTAGCGCCACTCCACACCATAGCCAGAGCCATCTTCCTACGATGCAGCCCGAAGTGGAACGTGACCTATGAGGATGAGGTGGCCCCAGCTGACCACTCAGAGCCTCTGCAGCAGCAGCTCCACTGAGACACCAGGCTCTAGAGCCCAAGCTTCAGCCTGCAGGCCGGGGTGGACTTGGCCTCTCAGGGATAAACTCATCCTATTCACAGAAGCCAGGGCCACTTCATTCAAAGGGAAATAAGACCCACTGAGAGGAGCAGGGCCTAATGGTCCTGTCTCATGAGTAATTTTCCAAAAGAGACACCCTTCCAGCAAGTGTTTAGGGTATTTGACCTGACAGTGGTGAAGATTTGAATTAAAGGATATTGGAGGGCACAATGTGACAGCAGACATTTAGGGGTGGCATCTTTTATATACCAGCTCCCCTACCAGCCAAGGCAAAGGGCTCTCCCCCTATCATGACCCACCTCTCCATATGAGAGCCTAGTGATACCTGACTGGAGCGAACGTTCTTAATTTCTGCTTGACAACACTGAGTAGGACAAAGAAACAAGAGTCACCATAACGCTGTGTTCTTAGCTGGGAGCTGAGACAGACAATAACTTACCAAAGAGCCCAGATTTGAGTCTCCTGGTTGGCACATTGCCTTGAGGTCAGGGCTAGGCCTCGACATTAGATTCTGGTTCCTCTCTCTCTCTTTCTCTCTCTCTTTTTTTAAGATTGTATTTGTTTATGAGAGAGAGAGAGAGAGAGAGAGCATGAGTGGGGGCGGGGACAGGGAGTAGACTCCCTGCTGAGCAGGAAGCCCCATGTGGGGCTTGATTCCAGGACCCCAAGATCACGACCTGAGTCAAAGGCAGACGCTTAACTGACTGAGCCACCCAGACGCCCCTGATTCTGCTCCCTTTTATTCTAAAGGTCACATGGCCCATTTCCAATGACCCCTTCCTGCCTTTGTAGTAGTAATCCTATTATCCCCATCTTGACTGCAAGAAATTCTCTAGTCCCTTGTGTCCCTGTTACTGCTCAGTTGATGGGAGCACTGGGTGTGGAATCTGCTCCCCAACACTCAGGGGTAGGTGCTAAATGTCCTGTTTCTTTATGTTTCTATATCAGGCTCTGTGCCATTGTACCTGGTTGGTAGGAAATTCAATTATGGGCATGCTTGTGGGGGGTGATCGTCTTCAGGGTTAGGGAAGACTCTGTAGTCTGGGATTGGGGGGTGGTAGTCAGCTAGTCTTCAGGTGACAGCAGTCACCATGATTATGTTCACTTTCTGCGGCTCTGAGGCCAGCCTTGCTAGTGGGGTGATGGGAAGAGGGACCTGCCATCAGGGTTGACCCACATCTACTTTCTCCTGTGCCAAAGCCCTGTACCCTCCTTTTTCTGTCACCCCAAAATAGCCCAGATGACCCATGAGATACTGGTTAAAGCAGTTGTTTCTGCGGAGGGAACCTGAGGGACAAAAGGGAAGTGCATTTGTCACTGTATACTTATGTTTTCTAGATTGTTTATCAAACATTTCGTGTTTGTTCATCAAAATGTTTTCTTTTTTTTTTTAATTAATTATTTATTCAGGAGAGACAGAGAGAGAGAGAGAGACAGAGACATAGGCAGAGGGAGAAGCAGGCTCCTTGTGGAGAGCCCGACGTGGGACTCGATCCCAGGACCCCAGTATCATGACCTGAGCTGAAGGTAGATGGCCAACCATTGAGCGACACAGGTGCCCCCATCAAAATGGTTTCAAAAAAATTTTTTTAATTAAAAATATTTGGGCATGGCAGCCCCAGTGGCTCAGCGGTTTAGCGCCACCTTCGGCCCAGGGCATGATCCTGGAGACCCGGGCTCGAGTCCCACATCGGGCTCCCTGCATGGAGCCTGCTTCTCCCTCTGCCTGTCTCTGCCTCTCTCTCTCTCTCTCTCTCTCTCTAATAAATAAATAAAATCTTTTAAAAATATAATAAAAAATAAATTAAAAATATTTAAAATGCTTTTTTTCCCACAAAAGCTTCTGCAGAGTATGAAAACCAACTCAGCAAAAGAAAAAACCAGTTCCCATTTTCCTTGAGGACACTGAGGGCTTGCTTCGCTGGAACAGGGCATGACCCTGCCTTTCGCACCACTTTGGAATGGGTGCCACTGCCCCTACCACTTTAAAGAACAAGGTAAAGGAAAACCCTTTGGGTTTCCATATCAAAATATAGCTGAATTGTCGGGTTCCTGGCTGGCTCAGTTGGTGGAGTGTGTACCTCTGGATCTCCGGATTGTGAGTTTGAGCCCCACATTGGGTGTAGAAGTTACTTAAAAATCCAATCTTTAAAAACAAGAAAACAAGGGATGCCTGGGTTCTGGCTGATAGCTGTTGAGGAGTAGGAGAGTGTGATGAGAAGCAGAACCTGGGGGGGAGGAGGGAATCCAGCTGGAGAGGTGTGGGCAGGCAAGTTTCACTTGCAGCCTGGTAGCAAAGAAAAAGATTCCACTGGAGGATAGAAGAAGAACGCAACGACTGTCCTTTTCTGTCCATGTTACTTCTTTCTCTTGCCTCCCTCCAGCTCTGTTATTTCCAAAACCCACCCTTCCCCCAACTTGGTTCGCCAACCCTGACCCTGACTGTTTGATTTGGAACAAGAGGACAGAGGCATATGTGGGCCACTTAAAGTCCAGGTTCCAACTTCAGCCCCACCTCCCGAGCTTGGCCTGACCCCTGGCCCCCTCCAGCTCCACCTCCACCTCCACCCCTATACCACCATCTGCCCCTGGCAGCTTATCTTTTTTTTTTTTTTTCTGGCAGCTTATCTTCAATGTGCCCATCAGGCCTCTTGCCCAGCAGCACTGCTCAGAGACCAGGAAACTCCAGAGACTCAAAGACACATCCTGCACCCAGGTCCCATTGTCTTTTATCTTTCTATTTCCCATTCTTCATAAGGATTCCGGAGTGTAAGGACGGTGCAGGAGATTTAATTATGGCTATCTTCATTATTTTGTGCCTATGTAGTGTTCTGGTGACAGGCATGGGTGAAGGTGGAAGAGAGAAAGGAATGGAGAGGGAATGTGAACCCGGCCAGCCCCTGCACTGCCCCGCTGTGTCCCCCAGCGCCCAGCCCTGGACACACCCCGGCCAGAGCCAGCTGTTTGCAGACCTGAGCCGAGAGGAGCTGACAGCTGTGATGAGCTTCCTGACCCAGCAGCTAGGGCCAGGCCTGGTGGATGCAGCCCAGGCCCGCCCCTCGGATAACTGCGTCTTCTCGGTGGAGCTGCACTTGCCCTCCAAGGCTGCAGCCCTGGCCCACCTGGATAGGGGGAGCCCCCCGCCTGCCCGGGAGGCACTGGCCATCATCTTCTTTGGTGGACAACCCCAGCCCAATGTGAGTGAGCTGGTGGTGGGGCCGCTGCCTCACCCCACCCACCTGCGGGATGTGACAGTGGAGCGTCACGGGGGCCCCCTGCCCTATCACCGACGCCCCGTGCTGATCCGGGAGTACCTGGACATAGACCAGCTGATCTTCGACAGGGAGCTGCCCCAGGCTGCTGGGCTCCTCCACCACTGCTGCTTCTACAAACGCCAAGGACGGAATCTGGTGACGATGAACACGGCCCCCCGAGGTCTGCAGTCAGGGGACAGGGCCACCTGGTTTGGCCTCTACTACAACATCTCAGGGGCTGGGTTTTTCCTGCATCCCGTGGGGTTGGAATTGCTGGTAGACCACAAGGCTCTGGACCCTGCCCGCTGGACCATCCAGAAGGTGTTCTTTCAAGGCCGCTACTATGACAGTTTGGCCCATCTGGAGGACCAGTTTGAGGCAGGCCTGGTGAATGTGGTGCTGGTCCCAGACAATGGCACAGGTGGGTCCTGGTCCCTCAAGTCCCAGGTGCCTCCGGGTCCAGCTCCTCCTCTGCAGTTCCTACCCCAGGGCCCCCGTTTCAGTGTCCAGGGCAGTCGAGTGAGCTCCTCATTGTGGACTTTCTCCTTTGGCCTTGGAGCTTTCAGTGGCCCCAGGATCTTTGACATCCGCTTCCAGGGAGAACGACTAGCTTATGAGATCAGCCTCCAAGAGGCCTTGGCCATCTATGGTGGAAATTCTCCTTCTGCTCTGCGAAGCCGGTATACAGATGGTGGATTTGGCTTGGGTCATTTCTCTTCAACTCTGACCCGGGGGGTAGACTGCCCCTACCTGGCCACCTATGTGGACTGGCACTACCTTCTGGAGTCCCACACCCCCAAGACAATACGGGATGCCATTTGTGTGTTTGAACAGAACCAGGGCCTCCCCCTGAGGCGACACCACTCAGATATCCACTCCCACTATTTTGGGGGTCTTTCAGAGACAGTGCTGGTTGTCAGATCTGTGTCAACCATGCTCAATTATGATTATGTGTGGGATATGGTCTTCCACCCCAATGGGGCCATAGAAGTCCGACTCCATGCCACCGGCTACATCAGCTCAACATTCCTCTTTGGTGCTGCCCAAAGTTATGGGAACCAGGTTGGGGAACACACGCTGGGTACTGTCCACACCCACAGTGCCCACTTCAAGGTGGATCTGGATGTAGGAGGTAAGACATCCCTGGGGAAGCAAGGATTCCAGCAGAGGGGGCTGGGGTCTCCATGTCTAGCTTTAAGCATCCTCACTCAAACATTAAAAATATAGAAGCATATGGGGCAACTAGGCGGCTCAGTCGGTTAAGCATCTGCCTTCGGCTCAGGTCATGATCCCAGGGTCCTAGGATTGAGCCCCACCTGGGGCTCCCTGCTCAGTGGGAGTCTGCTTCTCCCTCTCCTTCTGCCTCTTGCCTGTTTGTACTCTTGCATGTGTTTTCTCTCTCTCTCAAATAAATAAATAAAATATTTATACATATATGTACATATATATATATATATATAAGCATATGAAGTAAATGTGAAAGTCAGATTCCTTATACTATATGTTGGCAAATCGAACTAAAATAAAAACAAAAACAGGAACAAAAAAAAGAAAAAGAAAAAGAAAGATTCCTCAGAGATTTTTACCCTTAGCAGATCGATTATTCTTCTATACTTAAAAAAAATTCTTCCATATTTTTAAATATGTCATCTGCAATATTTAATAAATTTTAACGTTTATTATATTGTATACTATCTATAAATCTGAGATACTGATATAAATATTTAGAATTTGTATTACCAATTTGGATCATAATGTATATATATTTTGCTATTTCTTTTTTTTCATGTAACAACGTATCACTCAGACAAGCAACAAATAGTTGATTTTTTTTTTTTTTTTAAGAGACATGGAGTGAGGAGAAGGGAAGAGGGAGAGGGAAAAAGAGAATCTTCAGCAGGTTCTACAGCCAACATGGAGCCTAATGCAGGGCTCAATCTCATGACCTTGTGATCATGATCTGAGCTGAAATCAAGAGTCAGACACCTAACTAACTGGCTACCCAGGCACCCCATGAACACATATTTGTGTCAACCACTGCACTGATGCAATTTAACAAAAGAAACAACATCCTTGCTCTCAAAAAGCTTACATTCTAATGTAGGAGTGGAGAACATGTGGAGTGCCTTGAAAAATGTGTATGATAGAAACATTTTTATGATTAACTGCTCTGTACTTCAGTTTACCCAAGGGTAAAAATGATGTAACCATGCATTCTTCATTAAGACTGTTTGAGGAAAAAAAAAAAAGACTGTTTGAGGATTAATGATGAGTACTTTAAAACACTTTCTCTTAAAAAAAAAAAAAAAACCAACTAATTTATTTCAGTAATCTCTACACCCAGTATGGGACTCTGAGATTCACAACTCTGAGATTGTGAGTCTCAGGCTCTTTCAACTGAGCCAGCCAGGTGCCCCCCAAAACACTTTCTCTTTTGAAATATTTTAGAATTAGGAGTGCATCTGGGTGGCTCAGCTGTTCAGCTCCGGGCATGATCCCGTGGTCCTGGGATCAAGTCCTGCATAGAGCTCCCCATGAGGAGCCTGTTTCTCCCTCTGCCTATGTTTCTGCTTCTCTCTGTGTCTCTCATGAATAAATAAAATCTTTTTAAAAATTTTAGACTTAAGAAAATTTGCAAACATTGTCCAATTCCCATGTACCCTTCACCCAGCTCCCCCTAATGTTAACATCTTACCTAACCCAGCATGGCAATCAAAGCCAGGAGATTAGCATTATTACAGTACTATTAACTAAACAACAGAACTTATTAGGGTTTCATTAGTTCTTTCAATACCTCTCTTTTTCTGTTTCAGGATCTAATCCAAGATCCCACTGTGCATGTAGGTGACTTTTCTCCTTAGTTTCCTCCAATCTATGACAGCTTCTTAGACTTTTCTTGTCTTTCATGACCTTGACCTAAGGAAGAGATTGGTCATTATTTTGTTTTATTTATTCATGAGAGACACACAGAGAGAGGCAGAGACACAAGGCAGAGGGATAAGCAGGCTCCATGCAGGGAGCCTGAGGTGGGACTCGATCCCAGGTCTCCAGGATCTCACCCTGGGCTGAAGGCAGCACTAAACCGCTGAGCCACCCCAGCTGCCCTTGGTCATTATTTTATACAGTGTTTCTCAAATTGGATTTCTCTGTTATTTTCTCATGTTTAGATCAAGATTGTACTTTTTTTTTGCAAGAATTATTAATGCAAATAATTTAATAGATAATTTAATTAACGTATTAATTTGCTGGCCATTTCAAAATTTTTCCTTATTCTTTACCCATTTATTAACTAGAATTCTCCATAAGGAAAAGTTATCCTCCTTTTACATTTATTTATGTGTGTAGTTTTTCATAACTGCATAGATTCATGGATATTTATTTTACTCTAAGGGTTATAACCCAGCAGTATCATTTATTTTGTTCCTTGAACTGTTTCAGTGTTGGCCATTGGAAAATGCTTCTGGTTGGTTCCTTTGTCCTTTTGACATGACTCCATCCTTTTTTGAGTGCTTCTTTACTTTTTGACACCAATATCTGTTCCAGTTTGATCTTGTATTTTCGCTGCTCCAGCCCTGGAATCCAACCACTTCTCCAAGGAGCTCTGGTTCCTTTTTATTGGAGGATACTGTTTAGAAACCAAAACCTGGGTACCAGGAGTGTTCATTATCACTGGATGTCATTGCTTTGAGGCTCGCTCATTGGACTTAGCTAGAAAATACATGTATACATTCTACCTGGCACACACTTCTCTCTTTATCTCCACACCTAAGCGAGGATGTCTCTTCAAACACTTTGAAGGGTGCCTGACATGTAGTAGGGAGTGTTAGCCATTGTTGCTGTGGTCATTGTCTACATGAGCCCACTGTGTGGATGTACTAGAAAGAACTCTTGGCCTTTAATTGTCACCTATGAGTAGAAACCCTGAGGTGTGGACGGGGGGCAGTGAATCTGCAAAAGGCAACTGAGAGTCTACTTATTTCGTCTCTGCTCTCTTCTGGTCCTTGGAGGTATGAAGAGAGCTTTGGCATGTATTTACTGCTCTTTGGTTTCAGATCACTTAAGTTGAGTGCTACTATGATACCTAGTTAGATACTGATAAAATCATTCATGCCTTTGGCCCTGCTCTTAATTCCTTGCCAAGCCTCAAATGATAGGAAACACTCCCAAACTCCAGCAACATTGGGCACAGGCTCTGATTTTCCTTCCCTCTGGCCCACATGTCTGCTGTCTGTGCGTGGTGGGGCCTCTCTATGTTGCTTTCCTCTGTGTGCTGCTGTGTGGGCCATGCGGACCCAGAGTACGACCTGGGTCCCCAGCACTACCACCATACTAACCACATTCCCTTGATGACAAACGAGAGCACATTCCTTAATTTCTCAAAGTCTCAGTTGTCCCATCTATACAATGGGGACAAATGTAGTTCCTCCTTCATAAGGCTGTCATACAAGTAAAGCATCAATGCCCTGCCAGTGTAGAGCTCCTTGAGGAGTAATAAATGTGAGATACAGCTACTATTATTTTCATGATAAGGGTGTTCTGGTGATGCTATAGGGCTTCAGACATGAGACAGAGACCCTTTCCTTGAGTCAGAAGGAATCTGACTCTGCACATTGCCTGCTAGGCTGCTCTAACCTTGTAGGCCCTCAAAGGGAGAAGTCAGTGGAGGTCCAGTCACAAGGTATCTGAGATTATTACCAGAGATGACATTAGGCAGAAAGACCTTCTCCAAATCTTTGGATCCAGGATATAGCTTGAGGAGAGGGAAGGGAAGAAGGGGCACAGTCAGTTCTGGGTTTCTCCTTGGCCCCCACTCTGAAGCTGTGAGTGGTGGGCAGGAGACACAGTCCAGAGGGGACAGGGCAGCAGCATGACCAGCCCTCCCTCCCACCTCCACCCCACCCTGGCAGGACTAGAGAACTGGGTCTGGGCTGAGGACATGACCTATGTCCCCACGGCGGTACCCTGGAGCCCCGAACACCAGATGCAGAGGCTGCAGGTGACCAGGAAGCTTCTGGAGACTGAGGAGCAGGCCGCCTTCCCCCTGGGGGGCACTCTACCCCGTTACGTGCACCTGGCCAGCAACCACAGCAACAAGTGGGGTCATCCACGGGGCTACCGCATCCAGTTGCTCAGCTTTGCAGGGGAGCCGCTGCCCCAGAACAGCTCCCTGGAGAGAGCCTTCAGCTGGGGGAGGTGAGTGGTGGGGTGTCAATGGCTGGAGGGGGTGGACTGTAAGAAGGGCCCATGTTGCTGAGAAGCAACCTTGCTCCATCTCCTCTGGGTGTGCAGGCACATACACAATCACACACACACACACTCCTGTGGCCACAATCTTAGTCCCACTCAAAACGAAGCCTACTGTATGGATGGAGAGATGGAGAGCTCCAAGCTAACTCAAATATAAAAAAATGTTGAAGGTGGAATCTAGGTTGGCGGTACATGACTGTTCACAGTGCCATTCTTTCAGCTTTTCTGCATGTTTCAAATGTTTGCAATAAAAGTTGGAGGGAAAAAAAAAAGAAGAAGAGAGGAACATGCCCTAAAATCCGGGCATTTGACATCATGGAATTGACTCAAGATGAGAATCAGTCTAGACACATGCATCCAGGGTGCGGGCTCGGATCTGGATGGATGTGTGAGGATGACTGTCCTTTCTGAGGTCTGAACAATGGGCCGGTTGATGTTGGAGAAACAGGGTATTGAATAAACTCAAGAACCCTATGGGACAGAGAGAGAGAAAGAGAACAAGTGTACATAAAGAGGCTCGACACCGTGAGACCTTTGTGCTAGTTTCCCCCTGTGCTCCCTCTTCAGGGTGGCCTCGGGCAGTAGGACAGGTTGATGACCCCAGGACCTAATCCACATCTCCCGTAGGTACCAGCTGGCCGTAACGCAGCGGAAGGAAGAAGAGCCCAGCAGCACCAGCATCTACAATTTGAATGACCCTTGGACTCCCACTGTGGATTTCACTGACTTCATCAACAACGAGACCATTGCAGGGCAGGTCAGCTGAGAAGGAGGAGGAGGTAGAGGCAAGAGGGGGAGGTGAGGCAAGCAAGGATGAGCTGCCTGGTTCACTCCCAAGCCAGATTCCTTGGGGGTCTTTAGAACCTACTAAGAAAAAAAGCCAAAAATCAAAAACAAAGAAAACTTTGTGATTTCACGTTTCTCCTGGGTTGGTCAGCTGAATCCTCACATCCAAGGCTACTTACTGTAGGAGGCAGGTATATCTTTCACAAAACCAGGCCTCAGGTCCTCTTTCTTCTCCCTTGCCAGGACTTGGTGGCCTGGGTGACAGCTGGTTTCCTGCACATCCCTCATGCAGAAGATGTTCCCAACACGGTGACTGTGGGCAATGCTGTGGGCTTCTTCCTCCGACCCTACAACTTCTTTGACCAGGATCCCTCCTTCGATTCTGCAGACTCTGTCTATTTCCAGGGGAACCAGGATGCCGGGGCCTGCGAGGTCAACCCCCTGGCTTGCCTTCCTCAGTCTGCTGCCTGTGCCCCAGACCTCCCTGCCTTCTCCCATGGGGGCTTCTCTCACAACTAGGGGTCCCCCCAAGATGGGGAATGTGGCCAGGGGTCCCAGGGCCAGGGTGTGTGGGGAGGGGAACAGTGGGCCCCAGGCCAGGCAGCCTGGTGCCTTCTCCTACCTTCCACCACAAAGCTCCTCACCTCCCCTTCTCCCCAGGCCCCCTCTCTATCGCCCTCCCTGACACCCTCTCCCTGCTGGGAGCCTCCTGAGCCTGTGATGCCTGGCACTGGGGGAGGGGCAGAGACACCAGTCAGCTTTGTGGTCACTGGATCTGCTGGGTTCCTGTGCCAAAAAGAATGGCCCCCTGAAGCCGGGACTAAAGGCCAAACTTTTCCCAAAAGACTCCTATTTCTTCTAACAGTTTTTTAATCTTACTTTTTTAAAAACAAGATATGATTCACATGCCATTAAATCTATACTGTTAATATGTCGTTAAAGATTTTTAGTGTATTTACAGAGTTGTGCAACCACCACCCCTATCCAATTCCAGAGTGTTTTCATCTGAAAAAGAAACCCAGACCTGTCAGCACTCACTCTCTTTTCCCTCCAACCCCTTCCTGGCTCTAGGCAACTACTTGTCTTTCTGTCACTATAGATTTGTGTATATTCTGGACATTTTGTATAGGTTCATACGGTGTGTGGTCTTTTGTGATTGGCATCTTTCCCCCAGCACCACGTTTCTGAGGCGCATCTGTGTCTTAGCAGGTGTGGGTACTTCGTCCTTTGCGGCTGAGCACTGTTCCACTGCACAGAGAGACCACATTTTGTTCACCCATTCTTCCACTGATAACCATCCGGGTTGTTTCCTTTTGTAGACAATGCTGCTGTGAACATTCATGTACAAGCTCTTGCGTGGACATATGTTTTCGTTTCTCTTCGGTCCACACACCTGAGCATGGAACTGCTGGGTCATAGGGTCATTCTATGCTTAACCTTTTGAGGAACCGTACACTGTTTTCCAAAATGATGGGATCATTACTTTTCCTTTCTTCTTTTATTGTGCTAAAACATACATTACATAAAATGTACAATTTGATCATTTTTATTTATTTATTTATTTTACATTTATTTTTACATACATTTATTTATTTATTTATTCATTCATTCATTCATTCATTCATTTATCCATTCATTCAAGATTTTATTTCTTCATTTGAGGGAGAGTAAGAAAGAACACGAGACAGGGGGAGGCGGAGGCAGAGGCAGAGAGAGAAGAAGGCCCCTGCTGAGCAGGGACCCCCCATGTGGGACTCCATCCCAGGACCCTGAGATAATGAGCTGAGCCGAAGGCAGGTGCCCAACCAACTGAGCCTCCCAGGCACCCCCAATTTGATCATTTTTAGATGTGCAATTCATTGTCATTAAGTACATTCAGAAGCTTTCTGGGGCCTGCCCAGTTCCTCCTCTGCCCTTGGGTCTAGAATTTGAAGACAAGGCCTCTGTAGACCAGCTGCTCTTTCGAGTACCAGGGCAGGGTTCCCACTAGGCCTGTGTCCCTCTTATTCTAGCACTTTCATCATCCTCCCTTTGTTCCTCCTCCTTTCCCGCCCCCCCCTTGCTAATTCAGCTTCTACTCCCTCTTTCTCTTCTTTTACTTCCTGAATAAAAATATTCCTTCTTTTACTACCTGAATAAAAATATTCCTCCTGTCATCTTGTCACCTGTCTATACTGCCAAATAATCTTCTTCCGAGTTCCTGTCATGGACGTAGACCATGTGGCAATTGCTTTTGAGAAGGAGTAGGATGGGGATCCCTGGGTGGCACAGCGGTTTGGCGCCTGCCTTTGGCCCAGGGTGCGATCCTGGAGACCCGGGATCGAATCCCACGTCGGGCTCCTGGTGCATGGAGCCTGCTTCTCCCTCTGCCTGTGTCTCTGCCTCTCTCTCTCTCTCTCTGTGACTATCATAAATAAATAAAAATTAAAAAAAAATATTAAAAAAAAAAAGAAGGAGTAGGATGGTCAAGTGACAGTAGCAGTTCAGGGGGTTTTGTGGGTGGAATGTTCCCAGGGCCTTGAGTGACAGTGGCCCCCATTGCTGTGCAGCAGCCAGTATAGGTGACGAGAATGCCACCAAAGAGAGGAATCAGAAAGCATCAGGAGCATGGTCCCCAGGCCAGGAGCTGTCTGATCAGGGTGGGCATGCCAACGAGCCAGGGGTGTCCCGGTGGGGACCAGCCTGGTCTGGTCAGGCAATAGTCCCCAGGGGCTCCCAACCCCACTGGCCTTCCTGGGGTGTGGACTATGGATGGGCATAAATAAGAACTGGAATGTTTTCCAGAAAAGAATGTGGGGGCAGGAGTACAGTAGGGAGGAGGTAAGGCTCACAAACCTCCAGATCAGAGAAACCCATGGGGTAGAGGGTGTCCACATCTCTGCTTCTACAGCTTACCTACTTCTGTCAGTCTCTTTTCTAAGAAATGGGGTTGTGGGGTCAGGAAGAGAGGGGATTCCCTCCCCAGGAGGAAGTCCAGGACACCGACCCAGTCCTAGGCAAGGGCAGGCTGTGGCAAAAGGGTAAATAAGGGCACAGAGATTTGGGTCCAGCTCAGCTTATGACCAGAGAGAAATAGGAAACCAGGAGCTCAGACACCATGGAAATCTTGTGCTTCCCTCAAGAACCGCCTACACCCCCAGGCTCAACCAGGTGAGCCAGAAGGAACTAAGTTCTGACAAATGGACCTCCATACAAAGGCTAAAAGCCATGGCAGCCATGTTCTGGATTCAAGAATAGCAATGATATGGTGAAGAGCGTTCAGCTGGAGAAGGGGTTAAGGCAGAGCTGCTTAAGACAGTTGCTGATGCTTCATTTTGTTTCTAGGCTCAGTGATTTAGTGTTTCTTTATCCTCTCAGCCCAGATAAATATCCTCTTTTGACTTTCTTGTGTTTTCCTGTGTGAAAAAATTTGAACCGCGATGGGTATAGACGCTATCCTCCTGCTTCCCCACCCCTGCACCCCCCCACCCCCCGACCCCCACCCCCCACCCCTGTCACCAAGCAAATGCTAAGGAGGAGCCAAGGATGCTTCTCCCGGCTGTTCCAGCTCTGCTTCTCCACATGCAAGGATAGGGAGAGGGGACCTGCGCCTCCAGGCTGAGGTCTGAGTGAGGGTCTCTGCTACTGTGGCCACCTGCCAACCAATGAGTGCTGTGATGGGGCTCCCCACTGGGGTCAGAGGGAACAATTTGAGACACTCTAAAGAAGTATGTGCACAGGAACTCTCAGGAAAAGCCCCAACACAGCCTTGTTGGTAGGCCTTACTGGGGACACACTCTTCCCAGCCACAAGAAAAAGAGCATCCAGACCCTGAGGAATGTAGCCCAGAGAGATCCAAAGGGTCAGAGCAGCAAAGTTGTAGGGGGCACCTGGTTAGTGGGAAAGAATGTGGGCCCTTCTAAGGACTGTTGGACCTACAGATCCCACTGAAAGAACCTCATACACACACACACATACACACACACTATCCATATGAGCAGGCCTCCTAGTAGCACCCACTTTGTGTCCCCATTCTAGCACTTGGCCCATGGCTGATGGTCAGCCATGTTTGCTCCACTCAGGATCTGCAGCTTCTGTAGAATTCTTCTTCTTCCTCCCCATATTTGGATTCTGTGAAGGGAAATTGATTATAAGGCTTTTTTATCCATGGCATGTTTCTCATACTCTTTGACCTATGTCCATGGGCCAGAATATGATGGGTGGGGGCCTCCCCCTTTCTTAAGGATCCTCAAACAGAGTGAGGTTTCAGCCTTTCCTGCTTCCTCCATTGAAATGGAGCCAGGATGGTGGAGACTACCATAGATGAGCTAATTTCCATCTGTTGCCTCACATCAACCTTGAGAAGCAGATATTATTATTCCCATTTTACAAATGAGAAAACTAAGAGTCAGAAGGATTAGGTATCTTGCCCCCAGGTCATCTGGCTAGTAAGCATGCGGCTGGGATTGAACCTAGGTCTTTGTGCAGTTATATCTGACTGCTTTCTCCTATGCCACTGCTCTTCTTCACTGCCTAGCAGGACTGGTGAAAGAATTCAACAAGGCGATGCTTGAGTGGCATCATTGAACTTGGCACCTGACCCATGGTAAGTGACCCTCTAAGAGCAAAATCAACACTCAATGGACCAAAGCAGAAATATGCACAGTTGCCTTAAAGCAAAAGCTCTCAACCTTGACTGTGTATTAAATCATTCGTGGAACTTGTAAAACTCTACATACCTAGGCTGTACCTCAGACCAATAAAATCAGGACCTCTGGGGGTGAGGCTCAGATATTAGCAGCTTTTAAATCCCGCCCACACCCTCCCCCCTGGTAATTCTAACATGCATCCAAGGTTGAGAAAACCCTGGGACTGTAGTTCAGTTTCAAGACTGCCAGAGGAGGCTTGATACAGAAATATATACAGAAAATGTGTCTTAGATATATAATGTATTCATCAGAAGGCACAGAAAAGGAGCATTACAGAGTCTGTCCTGGCAGGACAATCTGAGCATCTCTAGAACAGAGGACCTGGCCTAAGGCTGGGTATATCCAGCCCTGGAAGTACATTAGCCACTTGGAGGATGGAGGCACAAGAAACTGTCAAACCTATCTCACGAGCAACTGCTGATTCTGACTCATAGCTCCTTGGGCCAGCTTCCCACCTGGGTCATGGGAAGAAAATGGGCAAATCAATTATATCTCTTGTGTAAATGAACTAATTGGTAGTCTGATAAAAATTGGCTTTTGCTTTGACAGCCACTGTAAATGAAGATTAGCCTGCAGGTGTTACTTTCATAAATTTAGATCTTCCCTGAAAGATGATCCCCCTTGGTGATCTGATGAATCTGGTTTCTGATTTAGGTCCTTCCCTTGCACTATGGCAAATTTACCAAGGAACCGTCATGGAGTGACTTGAAGACATCAGCCAGACTCTCGTGCCACAACCCACCCAGCCTTGCCTGGACTTCATATCTAACTTCTAGAGCAGAAACTCACTGTAAGCAAATCCCTATCCTTCTTCCCCTACAGTTTTTCCTTGGCCAACTGATCCTTATAAATCTTCAGAACTCCTTGGGGTCGCCTGGGTGGCTCAGTCACTAAGTGTCTGACTCGATTTTGGCTCAGGTCGTGATCTCAGGGTCATGAGACTGAGCCCCACGTCGGGCTCTGCACTAGGTGTGGAGTGTGCTTAAGATTCTCCCTCTCCCTCTCCCTCTGTCCCTCCACCCTCACTTGCAAGCACCTGCTCTCTCTCTCTCCATCCCTCTCTAAAAAAATAAATGTGTAAGCAAATCTTCAGAGCTCCTTACTCCCTGCCAGACATATGAGGTCATTCACAAACTGGTTTCAGCACTCCTGCCATCCTGATGTCCAGCACTCCAGATGCCCCAACCACATATCCTTCCCCAGTCCATTCCTATCCACTCACACTTCTACCCGTGCACACCCTCCACTTCCTTCTTCTGGTTCCTCCCTCTTCCCCCTTCCTCCCTTCTTCCTTCACTTATTCATCCTCTAAAACCCAACTCAAGTAACACCTCCTGAGCAAATCTAGTTGCTTTGTTCTCCCTGTTTCCTTGGTACTTTGGACAGAACCCTACAAAAGAGGTTCACCTACTGAATTCTAGTTCATTATCTATGCAGATCCTCCCTTCGCTTCCCACGCAAGAGACTGAGCCCATGTCCTGTTGGCCTCACTGTCCTGGTGCCTAGGATGGTGTCATGCCCATTAGGGGTGCTTAAATATATCTGTTGAAATCTGAACAATAACTCTTGTTATATCCAAGTAATTCTCTGTCTTGTAAAAATCCATTTCATATCCAATTTTTCCTTTTTGACTACCCCAAAAGGGATGATATAAGAAAGCCCAAAGATTCCAGGTGAAAAATCAGCCTGACTATACAGGTTAAATCAGGACATGGGGCCAAAGGGCGACACTGACACGCCAAGCCCGAGCATTCCCTCTCCAGATGAGACTGGCATTGCTGGAACCAACAATTCAGCAAAGGTCACAGGAAGGGGGGAGATGGGATGGAAGGGTTTCTGAGCTGGTGGACACTGTCAGATCTCTAAATCTGTACCCCATGCTGGGCTTTTCCTGAAACAGATGGGAGAAGCCCAGAGCCTGGAATAGATCCAAAGAAGCATGGGGTGAGAGAGTTAGAGGGAGAGGCTGAGCATTGGACCCCCAAATGCTGTAGAATTTGGCATGCATGTGGGAAAGGGTGTTTGTGAGGCAGCAACTCAATGAGTTCATGTTTTCCTCATTCTGCAACGTGGTGTAGTGTTCATAGTCTGCCTTCTAGAGCCATATTGCTAGCCTTTGGATCTGGCAAATGTCACACTTTGGGCAACGTATTTAATTTCTCTGCACCTCACTTTCCACACCTGTAAGATAGGGACAGTAATAAAATCCACCTTGGAATTTTTACGATGATTAAATGAGTTAATCCATGTGATTTTCCAAAACCAGTTCTTGACATATAGTAAATGCTCAATGAATACAAGACAGTATTTAATAGTTTATTAACCAGGATCTGCAGGGCATTTCTGTTACTGTGTAACAAACCACCTTGAAGCTTAATGACTTAAAACAACAAACAATTTTATTTTCTCATTATTCCATGGGTCAACTACCTGGGCTGGGCTCAGAGGGGAAGTTCTTCTGCTGGAGTCACCCAGGATTACTCACATAGCCGCAGATATCTGGCAGAGGGACTGGACCTGGATGGTCTCAGATGGTGTCACTCACATGTCTGGTGGCTGGGGCTGGCTGTCAGGTCACATGTTACAGCAAAGAGTCTCAGCAGATCAGCCTTGACTTCTTTCTTTTGTGGCCCAGGTTTCCAACTGCAGCCCAAAAAGGACAAGCTCTAGTGAGTGAATGCTTTCCAAGCCTCTATTTGCATCACATTTCCTAATGTCCCATGGGCCAAAGCACAAGATCAAGCTCAGATTCAAAGGATGGAGATGTAAACTTCACATCTTGATAGGAAGACCAGCGAAGTCAAAATGCAAGAGGGCATGTGTCAGTGATGGAAAGAACCATCACAGCCACCTACACAGGCTACTATGCTGACATTAGATATACAAGCAGAGCTCAGTTCTGAAGGCTGGAAGGGATGCTTTCGTGGCCCTCGGAGCTCAGGTTAGCAGGAAAAGAGTTGAGACATATGCAAAACAAATGCAATGCGAGGTTTGAACATGATAAGTGCCCCAAGATAGGAACAGTTAAGTGCTAGGGAAACTCAAGTCAGTGTGATCCTTTCCAGCTGAGAAGGGGTGAGCATTAGTGGGTTGGGAAGGCTTTATTAGCTTTCCCTTGAACGTGGTTAGAATCTGGACACATGGGGATGGGAAAAAATGCATTCCGGTGGAGGGAAGAGCAAATCTAGGAAAACCAAGGTGCATCTGGGAAATCCAAACCCAACTGCTATACAACTAGAGTTGGGTCCATAAAGGAGATATTGGAAACACGAGGCTAGAAAAATAACCTGGGGTCTGATTGTGAGCAAGCTTGAATTTGAACTTCATTCTGAAGGCGATGAAGAGCCACTGAATATTTTTCAGGTGACAAGCGAGAAGAACTGTATTTTAAAAAGGCTCTTTTGCAAGTAGTCGATCAGGTGGCTTGGGCTGGGAGCAAGAAGTAGAGTAAGAGATCATTAGGTAAGGGAGTTACTAGCAGGTCTAGGCAGAGAGACTGACAGGGAGCAGTCAGAGTAGAATATATACAGTCAGAGCCCAATGCTGTGGCATCAAGGATGACTCAAAAGTTGCCAGGTTCAGTGCCCGGAGGATGGCAGAAGAAGAGATGTGTATACAGAACAAGAAAGTCTGGAGGAGGAACAGGTCTGGAAGGAACTCATGAATTTGGGACTGTATGGTACATCCAGGTGGTGTCCAAGCAGAGTCCAGCATCATGCCAGGGGAGGAAGAAGAAGAGAAAGGAAAGGAGAGCTTTCTGGAGCAACACTGGACACAAAGAGAGTGAACATTTCAAGGTAGCTGTCAGAAGTGTCAGATGTGGCCAAAAGATCAAGGAAGGAGAAGGAGGAGAAAAGGCCAACTAGCAGATTTGACAGTGAGCCGGTCACAGTGACTTCCCAGTAGAGCAGAGGAGACTGAGCTTGCATGGGGCTGAGGAGGGAGCAACAGGCTTCCTGGCTTTCTGGAATTCAAGGCTGGAGAGATCCCCTGGACGTATTTGACCTCAGGACCACCCTCCTTCCACCTCAAATCTACTAAAGTGAAAGAAATCTTTAAAATCCTAAAAATAAAACAAATACCGTCTTTCCCTTTCATCCTAGAGGAGGGAGGGACGCAAGACTCTCCCTGCCTTTCTCTGTCTCCTGCCTGCTGGCCAGAGATCCGGCCCTGTCAGGACTCGTGTCCAGGGAGACAGGCGTTGGCGGGACAGCCGGCTGTTTACTTCCTAGCAGAGCCCTGCTGTGTTTTCATAGCTCAGAATAGTTCCTTGGCCCTCTGCAGGCCTGGGGGGCGGGGAGACCTCACTGTTTGTTTTCAGGACAATTCCAGGCCTCACCTCTTCCTCTTTCTCTGCATTGTGGTCCTCATTTGGGAATTCTCAGAGGGGGTAAGGTGCGGGCTAAGAGGGTCCAAGACTACTGATTTCCTAATTATCTCCCCCCAGCCGGGCTCCGGAAGAGGGAAGGAGTAATAACCGGCTGTGCAACACGGTGTTTGGGTTGGGAAGAAAATACTGCGGCCATTAAGAAAGAGTTGATTAAAAGACTGCAGGACACAGCTGGGGGAGAGAATGATGCGGGGCGCCGAAGAGGGGGAGGGGACGGCCCCCTCCTCCAGTTTAGATCCAGGCTGGCTGCCAGCCTCTATGTGTGTGTGTGGGGGGGTGCCTCCCCTCCACTGAACACCCTTGAGAGCTGTCTGGACTCCTGGCACCCCGCAGGCCTTGGGGTGCTGCCTGTGGCAGCGCTGGTGTCTAGAAGGTGCCCAGAGGTGGGAGGAAGAAGTGGCTTCACTGAATATGCCTTTGAACTCTGAATTTTTAAAAACTATGTGACTGTGTTGCTTTTTTTTTTTTTTTTTAAATAATCTCTACACCCAGTGGAAAGCTCAAACTCACCTCCTGGAGATCAAGAGTCTCCCCCTCCACCAATGGAGCCAGCCAGGTGCCCCGTGACTATATTACTTTCGAAAATATTTTAGTTGGGGCTCCTGGGTGGCTTAGCAGTTGAGCACCTGCCTTGGGCTCAGGTTGTGATCCCAGAGGTCCTGGGATGGAGTCCTGCATCAGGCTTCCCATGGGGAGCCTGCTTCTCCCTCTGCCTATGTCTCTGCCTCTCTCTGTGTCTCTCATGAGTAAATAAATAAAATCTTAAAAAAATATGTTTTAGTTAAAAAGATATTAATCCATTTGTCTTTTCCTTCTAGCAATAATGAATCATTGACTTCTGTTAAGTCATTAAAAATCAGGCACCACTTCACTAGAGCTACTTTCAAGGGAGCCCCAGAGACTCAGGTATGTTAACCCAGAATGCAGGGTGATAGTCACCAAGTCTTATTTAACTGTTGACAAAAGTAAAACCCAGACAACTGTAGAGACTCAGCCAAGGTCACACAGCTCTTTAATCTTCCTTTGCAACCTTTTATTTTCCTTTTAAATTCTAGTGATAGTAGTGGAAGAGAGACCATCTCCTGGGCTGCCCCCACCCCCACCCTGCTGGAGGCCCAACAGTGTTTCTGAGAATCTCCTAAGGAAAACCAAAAGTCTCCTTCTGCCCCACACTCACCTCTACCCAGCAGCCCCCAGCTCACTCCACCTCCCAGCAGGCTGAGCTCTGGCTGCATAGGACTTCGTTTCCCTCTTCCCTCCCCTTCTTTCCTCTGTCCCAATTCTTTCAAAGAATTTCAAAGAATCCATGAGAAGAAGCAAGGAGGGCTGGCAGGTTGGGGCTGGATCCTTAGCTTGAGTCACATTTCCTGTCTGTCCTCAGATAGCCCATCTTTGCCTCTGAGGTACAAACCAGAATAAAGGGGAAAATGAGCTTTCTGCAAATAGTTCTGACCACTATTAGAGACTTTGTTCCCTTGCCTCTGCCTTTGCAGTGCACCATCAACGAAGTTTAACTCCGGGCAGGAAGGATCTAATTAGGGGCAAGAATATGTCCCAAGGGCCTGCATGATTTGGCACTGCCAAAGGGTCAATGAAGAGTGGAAAAATTGTCTACCATCTGGCGGTGAGGGGGCTGCTTGACCATTTGTGGAAACAGGATATTCTCTGGAGGGAACAAGAGCTTCTCTGGGGAGGATGGTTAAGGAAGATGCGGGAAGGCAAAGGATGGTCTGTCTATGCCTCCAGAAGGTTCTCAAGATTGATCTGATGTTGGTAGAAGGCAGACCCTGGAGTGGCAGGAGGAAGGCAGTGAGTGGGGAGTTAACTGTTTACGATGAAGCAAATGCCCTCCAGTATTTTTCTGTGGACAAAATGTCCAGCCCATCCTGAGACATGGACCATGCTCCCCCCACCTGGTCAATAGATGCACAGTCCAAGGTCCCAAAGCTGAACTTTCTCACCATGCCAGAGATAAGTCAGCCATTTTCACCCACTAACAATGATTAACTCACCTCTCCCTCCACCTGCTTTTCCCAACATATTTTCGTAAAGTTTGAATTGGGTCACTCACTGAAAAAGGTGACAAGAGTCAATCTGCCCAGTGTCTACTGTCTACCCCTAAACACCTTACCCCCATTGGTCACTTGGTAGGAAAAAAAAAAGAAAACAAAGACATTTTATTAATTTTTTAAAAGATTTTATTTATTTATTTATTTGACAGAGAGAGAGCACAAGCAGGGGGAGCAGGAGGCAGAGGCAGAGGGAGAAGCAGACTCCATGCCAAACAAGGACCCCAATGAGGGTGCTCGATCCCAGGACCCTGGGATCATGACCTGAGCCGAAGGCAGATGCTTAACTGACTGAGCCACCCAGGTGCCCCCAAAACAAAGACATTTTTTAAAAATACAACTGTATCTTATGCAGTTTGAGCTGTCATCCTTCAGAGAAGTCTACCCTGCTCAAGGCCCTGGATGGAAGCTGGGTTTCACAGCTCTGCTACCGTGTGCAGACAGGACCCTCTCTAGTGATGACAGCTGAGTTAGGCAAAGGCAGTTCCTTCCTCAACAGAACCCAGAGCCCCCACAAGAATAGAGGACTTGGATGCAGGTGAAGTCCGCCTTTCTTTTTGGTAAGAAATTTTTGGCTCCCTTTCCTCTTTACTTTCCTGTCGGCAAATAAACTTGTTCGAGTGAGTGAGTCAATCTTGTTCTTGGAGAAGAAGGTGCCAGGACACTGGAACCAGCTGTGCTTATTTAAAAACAGACTAGACTGTACTTTCTGGCCTCTTTCCTTCGTGTTCTTCCCAAACCAAGATCCCTAAGCCTTTGAGTTTCTGTTTGTGGAGAAAGTGCCTGAGGAGTGCCCGGCTAGTGTACCTGTCAAAAAAGGGGGGGCCTCTATAATTTTCCATCGTCATTGCTTCCCAGATTCAGCTGGTCATTTTCCCAGAGGGCGTTAGTAAGTCTTGAGTCATCTCTACTGAGGACAAAATAATAAGAACTCATTTATATTTGTACACATGGATTCAGCTTTAATTTAAGGATCCTCCAGTTGATGTAGCTGTTAAATGCCTGGCCTCTCTGCCCCACTTATATTGTCAAGGTCCCTGAGAACACAGGGATTTAACTTTGAATCCTCAGAGAGCCAGGTGAGGCGCTTGGCTCAGGCAATGTTTGTTGAGTTAAACTAGAGAACTTCTTGACAAGAAAGATGACAGGAGTTAGGGGAAATGATGGAGCCCTGCCTCTAGAAGACAGGTCTCTAGGTGAGTGGATCCTCACCCAAATCTCTAGCAACTCACATACTCTGTCCACAGTATTCACCTCAAATATCCTCAAATCTTTTGAGAATCTGAGAACTCTACAATTTCTCTTCAATCAGCTTTCTACCAGGCTCAGGTATCTTTAGGGCCTCATTCTTTCTGCACATGATAAAAATTTACTGGAGGTGGCAGGAAGGAGCTGGAAAGTGGAAGGTAAGAACTAGCAAATGATCTCATGATGTACACAATTGCTCTGACCAAGAGGGTCCCCCTTCCTGGAGGGCAACCTGCCAGAAGGCTGCCAGTATGCCCAGAATGGGTTATCAACTCCATCATGACTCATTATCAGCACAAGCATTCTCTCTGTGGTTCTTCCAGAAGATAGGGCTCTCGACTGGCTCCCCATCTGTTGAGCACATGATAGAACCCTACCCGACTCAGAGGCTCTGGCTCCTGGCAGCCCCATAGAGACCCAGACAGTGGCCTTTGAATACTTTGTCAGGGGATATGCCCAATTCACCCTTGACTCACCTCAGACCATAAAAACTCCAGTCCCCAGAGATCACCCCAATAGTTACTCAATACTTTCGAGGAAAGCTTATCTGAGTAGAAGGAAGGGACCATCTTTTCTGATGGGGTTTCCTGCCTGAGGCCTCGCAGTCCTGACAATGCAGAACACCCCCCTCCACAACCCTGCTAAGTATGTGCCTCACCTGCAGCACCCTCACAGCCTCCGCCACCTCCATTACCTGCTCTCTAGGCTAGAGGTACCCATATAGGGTTGCTTGGACCAGCAGAGCCAATGTGGTCAAGGGCAGTTGGAGTCTGTTTGAGCTGGGTGGGAGCCCAGGGGAGGTGGGGTGAGACTCCAGATCATACCTCCTGGATGACGTTGTAATCATTTCCAGCATGGAATGTTGTCAACCTTTGCTACCTGCTTGTTAGTTCTGAGTTTCTTTTCTTTGTCCCCGATCCACCCCTTACAAGGCAATATGGACTTAACCCATGGGAAATCCAAGCAGGTTTTTTTTTTTAATTTTTATTTATTTATGATAGTCACACACAGAGAGAGAAGAGGCAGAGACATAGGCAGAGGGAGAAGCAGGCCCCATGCACCGGGAGCCCAACGTGGGATTCGTTCCCGGGTCTCCAGGATCGCGCCCTGGGCCAAAGGCAGGCACTAAACCGCTGCGCCACCCAGGGATCCCTCCAAGCAGGTTTTAAAAAAACTTTATTCCCACTAGCTCTAATCTTTGAAAATGTCAATCCATTACCTGAGTCAGCCCCCTGCTCCCTTCAGAGCTCTAGGAGTGTGTGAACCTTGATCTCAGAGTCGTGAGTTCGAGCCCAACATTGGGTGTAGAGATTACTTAATAAATAAATATTTTTAAAAATATACATCCCGGGATGCCTGGGATCCCGGGATGTGTGTATATATATATATATATATATATATATATATATATATATATATATATATATCATCTTACAGCTGTCAGAATGGTTAAAGTCAAAAAGACAAGAAATAACAAATGTTGGCGAGCATGTGGTGAAGAAGGAACTCTCAAGCACTGTTGGTGAGAATGTAAATTAGTGCAGCCACCGTGGAAAACATTATGAAGCTTCCTCAAAAATTTAAAAATAGAAACACCATACCACCCAGTAATTCCACTACTGGACATTTGCCCAAATGAAACAAAAACAGTAGTTCAAAAAGATATGTTCATTCCTATGTTTATTGCAGCTTTATTTACAATAGCTAAGATATGGAAGCAAACCAACTATCTAACGATAGAGAAATGAATAAGAAGATATACACACACACAGAGACACATAGAGGAATATTACTCAGCCACAGAGAAAGATGAGATCTTGTCATTTGTCGCAACACAGATGGACCTAGAGGGTACTATGCTAAGTGAAATAAGACAGAGAAAGACAAATATCATATGGTTTCACTTATATGTAGGGTCTTAAAAGCAAAACAAATGAGTAAACAAACACAAAAAGCAGACTCAAACCAAACAAATGAGTAAACAAACACAAAAAGCAGACTCAAAAATTTGGAGAACAAATTGATACTTGCCCAAGAGGAGGAGCAGTGAGAGGATGGGGAAAATGGGTGAAGGGGAACGGGAGATACAGGCTTCCAGACCTCATGGAATGAGTAAGTCACTGGAATGAAAGGTACAGCACAGGGAATATAGTCAATGGTACTGTAACAGTGTTGTACAGTGACAGGTGGTAGCTATACTGTGGTGAACAAAGCATAATGCACTGAGATGTTGAATAACTATGTTGTACACCTGAAACTAATGTTAGATTAGTTTCATTACGTAACATCAGTTTCAGCTACATTCTAATACACTTTAAAATAATACAGTAGTCCTTTCCAGAGTCCCCAGTCACCAATTTGCTAGTTTTATTATTTAGAACCACATATTCATTACATTGTTTTTGCATGAACACACATTCATTCTACTGCTTAAACTTATGTGTTAAAACCCCAAAGGTCCTAACTTGGAGGACATTGCATGAATTAATCAGTGCATTCAAAGATGATTACTTCCTGGCCCTAAAATATATAGAATCAACACTAGGAAGAAGGTTTGATCTCCCAAACCAGAGGCACTTCACAGACACTATGCAGTTAATAATAGACCAGCAAGGTGATGGTTCCCAGTACAATAGAACTTAGCGAATATATTTTCTTGACATTTTATTTATGAGAGACACACAGAGAGAGGCAGAGACACAGGTAGAAGGAGAAGCAGGCTCCCTGAAGGGAGCCTGATGCAGGACTCAATCCCAGGACCCTGAGATCACAACCTGAGCCAAAGGTAGATGTTCATTCACTGAGCCATGCAGGTGCCCCGAACTTGGCATATTTTAAAAGTAATATGTTTAAAACATGCTCACTAGGGTACCAAGACTTTTCTTTGTCCTCAAATAAGTGCACTTGCAGACAGAAAATCAGGGTCTTTGCAAGAACCATGGCAGATTTAGACTCTGTCCTATGTCTCCGGCCCAGTTTCGGAGCCAGGAGGGCAGCCCTTGCACTATCAAGTAGCATGCCAAAGTTAATCATTGGCCCTGCCAAGTACATGGCAGATCAGGCTGTTTTTGTGTGCCTGTTTTTCTATTTTACGTAAATCACCCTGAACATGTTTGCATCAACCTCCTGGTGATGTACCTTTGATCAATAGATTTTAGACAAAAGTGGTTTTTGAGTCCAAAGATCAGGGCTGGGTTGACCTGCAGACTGGATACAGAGTGTATAAAAACAGGGGCAAGGCGCAGGCTGATAGCAGAGCAATCTCCACCAAGTCTGTAATAGCTGCAAAGGCTCAGCTGTAGGCTGCCTGAGGAGCCAGGGAGTAAGGATGGAGAAAGGAATGGATGTGCTCCATGACTTTGGAATCCAGTCAACGCACTACCTCCAGGTGAATTACCAGGACTCTCAGGATTGGTTCATCTTGGTGTCAGTGATTGCAGACCTCAGGAATGCCTTCTATGTCCTCTTTCCCATCTGGTTCCATCTGCGTGAAGCTGTGGGCATCAAACTTCTCTGGGTAGCTGTGATTGGAGACTGGCTCAACCTCGTCTTTAAGTGGTGAGTAAGAGCCAGACAGAGAGGAGATCGGCAAGGGAAGAGGCTGGTATTCTCTCTGGAAATGTCTGTCCATCGGAAATTGCCTTCTCCGCGCTAGTCGGGAAGCCACAGGTTACTCCCCTCCTGACTCTGGATCATCTACCTAAAGAGGGAAGACAGCGAAAATCTTGTTGATGAATTGAAGATACAGGCAAGGCTATTTCATATGGATGGAAGGCCAGCCGGACTTAGTGAAAAGTCTAAAGTATATAGGCTATAAGCAAAAAGCACAGTTGTATTACTTTGAAGCAGAATAGGTAACATAAAGATAGGTGTATGAAAGATGATGTATGAAAACAAGAAACAAGTATATAATTTAAAAACCCACTGCATGGAGAAAGGAGAAGTAACCCAAAGAACTGGGCTCTAACCCTTGTTCGGCCACCTACCAGCTGTATGTCCTGGGAAAGTCAAAGCAACTCTCTGAGTTTCTGTCTTACAATCTGTAAACTTAAATTATCCTTGGGAGCTTAATAATAATTCTAGTTAACATTTATTGAACATTTAGTAGGTACTAGGCCATGTGCCAAGTGCTTTTCTGTGAGGTAGTTACTACTGTATTATAGATGAAGAGACAGAGCCATTAAGATAAGGGACCAGAACTAGATCCACATGGTGTTCAAAGGCAGAGGCAGCATTTTAAGGCCAGACAGGCTAGTTTCAGAGGCAAAGCTCTTAAGGATTATGCTGTATTCATTGCTGACAAATTGACTTTTTCAGGGAGCAGGAGGAAGCCAAATTTTAATGTTTGTCAATTTCTCTGGTGTATATATTCCTATTGGGGCCACTTTTGATGGGTCAAGCTTGCGAAAATCCTGAATATTTTACAATTGTCAGCCAATACCATATGATTCTAGCTCATTAGTGGCTTGGCCTCTATTTCCTCATCTAGAAAATAAAGAGCTTGGGCCAGCTAAAACCTTTACCATCCCTAAACTATCTATGTCTACTGTCAAGTGATTCTGAAGACCCTTCTAGCTCTAATATTCTTTGGCCATAAACAATAACATCCTTTAGTGTCCAAAAGAAAAAGAAATTGTCTTGGGTTGAGAGGCTCAAGGCATATCGATGTGGTTCTGAAACCTCTATTGAAAAATCTACTAATTTTCGTCTGTAATGTCCCCTATGCAACAGCATGACCCTAAAAATTAAACAGATAAAGTGTATTTTAAACATCTGATCTCAGTTGAAGAACCATGGACTTTCTCTGAGTTGGCGCAGGTCAGAGTTAGTGGCTGTCTGATTTCGGTGAAAAATCACTATTTCACCCCTGGAGGGACTGACCCTTGACACCTGTTTCCACAACAAAAACGTATCTAGTACTTTTAAAGGGAAGCCTGAGTTACCCTGCTCCAAGGCAGAGAGGATACAAAGTGAGTGCCAGAAGCTATCTATGTCCCTACACAGAGCAATTCCTGCAGCAAAGAGGCCATATCTCCTGATGGTGCTTGTTCCTGGGGCTAGGGCATATTCTCTGATGTCAGAAGATACCCAAGACTCTCTGAGACCTGAAGAAAGAGTATAGGGACCTGGCAGGATTTACAAGTCCAAGTTGCAAACTGTAGTTCTGTATGCGTCCTTCCAGGACAAATTCTTACTGAGGTTTTAAAAAAAAGTCACATAGCTTCCATTGATATGTATTTTTTTAAGATTTTATTTATTTATTCATTAGAGACACACAGAGAGAAGCAGACAGAGGCAGAGGGAAAAGCAGGCTTCTCGTAGGGAGCCCGATGTGGGACTCCATTCCAGGACCCCGGGATCATGTCCCAAGCTGAAGGCAGATGCTCAACCGCTGAGCCACTCAGGTGTCCCCATTAATATGGATTTTTAGGATCTTGGGTTTATTTCTGTTTCAATAAATAATACATCAAAATGGTTCAGAATTCAAAAGTTATATAAAGGATGTACCAGAAAAAGTCTCCCTCCCTTACTGCTCTCCAGCCATCCAGTTCCTCTTCTTGGAGGCAGCCAAAGCTAACAGTTTTCTGTTTAGGATCACATGAATCTTCTCCTCAAATGACTCTCTCGTCTCAGAAGTGTGGGCTTCAGACAAAACGGTTCTTTCAGGGAAGGTGGGTGGGGGAACAGGGTAACTGGGTGATGGGCATTAAGGAGGACATGTGATGTGATGAACACTGAGTGTTATACTATATATTGGCAAATGGAATTTAAATAATTTTTTAAAGGGGTTCTTTCAGTAACTCCAGATACTGGTTCTGCTTTTTTACAGGATTCTGTTTGGACAGCGTCCATACTGGTGGGTCATGGACACCGACTACTATAGCAACACCTCTGTGCCACTGATAAAGCAATTTCCAGTTACATGTGAAACTGGACCAGGTGAGAGTCCCAGCCCCTGAGACAGAAGCTGGGTGGACCTGGTTCACTGTAGCCACCTATCAGCATTCATTGTAGACAAAGCTGTCTTTGAGGGGACATGAGGAGAGCCACTCCTTCAAGCTTTAATCATGGTCTTCAATTGGGTACAACTCTTTTTTTTTTTTTAAAGATTTTATTTATTTACTCATGAGAGACACACAGAGAGGCAGAGACACAGGCAGAGGGAGAAGCAGGCTCCATGCAGGAAGCCCGACGTGGGACTCGATCCTGGGTCTCCAGGATCACACCCTCAGACCCAGAATCACAACCTGAGCCAAAGGCAGATGCTCAACCGCTAAGCAACCCAGGTGTCCCGGGTACAACTCCATTTAATTTAATTCAAGAAGGTCTCCCTGAATAACACGTTACTGCTACTTTAGAAATCTGCCAATATTTCCAGAACCTAAATTGCTAATCCAGAGAGACAAGGGTACTGTTCTGGGCAAAGGACTTAAGAGAGTAACTGTACTATGGCCCTTTGTCCAGGGAGAGAAAGCAGTAGAAGCCTAAGCCCTTGGCTATCCTTCCCTGAGGCCTGGACAAGTAGCTGTGCAATCAAATGATAGATTTCCCTTCTTAGTAGACACTGGAATATCCAACCCCTTCACTCACCCTTAAGTCTCATGCTGGCATCCCTTCCTCAGGGACCCTAACCTTGACTCCCAAACTAGGGCATGGCCCTTAGCTATTTGTTCTCACAAACAATTTGTTCACTTTAGAGGATATTTGTTCATTCAGATGTTATTTATTGAGCACTTACTCTGTGCCAGACACTGTTCTAGGTACTTGGAGTACCTTAGTGAATAAAACAGACAAAGATTCCTGCCCTTGTGCAGCTGAAATTTGAATGGTGTGTGTATGCACATGCACACACAATATACAAAATCATAATACACAAGTAAAATATATAGGATATCAGAAGACATTAATGAAGATGAAGAAGAGAAAGAAGAATAGAAAGAGGAGAGGAGGGGGAAGGAACAGAGAAGGAGGAGGGGGGAGGGGGAGGAGGAAGAAGAAGAAGAGGAGAAAAGTAAAGGCAAGGCTTTATCTATAACATTCCCTGGAAAGCAGATTCAGATTAGATTAGCACACAGGAGCTCATACTCCACATGCATTGCTCCTGTCTGCAACAGGAGCATGCAGGAGCAACGCATGTGGAAGGAAGGAACAGTAGCCAACTGGGCAGGAGAAGTCTAACTCAGATTTGGTCTCAGCCATTCCTACAGGGGAGTTCTGAAGCTGGGGACGGCCTTTCAGAGTTTGCCCTGAATCGAGTCAGGAGAATCAGGCCCTTATGCCCCAATATAGAGCGGTGATTGGGTGTAGGCTGCCCCTGGGGAGATGGTAACCCTGATCAAAATGGCTCTGTTTAGTCCAGGGCAATGCTCAGAGAGGGATGAGAGCTGAGGGCCATCCATGACCACATTCTCAACAGCTGGAAAAATAAGTTCCTCAGTCTAGAAGGGAATCTGGGTGGCATATCTCAAGACCTTCTATCTTTCAGGATAGAATGATCAGGAAGTATTGGTTGAAGTATTAAGTAAGATGGTCAGGGTAGGACTCCCTGAGAAGGAGAGGTTTGAGCAAAAACTTGAAGGAGCCAAGGAAGTTAGCAAGTAAATTTCTGGTAGAAAATATTTCTGGCCAGAAAGATCAATAGCACAAAGACTCTGAGGTGGAAGTATGTTTAAAGGAGAGGAATGAGACCAGTAAGACTGGAACAGAGTGAGTAGCAAGAGTGGAGGAAGTGATGGAGGCCAGATTGATTTGCAGTTACACACTCAGTATCCTGATTCTTGGTGTAGTTTCTAGACTGTATTTAACTATAAGAGCTGGGGCCTTCTCTGGTTTTACTTGCCACTGTATATACACACACACACACACACTCCAGAGCCTATTACAGTTCTGGTCAGGTGGTAAGAGCCCAATAGATATTTGTTTAATAAATGACTAAATGGATAAATAGATGGATGGCAGGATGGGTGGATGGGTGGATGAAAGGATGGAAATATGGGTGGTGGATGGACAGACGGATGGATGGATACAGGACAACCCCTAGAAGTGTCCCAGATGGAGACTTTTCACCTTTAGTTCATCCATTAATCTCTTCCTCACCCTTTAGGAAGTCCCTCTGGTCATGCCATGGGTACAGCAGGTGTATACTACGTGATGGTCACATCCACCCTTTCTATCTTTCGGGGGAGAAAAAGGCCAACCTACAGATTTCGGTAAGAATCAGCACTGGGGTGTGGGCGGTGGAGGGCAGGAGGTGACTTTCTCTGCACCTGACACACCACTTGCTCTTCCTCACATTCCCCACAGCTAGCCCACCCCCTCTTGGGTTGGTACTGAGCAGAGTTGTGGCATTTCTGCTGAGGGCAAACGTTAGAGTCACAGAATGTCAGGGCTGGAATGGACCTATGAGTGCAACCCCTCACTTTACAGATAAGGAAACAAGGCCTGACATGGGAAAGGAACTTTCCATGATCAGATAATGTAGTACTGGCAGGGTTTCAATAAAATCCCATTTCTAGACCAACCAAAGAATCGCCTTGTCCAGGTTACAAAAAAAGAAACATAAGATGTTCCTACTACAGAGAATTTCTGTGCATGCAGCCACTGTGCCAATCCTTAAAATTATACACATATAAAATCAGGAGGTTAACCTTCACATGTGCAAGGATTCACCAAGTGACACGGTCATCTCTGAGCTTTTGTGTATGGGCTTCAGTTTACAAAAATGCCACTGACTGCACCTAAGTTTGTCAGACTCAAGCATTCCCGCCAGGGCTGTTCTTGCTAAAGGATGTGTGTCTGGGTTCTGTTATGACTGCCTCTTCTGTTGCAGGTGCTTGAATATCCTTCTGTGGTTGGGATTCTGGGCCGTGCAGCTGAACGTCTGTCTGTCCCGAATCTACCTTGCTGCTCATTTCCCCCATCAGGTTGTTGCTGGAGTCCTGTCAGGTATCAGCTGCTCTGGCTCTCTCCCTTCCTCCTCTCCTATCCCATGTCTCCCTAACTGGAATGAAAATCCCAGCATTCCAGTCATGTTATGGATGTAATCGATGCTGTTAGCTCTTCAGAGGGTTGAAAGTTAAGGGTGGGTGAAACTATTCATTTCTACAGGAGTCCCCACATCGACACAATTAAATATGTTTCAGAAAAGTTGCAATACATCAAGTTAACTTACCCAATTGAATTATCTTGAAATTTCCTTACTTTCATATTCCTTATTTCTTACTGGTCTTCAGTTGGAAATCACCCCTAGCTTAGGTTGTTTGTTTTTTTTTTTAAGATAGATTTATTTATTTATTTATTTATTTATTTATTTATTTATTTATTGTGGGTGGAGGAGCAGAGGGAGAGGGAAAATGAATCTGACTCCACGCTGAGTGTGAAGCCAGATATCGGGCTCAATCTCAGGACCCTGACATCATGACCTGAGCTGAAATCAGGAGTTGAATGCTTAACTGACTGAGCCACCTAGGCACCACAGCCCTTAGTTTAGTTTTAAGGGAATCTACCAAATTTGACAAATTAACAGTGTCCTAGAAAAACTCTTTACTTGGGTAAAGAGGGTAAAATTAATTTGGGTAAAATTAATTTGCAGACTTACAGTTCGTCTTTCTTATAGGTTCAGAATTTTGTTTTGTTTTGTTTAATATTTTATTTATTTATTTGAGAGACAGTACGAGCAGGGGGGAGAGGTTGAGGGAGAAGGAGAAGCAGACTCCCTTCTGGGCAGGGAGATGACATGGGATTCAATCCCAGGATCCTGAGATCCTGACCTGAGTCAAAGGCAGACGCTCAACAGACTGAGCCACCCAGGCGCCCCTAGGTTCAGAATTTTGAATAAGTTGATACCTAAACAATGCAGGGGTTAGGAGCATTGACCCCTACTTCATGCACTCGAAAATCCACATTTAACTTTGATTTCCCCAAAACTTAACTACTTATAGCCCACTGTTGACTGTAAGCCTTACTGATTATAATAATAGTCAATTAACACACGTTTTGTATATGTATTATATCCTGTGTTCTTACAATACAGCAAGTGAGAGAAAAGAAAATGTTATTAAGGGATGCCTGGGTGGCTCAGCGGTTAAGCGGCTGCCTTCCGGCTCAGGGCATGATGCTGGAGTCCTGGAGATCGAGTCCCACATCGGGCTCCCTGCATGGAGCCTGCTTCTCCCTCTGCCTATGCCTCTGTTTCTCTCTCTCTCTCTCTCTCTCTCTCTGTGTGTGTGTCTCTCATGAATAAATAAAATCTTTAAAAAAATGTTATTAAGAAAATCAGTAGGGGTGTACCGCCTGGGTGGCTCAGTTTGTTAAGCATCTGCTTCAGTTCAGGGCATGATCTCAGGGTCCTGGGATCAAGCCCTGCATCAGGCTCCCTGGTCTGCAAAGCATCTGGCCTTCCCTTTCCCTCTGCCCCACTGCTTGTGCTCTCTCTCACTCTTCTGTCTCCCTTTCTCTCTCTTTTAAATAAATAAATAAATAAATAAATAAATAAATAAATAAATCCTTTAAAAAAAATCAGCAGGAACAGGAGCACCTCGGTGGTTCAGTCTGTTGGGCAGCTGCCTTCAGCTCAGGTCATGATCTTGGGGTCCCAGGATCAAGCCGCATGTGGGGCTCCCTGCTCAGTGGGGAGTCTGCTTCTCCCTGCGCTCTCCCCCCTTCTCATGCTGGCTCGCACTCTCTGTCTCTCAAATAAATAAATACATTTTTTTTAAAAAAAGATTTTATTTATTTATTCATGATAGAGAGAGAGAGAGAGGCAGAGACACAGGCAGAAGGGAGAAGCAGGCCCCATGCCTGGAGCCTGACAGGGCACTCGATCCCAGGACTCCAGGATCGCGCCCTGGGCCAAAGGCAGGCGCCAAACCACTGAGCCACCCAGGGATCCCCAAATAAAATCTTTTTTAAAAAAAGATCAGCAGGATGAGAAATACATTTACAATGCTCTATATATTTATCAAAAAAATCTGCATATAAGTGGACCCTCCTACTTCAAATCCATGTTGTTCAAAAGTCAACTATACTTGTATTTTCTTAGATCCCATTTAGAAGGGGCGGAAAAGACTTAGGTTAAGTATTAGAAACTTTACTTTGTGGGAGGTACTGGAATATAAGATCTTAGGGAACTTGTAGAATTCTCCCCCTAGAGATGGGTAAGAGCAGAACATGGCAGCATTACAAGAAGTGTGTTGAATACAAGGGAGGTAATGGTTTCATGACAACCACAAAATAATGCAGCATTTACCACTGGGTGCCATGTTTGAGGAAGAACCCAGAAGCTATGTTACATGAAAGACCTGAGAATGTTTAGGTTAGAGATGAGACTGTCTTCAGATGTGTTTTATAAAAAGGCTGTAGCTTTACAACTTAACTCCTACAGAAATAACGAAGACCAACAGATGGCATTAGAGGGGGACACATTTCAGCTTAGCACAAGGAAGAATTTTTTATAATCAAATCCATTCAAACATGAAATGGGCTGCCCGAGTGGGAGTGAGCTCTCTACCTCTGCAAGTATTCAAGTAGAAACATGAGGACCCCCGACAGAAAACATGCATGCAATGGGAGAATGTATGTGACATGACTCTTCCATCTGAAAGAGTGTATGACTAAGGACAGATTGGAGTCACATAGGAGAATAAACCAGGTGACTCTCTAATCTAGCATCTGTGATTTAATGCCACAATGGCAGGATGGACCATATGTCACCTATTGCTCCAAACACTCCCCACCTCTGCGGCTGAAGGTCCAGAGTCTTCCCTATTGCTCACAGTCATTCTTTCTTCCACGCAGGCATTGCTGTTGCTGAAACTTTCCGCCACATCCAGAGCATCTACAATGCCAGCCTCAAGAAATATTTTCTCATTACTTTCTTCCTGTTCAGTTTTGCCATTGGATTTTACCTGCTGCTCAAGGGGCTGGGTGTGGACCTCCTGTGGACACTGGAAAAAGCCAGGAGATGGTGTGAGCGGCCAGAATGGGTTCACATTGACACCACACCCTTTGCCAGCCTTCTCAAGAATGTGGGGACCCTCTTTGGCCTGGGGGTGGCTCTCAACTCCAGCATGTACAGGGAAAGCTGCAAGGGCAAGCTTAGCAAGTGGTTCCCATTCCGCCTCAGCTGCATTGTGGTCTCTCTCATCCTCCTGCACCTCTTTGACTCTTTGAAACCCCCATCCCAAACTGAGCTGATCTTCTACACCTTGTCCTTCTGCAAGAGTGCAGCAGTGCCCCTGGCATCTGTCAGCCTCATCCCCTACTGCCTTGCCCGGGTCCTCGACCAGCCGGACAAGAAGTCTTTGTAAGGCATGTGGAGTCTTCAGTATTCAAGCCAATGACTGTGCCAACCATCGAGGTGGCTAGGGTCTTGTGCCAGCCCATTTTGAGGCCAGAGGTGCTAGAGTCAGCTCAGGTAACCCCTTCCTCCTTTGCAATTCTAATTGTATTGGGTGGGGTGTTTGTTTTTTTGTTTTTGGTTTTTTTTTAAAAAAAAAAAAAAAAGCTAATAAGGCTAGTTGAGAAAGCCTTATCTGTTAGTTGGGGTGTTCTGGATTTTTTTTTCCCCTGAAGACTTACTTGCTCTTCTTTTAGATACACAAAAGCAAGGCTTCCAGGTAGGGCCAGCTCACAATCCCAGGCTGGGGATCCCAGCTCAGGATTTTCTACCTGTCCCCATCCTTACAAGAAAAGGAAAAGGAGCAGTGGATTTGACAGAGAAAGAAGAATGGATTAAGAAAGACTTCTTCGTATCCTGCATTTCATGCAAATTATGTTACACAAAATCTAAATCACTTTGATTATATTTGAATTTTTAGGTAAGGGACTCTCAATAGTGGGGGACCAACTTAAAGCATAACTAATAGGTAGTTAATGGGGTAATTCTGCTTCTTCTATGTTTCTACTATATATCCATGGTCTTTGCATTTACCAGGATTTCTGAATGGTTGCAATGACCTATATTTGTGCTGGGTCAGAGCATTCAGATATAGTCAGCTTCTCTATCACACTACATCTTCCTCCTTGTCAGCCTAGCTCTGCTTTCCCTAGAACTTTCCACTGGCTCTACATCCTGCTGGACACAGAGATGCCTAAAGGCAGCTCTAGGGTAGTGCTTTTGTATGGTTTAGTCAAGCTCTGAAATCTTGGGCAAAAAGGTGAGGAGAGAGCAAGGAGAGGAAAGGAAGGATTCCTCTCTCCAGAAGGTCACTCCAATGTTACTTTTGATTCCTAGAGGGTAAATATGACTCCTTTCTCTATCCCAAGCCAACCAAGAGTGCTCTTGGAGGAAAAGCCAGCTCTTCCTTGCCTGTTGTCAAGTCTCAGCTGATTTGCAGAATATGTCTTTTAAAAATGTTTAAGCCTATTTATTTGAGAGTCCTTGTTTTTGCTACTAATTATATAGTTCACATATAATACCATTCACACCAACCATCGTGGTCATAACATCTTTGAAAAGAAAAATATATATGTGCAGTATTTTATTAAAACAACATTTTATTTAAGAATGAAGTCTTGCTGATTACTGTATTTTAGATGCAATGAGATCTGAAGGTTCTAATTCTGGCCCAGCTAAATTTCTAGCTCTTTTTCTATTTCCCTAAACAAATAATTTAGTCTCTGTGTACCTATGTTTTCCCTTTGGAGAAAGAAGTCTTGGGCTGGCCAGGAGTACCAGTGGAGCTGGGGGACCCACAAAGTGTCCACAGGGGCACAAGTAGAGTTGAGTGCATCAACACAGGCACAATATCATTGGCCAAGGTTGAACATTAGTTACCAGACCACAGGTTGGCATGAGTTACTCTAAGGGATCAAGCTACAACTTAAAGGCAAACAATCAGGGTCATTACCAAAGTAAGCAATCAGGGAATGTAAGTCATAGCAGCAGAAAAAGACTGGGTAGACTCTGGAATCCAGGAACCCGGCATCAGCAAGGTTTGAGGTTATGGTTAAAGAAAGTCTCAACAGAGCAAGTCATAGCAGCAAGGAATGCTCACGGGAGTTATTGAAGTTTTCTCCCCAAATGATCTATTTTATTCTGGGTGCTGGGCACCACCCCCAAAGGCCTGGACACATCAGCCTAACCCTGCATCTACTGAGGATGAAATCTGCTCACTCACTTCAGAACTTTGGAATGTGTATATTCAGGAAAATTGAGTCTTCCTACTGGATTTGTTTTCTTCAGGGGGCACAAGGCCCCTCGGAGACCTTAATGGTCTTACCAGTGGAGAAGGGACATGATCATGTTCTGTCTAAACTGAACTCGTTGCTCAGGCCTGGCCCCCATCCTTGATGATTTATCAGGGAGCAAGTCCAGGTTCCTTGCAATAGGATTCTGGCAGAAAGTGAATACTGCCCCTGCTCCCAGCAGTTGGTGAGGTTGATAAGGACACATAATAGATAAAATTACAGAGTACTTATGTGCCAGGCTCTGTTCTATGCATTTTATTTGTTTCTACAATTAATTCACTTAATTCTCCCAACATCTCTGTGAGGTGGGGGCTATAGCTTATCCACACATCACATATAAATAAAAACAGAGAGGGTGGGTATCCTGCCCAGGATGGTGAAGTGAGTTTGACACCAAGCAGGCTGACTCCAGAGTCCACACTCCACCCTGTAGCCCCCTCACACCAATGGGCGCCAATAAGACTGGTGGGTATTTCTGGTTGGCTCAATCAGTGGAGCCTGTGACTCTTGATCTCAGCGTCCTGAGTTCAAGCCCTACATTGGATGCAGAGCTTACTTAAAATTAATAAATTATTAAGAAAAGAAAAAAAAAAAAGACTGGCAGCTGTTTCAAACCATTCTTCAGATGCCAGATACAACTTTGAATTCAGCCCAGAAAGAATTTGTTTTCTTGTGGTCAAAGGAATTATAAAACTTAGAATGATCCTCCCAGTGAGCTAGTGTTAGTTTCTAAGTATGAAGATGCCATATTTCAAAGGTAACTTTACAAAATAACTGGGGATCCCTGGGTGGCGCAGCGGTTTGGCGCCTGCCTTTGGCCCAGGGCGCGATCCTGGAGACCTGGGATCGAATCCCACATCGGGCTCCCGGTGCATGGAGCCTGCTTCTCCCTCTGCCTGTGTCTCTGCCTCTCTCTCTCTCTCTCTGTGACTATAATACATAAATAATAAATAAAAATTAAAAAAATTTAAAAAATAACTTAGAAGAGGCATAACCATGCTAGTTTAACTTTAGCTTTTTTCTTTCTTTCAAAAAAAGAATCTAAAAGTCATGCTCAGACTATCTGGTCAGACAGGAAGCAACTTACTGTTTCTACAATTGAGATAAAACAAAAAGGCAGAAATACCACAAAGAACTTTCAGTATAGATCCATGTACAGAGGCGTAGAAAATGAAGAGACTTACATGAAGATTGCTTAAGTCAGAGAATCCACAAAGACAGGACTGCTACCTTTCCTTGGGATTGCTATCTGTTTCCTCGAGAAACAGACAATGCTAAATAAAGGTTAGAATCTGTGATGGGAAAAGCTGAGCAGAGTGTCAGCTCATGATCAATTCGTAGTAGCCAGTAGCCAGTGTGTCAGCACATTCTGATTGCTGACCTGTTGCCCAAATTACAGAGGTGTGTTTGCTTTAGAAATGACTTATGAGTCCTCAGGATGGAAGCAAATGTAAGTGACCTATGACAGTTTAAACCAAAAGCCATGTCATGTTATAGCACAATTTGATTGTTCTAGCAGTCTATCAGTTTTGAGGTGGTACACTTGGGGATCACACACACACACTATACAATTGTGCTATTGCCCTAGGAAAATAAACCCATTAAGAAAATACAGCTTCGGGATCCCTGGGTGGCTCAGCCGTTTGGCACCACCTTCGGCCCAGGGTGTGATCCTGGATTCCTGGGATCAAGTCCCACATAGGGCTCCCTGCGTGGAGCCTGTTTCCTCCTCTGCCTGAGTCTCAGCCTCTCTCTCTCTCTCTCTCTCTCTTTCTCTCTCTCTCTTATGAATAAATAAATAAATAAAATCTTAAAAAAAAAAAAAAGAAAATATAGCTTCTGCTGCCAGAGTCAGCTGCTACACCACAGATACACTGAGAGGTTTTGTTTTTAACAATATTTATAATAGCTTTTTAAAAAATTTATAACAACTTCATTGAGATATAATTCACACATCATACAAATCACCCATTTAAAGTGTGCCATTTGGGGCACCTGGGTGGTTCAGTTGATTAAGCATCTGCCTTTGGGCTCAGGTCATGATCCTAGGATACTGTTTTAGGGCTCCCTAAATAGGGCTCCCTGTTTGCTGGGAAGCCTGCTTCTTACTCTCCCAGCCTCTCCCCCTGCTTGTGCTCTCTCTCCTGTTCTCTCTCTCTCTCTCTCTCTCTCTCTCATGAATAAATAAAACCTCTTAAAAATAAATAAAGTACACAATTCAATGGATTTTAGCATATTCAGAGAATTGTACTACCATGACCACAAACCAATTTTAGAACATTTTTGGTTGGGTTCCTGGGTGGCTCAGTCAATTAAGTGTCTGCCTTTGGCTCAGGTCACAATCCCAGGCTCCCTAACCCCACTCAGCGAGAAGCCTTCCTCTCCCTCTCCCTCTGCTACTTTCCCTTCTTACACTCTCCCTCTGTCAAATAAATAAATAAAATCTTAAAAAAAAAAAAAAAAGACATCTTTGGTCACTCTGTAGAGGGAAACCCTGTACCCATTAGAAGCCACTTCCACTTTACCCCCACCTCCCAGCCCTAGGCCACCACTGACCTACTTCTTGTTTCATAGATTTGCCTGTGGATATTTCATACCAATGGAATCATACAACATGTGACCTCTTGCATCTGGTTTCTTTCCCTTAGCATTTTTTCAAGGTCGATCGCTGTTGTAACACATAGTAGTACTACATTTCTTTTGATGGCCAAATAACACTCCACTGTATGGATATACTAAATTTTGTTAATGATATTTGGGTCGCTTCCACATTTTGGCTCTTATGAATAATACTGCTATGGGGGCACCTGGGTGGCTCAGTGGTTGAGCATCTGCCTTTGACTTGTTCTGTCTAAACTGAACTCCTGAGATCCTGGTCATGATCCTGGGGTCCTGGGACCAAGTCCTGCATCAGGATCCCCAAGGGAAGCCTGCTTCTCCCTCTGCCTATGTCTCTGCCTCTCTCTGTGTGTCTCTCATGAATAAATAAACAAAATATTTTTAAAAAATAATACTGCTATGAACATTTGTCTATAAATTTTTGTGAGGATGCATGATTTCATTTCTCTCGGGTAGGTACATTAGACTGGAATTGCTGGATCATATGGTAACTCTGTGTTTAACCTTTCAGGGAAGTGCCACACTGTTTTCCCAAAGGTTTAGCAAGGAAAAATTTTTAAATGTTTTTGGTTTTGCCATCTCTTTTGATTTCCTAGAAGCATACCCTGTCTGATAGCTTTGTCCAATTTTTTCCTTTAGAAGAGCTTTGCAGCAGGATTGATGAGGGGCTCAGATTTCATATGATGAAGTGTCAGTGGGCTCCTGCTACTTTAATAAAGCAATGGCTTTATTGTTCCAGTGTGCATTCCAAGAGCATTTCATTTGAAGACATGTCTGGATATTTGAAGTTCCAGCCCTAATCAATTGACCGGTTGTTTGTAACCTGCCAAAATATGCTTACTTGTTTTCTGAACACCATTACTTTAGCTGCTGAATTATTAATATTTATTTATTTCATTCCATAGTAATTGCCGAACTAGGACAGATGACTTTAAGGCTGGCATGTGTAAATAAAATAGGACGATGTCATTTGTATCCCAGAGTTTTTCAAGAGCCTCATGTTTTCATGGAAAACATGCTGGCCAAATAGCCTTCAGATGATGTTGTTAAGGAAAGAATTGACTAGAAAAGGTATGAAATGGAAGCCGACAAAAGTCACTTCCATTAGAGAACCAAGAGCCTAATTAATCTGGAAGAGAAACTAGCAATTGTCTAGTCCAGTGATGGGGAACCCAAAACCCAAAATCTAACTTCAGAGTGAAAGATTAAAAAGCTGTCTCTGGGACAAACAGAAAAAGCAGAAACCCATAAATACAGAGAACAAACTGGTGGTTGGCAGAGGGGAGGGTGATGGAGGGATGGGTAAAATGGGTGAAGGAGAGGGAGAAATACAGGTTTCCAGTTATGGAATCAATAAGTCACTGGGATGAAAGATACAGCATGGAGAATTCAGTCAATGTTATTATAATAGTATCCTATGGTGACAGATGGTAGCTACACTTGCCGTGGGCAGAGCACAATGTATAGAGATGTAGAACCACTATGTTGTATACCTGAAACTAATGTAGCATTGTGTGTCAGCTATATTTCAATTAAAAAGATAATAATAAAATAAAATAAGTAAAAAATTAAAAGCTGCTTCTGGGTTCCTGCTTCTTCATAAAAAAGAGAAAAGTCTATACATATTTTTATTTTTTCTGAATTGGTCCTTATTTTTTAAAAAATTGCTCAACTATTAATCCTATTCAAAATTTTATTTCATAGATACAGAGATTAAGACCTAGAGATGTAAAATAGCTCATCTAAGTTATATAAGTAACCTGTCCTCAGGTCACCTGATTTTTAGCAGAGAGCAGTCTCCCCTCCGCCTGTTTCCTGCATTTACTTGGGCCACTATGTCAACACACAGCTGTTGAAACAGAAATGAATGGGAGAGCCAGCTTATTTGAGCCAGAACCAGTAACCATACTCAAGAGGGCTTTTTAAAAGATGTTTTATATATTTATTTGAGAGAGAGCATGAGCAGGGGGGAGAGGCAGAGGGAGAGTGAGAAGCAGACTCTCTTCTGCTGAGCAGGGAGCCCAATGAAGGACTGGGTCCCAGGACCTCAAGATCATGACCTGAGCTGAAGGCAGACGCTTAATGACTGAGCCACCCAGGCACCACTCAAGGTGGCCTGCTCTTAATTATGTCACATACTCCTCTCTGCCTTTGCTCTCAAAAAATCTTTCCAAAGCAGAAATGTAACTTAAGCAAGAAGCAACTTGGTGTTTTTATGGAGTTTTAGTTTTTTTGGGGGTGTGTGTGTGTGTTTTGTTTGCTTGTTTGTTTGTTTTAGCAGGAGAGTGGTTTTCCAAGCAGTACATTTTCAATACTTTTCTTTCTTCTCGCATCTTCTGCTTTTCACATTTCACAGCCATTTCCTTCAGATCAGCTAATTCAACTCCAAGTCCGAAAGCTGCTAGAACTCCCCTCATTCCTCTCCAACACGGAACTGGGAATTCCAGTGCTGTGTCAGCTGTGTTACAAAAGGAAGAACACCAAATTCTTTCTCCTCCATGGTGAACTGTTTGGACTCCCTGACCAGGCCATGCCAACAGAATCCCATCGTTTCTCCTGCGTCTTCCCCACTAAATTCCTCCTTCAACCTCAGCCTGTGGGAGATGTTGCCACTGACTCCTGCTTGATCCTCCCTCCTGACCAACGCAAATGAGCCTTTTGAGAGAGGTAATTTAGCTGAATTGATTTGATAGCCCCAGTGGCGTAAATCCATTTTCTTTATTCTGGTTAAGTCTTTAGACTGCCAGGGCCCTCCTTATGAGTCACCCCAACCCACACCCCACACAATGACAGTGGCATCATTTCTCCCTACAGACTGCAGTGAAACCACGTTGGACACCCTGCACCAAACCTCCAAAGGGTTCCTTTGTTTCGGGAGGTTTGAGTGAGGCTCCCTCGCTCCTGACAGGAATCAGAGTTGATTCAGGAAAAGCTGAGTTGATTCAGAAAAGCAGCCCATCTTTGATCTGAATCTTCAAGCTTTGCCACCAGCTTGCTGGGTACGGTAGCCACCAAACTATTATCTGCAAAATTATGCCGTCTCTTGTTTTCTACCAATAGTGCTCTCACGGGTACACGGTATGCTTCTAAGAACTTCCAAAGGGCAGATGACTCCAAATATAATGACTGTCAGACTAGTGAGTTAATTCCTCAAGTTGCCAGGATGGCTGAGCTCAATCCATTTTAAGAAAAAGAAAAGACCTGGAGGGGATCCAAAGAGTCCACTTTGGACTCTTCCATCTGATTTCCAGTTAGTTTCAGGTTTTCTTTTGAGGTGCCCTTAAGACTCCATTCTTGAGGAAAATGAATTGGGGAAATAATTTAATGAAGGCTAAGAAAATGCTGGAAAAAGGGTGCAATGAGGGGAAGGGCTGCCCTCAAATTTTATTTGGGGCTCAGCCTCCTGGGAAGCAAGGGACAGAGAAGATAAAATTGGAATATTTCACTGCCTTCATCAATAGGGGATAATCTGATGCTATTACCCCAATACTGTTATTTCCACACAGAATATCTAACAAACCAACAATTCTCAACTGGGAGTGATTTTGCCTCCCAGGTGATGCTTGGCAATGTCTGGAGACATTTTTTGGTTGTCATAACTGGAGATGTTGCTAGTGGTATCCAGCAGGTAGAGCCCAGGCACGCAGCTAATCATCCTACAAGGCACAGTCCCCCCCCCCCCACCAACAAAGAATTATCCTCCCCCAAATGTACCAGCACTGAGTGCCAACCCTGAGAATCTTCATAGCAAACTCAAAAGAAAGGAGAATCAATCACAGTTTGCATGAAAGAATTTTCTCTAGTGAATGTTTTTCAACTCAGCCCCAGAGCACTGCTTTGCAAATGGGCCCCTCTGGTGTGCCCAGCAGCCCCTCCCTAGTCCTGTCTCAAGTGGGACATTTATCATGCTAACTTCTAACATCTTTCCCTCCAATTTGTTAAGGTAACTGAAGTCGTTGCACCTGGGTGCCTGTAAGTAAGTCACTCTTGCTTCCAGGCTTTTTGTAGAGACCCTGACTCAGGGACATGTTGTGGATTGAGAGTTTCAGTTAAAGAGTTAGGGTGAAGCAAGTGGGGTCTGACAAGGAGCCACCTAGTCTAAGAGTTTGGTAGACAAAGTGCTCTCCCCCACAAAGGTTCTGGATGTATTTCACATTGTTGTTAAATCACCAGGGAGAGGAATGAGTAAAACAAAACACATTCTTAGATGGACAAACAAAGAATGTAGTTAAGACACAATGCATAACACTGGCTTAATTCCTCCCAGCTTGGGCTTGATTTATTTAAAGAAAGCAGAAGAGATTCTTTGATGTCTCATTGCTGCAAAACTCAGTGTCCATTATTATTGGTACAAACTCCTGTTTTAATTTTTGTTAATTGCTAATGAAAAAAAATTCTAATTGGATTGTGTCTCACTGCTCAAATTAAGGTTGAGGAAGGAAAAAAATCAATCCCAGGCCAAAGAGCCTTCCGCTGATGATGTTAAGAATCCACTAGAAGGAGCGCCTGGGTGGCTTAGTTGGTTTAAGCATCTGACTCTTGGTTCTGGTTCAAGTCATGATCTCAGGGTCCTGAGATGGGGCTTGGGTTGGGCTCCACAGTTGGTACAGAGTCTACTTGTCCTTCTCCCTCTCCTGTCCCTCCCCCGGCATCTGTGTGTGTGTGTGTGTGTGTGTGTGTGTCTCTCTCTCCCTCTCTAAAATAAATAAAATCTTTAAAAAAAAAAAAAAGAAGAAAAGAAAAGAAAAAAGACTCCACTAGAAAAATTGATTTTAAATGATATGTAAACTTTAACTAATAATAGTCTATTCCAATGAACGCATTTCCTTGCTTGCTAGTTGTAAAATATTAACTCATACCCACGATAAATTATTTAAAAAAAAAATCCTGAACTTGCCACAAATACTTATCCATCTCCTTCCTGTTTTGTACAGTTCCTTGATTTAATATCCTCTTAGCTTCTTTTTTTCTTAAGATTTTATTTATTTATTTGAGAGAGACAGAGTGGAGCATATGTGCACGAGCAGGGGGAAGGGCAGAGGCAGAGGGGCAAGCAGACTGCACTGAGCCTGGAGCCTGAGGAGGGTCCCATCCCAGGACCCTGAGACCATGACCTGAGCCAAAGTGTGAGGCTTAATAGACTTAGCCACCCAGTACCACTCCTCTGAGCTGTCCTGTTTCCTACTCTGACCTCTTCCCATTTTTTTTTTTAAGTGCCAGTCTGCTGTAGACCTGACTCTGTATAATAGTAACTGAAAAATTGGTGTTACTTTTTTGTAAATATTCCTTTGGCATCTCTGATTTACTCTGGCTTCTGAAATCTAATTTCCTCTTCTCTCCTCATTTAAAAAAAAAAAAAAATAGGTCCCTGCCACTCGGCTGCTTATTGGTGAACCCTCAGCAAGGCCTGAGGATTGATTTGCCAAGGGATTCCAATCAGGTTTTCATACCCAGCACGTCTCTTTCATACCCACAGGCTCTAATCCTTCCCAGAGATCTCAAGATTGTAGAGCTCTGGTGCCAGAGTTCACATTTTCCCATGCCTTGGCACTTAACTATGAAGACTCTCTGCTACAAAACAAAACCTATTGCTTGATTTATATTAAAACTGCCCACGTCATATGCTCAAACAACTGGCTCAGACTCAAAATGGTCAGACCCCAGAATGTCCTGCAATAGATACAGTAATTCACATGCAACTTTACTCACTTCCAGACTTTTTTTGTGCAACGAGCATTTTACAGAGTTGTAAACTTTCCATTTGGTGTTCCTTGTCACTTAATTAAATCTACACATTCCCTGGAGCCAACAGAGGCTGCATTCCTGTCATTTAAAATCGTTCTCTGGTGTTTCCTTATGTTGCTATACCATAGTTTGCTGAGCTATTTCCTTATTTGGCATTCGGATTATTTGGATTATAAATAGCAACAGATGAATATCTTTGCACAAATTACATTTTTTCCCTTTTGGGTTATTTCCTTGGGGTATATTCCCAAAACTGGTATTGCTGGGTCAAAGGTTTGAGAAGTTTCATAGCTCTTGTTACCCACTGCCAGAATATTCTGGAGACAGACTGTGGTATATTTGAGCACTTGAAAGTTTTAACCGGGTTTCCCACGGTGTACAATAAGAGCAACTTGCATTTTAACTTCTCATGATCCTCAGTGAGGGAGGGAGTTACAAAATTTCAAAACAAAACAAAAGCGAAGACAGTAGTAGCACTCTTTTCTGCAGCCAGAGCTGAGCTCTCTTAGAAAAAGAGAAAATACTTCATTACAAGTGCTCAGGAATATATCTGTGTTCCAGCCAGAACAGAAAATGACCCAAACGACTTCTGTGAAGTATCGTCAGCTCATATCTGAGGCTCAGTGGTTTCAGGGAGAATTTAAAGCGGCATTTGATGAGGAGGGTGAGGAGAGAGATAAAAAATAAAAAGAAGGGGTGCCTGGGTGGCTCAGTCAGTTGAACATTTAACTCTGGATTTTGGCTCAGGTCACCATCTCAGGCTCCTGAGATATGCCCCACATTGGGCTCTGTGCTCAGCAGTTCTCTGCTTCCTCTTCCTGCCCCTGCTCCTCCCCCAGCTCCCCCACTCATGCTCTCTTTTTCTAAAAAAAAAAGAAAAGAGAAGAAAAGAAAAGAAAAAAGAAAAAAAGAAAAGAAAAGAAAGGAAAGAAAAAAAGAAAGAAAAGAAAAAAGAAAAGAAAAGAAAAGAAAAAAAGAAAAGAAAAGAAAAGAAAAGAAAAGAAAAGAAAAGAAAAGAAAGAAAAGAAAAGAAAAGAAAAGAAAAGAAAGGGACATGCTCTCTTGTAATTGCTGCCTCTGTGGTGATGGCACCAGCACAGAGAAAATAAGCTGGTTCTGGGCTTTGGAGATTCAGATTCCTTACCCCCTGAAAGTGACTTCTAAGAATTGTGATGCTTGAGGACCTTGGTATCCTCAGTTTAAGAATCAAAACCAAACCAAACCAAACCAAAAATAACCCACTGAGTCATCCTTGCCATCTGGTTTCTCAAGCTAATAATAGTGATGGTGGTGGTGACAATGAACATTCACCAAGTACTAACTATGTGCCTGTCACTTTTCTAAGGGCTTTACCGGCATCATCCATGTCATCCCCCCAACTTCCATTATTATGCCCACTTTGCAGATGAGAAAACAGAATCAGAAAGCTAAGAAGCTTCCCCGAAGTCACAGAGCTAGTAAATGTCTAATCCAGATTCGAACCCAGACAACTGAGCACTGTGCCTTGTGCTCTGACCACTGCACCGTACCATGTCAGGTACAGCAAGAGACAAAGGGCTCAGGGATGGTTAGATGGTGTACTAGAATATCCAGTTGTGGGCTCTCTTAAACACTTCTAAATATTTCAAATTAACTCTGTTTCCTGCCTATTCATCTAAATTGAAAAATATTATTCAAACATGTTTTCTTCAAATTTAAATTATATATATCTCTCTATATATATACACACACACATACACATAACATATACATATATATACATGATTTAAAGATCAAATATAGGGATGCCTAGGTGGCTTAGCAGTTGAGAGTCTGCCTTTGGCTCAGGGCATGGTCCCGGGTCTGGGATCCAGTCCCACATCAGGCTCCCCACAGGGAGCCTGCTTCTCCCTCTGCCTATATCTCTGCCTCTCTCTTGTGACTCTCATAAATAATAAATAAATAAAGATCAAATATGACTTTTAAATGCCTAAGAAGGACTGAATGTAAATATACCAAAAATATCAACATTGACTATCTTTAGGAAGTAGAATCCTGCATATTTTTTCTTCTTTCCATATTTCAGTTTCTTCTGAATTGTTCTTTTTTTTCTCTCCCAAGATTTCATTTATTCATTTGAGAGGGAGAGAGAGCACAAGCAGAGGGGAGAGGCAGAGGCAGAGGGATAAGCAGACTCCTCACTGAGCAGGAAGCCCGACATGGGACTCAATCCCTAGATCTGGAGATCATTACCAGAGCCAAAGGGAGACCATCTGAGCCACCAAGGTCCCCTTCTTAATTGTTCTAAGCATGTGCTACTTTTTTCCTTACTCTGTATTTTGAAAAAATTTCAAATAAAAAAGGAAGTTCAGTGAACTTCTATACACTCTTCATCTCAATCACCTACTATTCACATTTTGCCATATTTGCTGTACATCTCTCACTATAGATATGTACATATTCTTATTTTTGATCATTTAAGGATAATTTGCAAACATCATGACTCCTTCACTACTATATGTTTCATGCATTTCCTAAGAACACGGATATTCTCTTACATTACAGAAATATGTATTTTTTTTAATCCCAAAGAACTTCAGTTTAAGAAAAACAAATAACTAGGGGTGCCTGGGTGGTGCAATTGGTTAAGCGTCCCACTCTTGGTTTTGGCTCAGGTTATAATCTCAGGGTCTTGGGATTGAGCCCCGAGTCAGGCATCACACTGAGCGGGCCTCAGGATTCTCTCTCTGCCTCTGTCCCTCCTGCTTGTGCACTTACTCTCTCTAAAAAAAATAAGTAAATAAAAGCTAAAAAAAAAAAAGAAAAGAAAAAGAAAAACAAATAATTAGCAATAAACTAAGGCAAACTAAATATTTTCTGTTTTATTACCATGCACTGCAAGTTAAACAGCCTTTCCTTGCTCACTGAAGCTCACTTGTCCTGTTTAATCCTTGTCTACCTGCCCAGTTTACCTCATCTCTGCTAGGGAAATTTTCAGAACACTCTTGACTCCTTGACATCGCTGAGCCTCGGTTTCCTGTTAGCATTTTGAGTGTCTAAAGTACCAGTCTGAAAGCCAACAAGTTGTTTATTTAATTACCATAACACTCAGATTGAAGTTAGTATTTTTATTTTATTACTGTAATGGAGAATTTTAAATCCTAAAGATTTTAAATTATTTTTTCATAAAGTCTCTCATAATTACAACTTAAGTAAACAGGGTCCCTCTTTCGATTTAACAATTTTTCAACTAAAATAATTTATTCATTGAACTAGTATTTATTGGGCATCTACTATATCTTAGGCATCGTTGGAATTAAAGTAACTAGCACTTTTGTTTTTTGTTTTGTTTTTTAAAGATTTTATTTATTTATTCGTGAGAGACACACAGAGAGAGAGGCAGAGACACAGGCAGAGGGAGAAGCAGGCCCCATACAGGGAGCCTGACGCAGGACCCAATTCTGGGTCCCCAGGATCACATCCTGGGCCGAAGGCAGCACTAAACCGCTGAGCCACCAGGGCTGCCCATGACTAGCACTTTTGAACATTAACATTTGCCAGGTACTTCACCTGGGACACCTGAGTTAATCCTCACAACCATCACTATTCCCATTTTCCAGATGGGTAAACAGAGAAGTTAAGTAACTTGCCCAAGATTGCACAGCTAGCCAGAATTCTGACGCAGGCAATCTGCTTCTATCCAGAACCCATGCTCACAGGCAACAGGTGATACAGCTGGGGGAGGCTCATTTGTGGGGCCAGCAAGAGCACCAGCACTTGTGAGATACAGCAGGAGGGGTGCTTGCCTTAGATGTGATTGGCTGTGGTAAAGGGAGAAACCCAAAGGCGGTTCCATTTCCCCTCTTCTGGGCTCTAGTAGATAAAATAGATAACAGCAAGAAAAGGATGCCTCTGTGTGGGTCGTTATTTCTATAAAAACTGACAATAGAGTCTTGGCCTTATTTAGCTTGGCTTCCAGGATATTCTTGGTGTTTCTACTCCCTCTAGCCACTCCTCCCGTCTCCTCTGCCAGCTTGCTCATCCTCCTTTACCCTGGCTTCAATGTCTCAAGGACTTGGGCTCTGGCTCAAGCCTCGATTCCCTCTCGTCCTACCCAAGGTTAAAACTACCGTCTGGAGGGCGCCTGGGTGGCTCAGTTGGTTAAGCGGTTAAGCGTCTGCCTTGGGCTCAGGTCGTGACTCAGGTCCTGGTTGGAGCCCCCCATTGGGCTCTCTGCTCAACGCAGAGCCCGTTTCTCCCTCTCCCTCTGCTGCCTTCCCACCCACTTGTGCTCTCGCTCACTCGCTCTCTCTCAAATAAATAAATAAAACCTTTAAAATAAAATTTAAAAAACCTATCATCTGTGCTATGTATCTTCTGTTTGGCGTAGCCTTTTGCCTCCTGCTCTGGGCTCTGAAGGTTGTCTTGGATCAGGCTCCTTTCCCTGGGCTTCCATTTGAGTTTTGCAGAGGAGAACTACAGACAAGGGACAAGGTGGAGAGAGAGGCCAGGGTATTTATTCATGAGGGGTCACTGAGCTTTGACAGTGTCACTTACAGAAGTCCACGGCTACTCGTAGGCCACCACATAGCTCTCACTCTGGAGTCCTGTAACTCCTCTGGCCTGGGGAGGAGTAAGGAGAATGGCTCCCTGTTTGCTGGTCCCAGGATGCTGTACCCTTTATAACTGATTTCAGCCAACTCTACCTACACCTTAATTAACAACATCCTCCTTACATTATCCGCCTGGAGCATGCCCTCTGCTTCCTGCAGGGTCCTCTGCCCAACCCCCAGGGACTGTCATATCAATATCCCCCATCCAGACCAATGTCCACTATCTTCTAGAGCTGTGTGTTCAGCTACTCCAACCTCTCTACCAGGATTTCTCACGGGTGCCTCAAACTCAAAACATACAAACCCAGTGTGGTACAATAAGAAATCTATATGGTCTTTGTCCCCTGTTTCTGGCACAGAGCTCCTAAAACCCTTGGAATTTCTAAGTGATAAGAGTGATAAAGGTGTCTTGATATTCATAACAAACCCCTTTGAACCACATCTGAGTTTGTGTTAATGAGGTGACTTCTGGAAAGCACCTAAGGGTACGTTGCCAAGGGGGACCAACCTTGTGATTAGTGAGTTGGAACTTGTCCTTCTCTCCACTGTGACCCTGCATGCAGGAAAGGAAGAGCAACTGGAGGTTGGTCACCAATGGCCAATGATATCATAAATCGTGGCTATGTAATGAATTCTCCATAAAACCCCAAAAGGATTGGGATTCAGGGAGCTCCTGGGCTGGTGAACACGTGGAGATGTGGGGACAGTGGTGCACCCAAAGAGGGCATGGAAGCTTCTTACCTTTCCCCCCATATTGTCTCTTCTATCTTGCAGTTCCTGAGTTCTATCTTTTTATAATAAACCAGTAATTTAGTAGGTAAAATAGTTCTCTGAGTTCTGTGAGTCGCTTTAGCAAATTAATCCAACCCAAGGAGGGAGTAGTTGGAACTCCTGATCCATAGATCTATTGTCAGCCTGTCAGAGCACAGGTGTGCTTACAAGTGGCATCTAAAAGGAAGGGGAGGTGGGGCTAGGGTGTCTTATAGGACTAAACCCTCACTCTGTGGGATCTGACACTATCTCCGGGTAGATGGTATCAGAATTGACTTATCAGACACCCAGCTTGTGTTCCGAAAATTGCTTGTGGGACATGAGGGCAAAAACCCTCTCCACACACTGGAATCAAGTCCAGAACCCAAACGAGGGGAAAGGGGATAACTTTCCCCTTTCAAAGGGTATGGGCATTCTATTTTTTTTTTAAGATTTATTTATTTATTCATTCAGAGAGAGAGAGAGAGAGAGAGAGAGGCAGAGACACAGGCAGAGGGAGAAGCAGGCTCCATGCAGGGAGCCCGACGCAGGACTGGATCCGGGGTCTCCAGGATCACACCCCAGGCTGCAGGCGGCACTAAACCGCTGGCGCCACCAGGGCTGCCCGGGTATGGGCATTCTATGGGAAGGTGATAAAAATGTTCTAAAATTAATGTTAGCGGGGCACCTGGATGGCTCAGTCAGTTAAGCACCTGACTCAAGTCATGACTCAAGTCATGATCTCACAGTCATGAGATTAAATCCCAAATTTGGCTCTGGGCTGGGTGTGGATCCTGCTGAGGATTCTCTCTCTCTCTCTCTCTCTCTCTCTCTTTCTCTCTCTCTCTCTCAAATAATAAGTCAGGGATCCCTGGGTGGCGCAGCAGTTTAGCGCCTGCCTTTGGCCCAGGGGGCGATCCTGGAGACCCGGGATGGAGTCCCACGTCGGGCTCCCGGTGCATGGAGCCTGCTTCTCCCTCTGCCTGTGTCTCTGCCTCTCTCTCTCTCTCTGTGACTATCATAAATAAATAAAAACTTTAAAAAATAAAATAAAATAATAAATCAATAATTTAAACAACATTTTTTAAAAAGCAAAATAAAATAAAATTGATCATAGTGGTTATTCCACTCTGTGGATATACTTAAAAAACAACAAATTCGGGACGCCTGTGGCTCAGTGGTTGAGTGTCCACCTTCAGCTCAGGGTGTGATCTTGGGATCGGGATTGAGTCCCAATTCCGGCTCCTTGCAGGGAGCCTGCTTCTCTTTCTGCCTGTGTCTCTGCCTCTCTGTGCATCTCTCATGAACAAATAAATAAAATCTTTAAAAAAAAAAAACAAATTGTACACTTCAAATAGATGAATTTTACAACATGTGAATTATATCTCTTTTTAAAAATATTCTATTTATTCATTCATTAGAGAGAGGGAGGCAGAAGAAGCAGGTTCCCTGTGGAGCAGGGAGCCCGATGTGGAGCTGGATCCCAGGACCCTGAGATCATGACCTAAGCTGAAGGCAGATGCTTAACTGACTAAGCCACCCAGGTGCCCCTAAATTATATCTCAATAAAGCTCTGTAGAGAGCAAAATGGAGTCTCTCATGCCAAGCAGGAGCCTGTGTCAAACAACACAAGCAGTTAAGGTACTGCAGCTAGGAGGTGATTAGAACGTCAGCTGACACCCCAGGACTGATGGAGAACAGAACCAGAGGAGGTCTGCAGAGACCCAAACCTGATTAAGTCCCTTTATTTTTTTTTTTTTATTTATTTATGATAGTCACACAGAGAGAGAGAGAGAGAGAGGCAGAGACACAGGCAGAGGGAGAAACAGGCTCCATGCACCAGGAGCCTGACGTGGGATTCGATCCCGGGTCTCCAGGATCGCGCCCTGGGTCAAAGGCAGGCGCCAAACCGCTGCGCCACCCAGGGATCCCGATTAAGTCCCTTTAAAAAGGGAAAGATTTGAGGAGCACCTGGGTGACTTAGTGGTTGAGACTTTGGCTCAGGTCATGATCCCAAGTCCTGGGATTGGGTCCTGCATCAGGCTCCCTGCATGGAGCCTGCTCCTCCCTCTGCCTATGTCTCTCTCTCTCTCTCTCTCTCTCTCTCTCTCTCTATGTTGCTCATTAATAAATAAATAAAATCTTTAATAAGTCAGTAAATAAATAAGTAAATAAATAGGGAAGGATTTTGGCAGCAAAAGGTCAGACTCTTCAGACCTAACCCCTTCTTAAACCACTGAAAAAAGGCAACTGCCACCCAAGGCTCTACCCGATTAATCTCAGAACAGAACTGAGATCCTTCAAGGCTTGAACAGAAGAAGCAGTAGGTGCTGAGAGCTGCCCCATACCCAACCAAGGCCTTATCTCAACTGTGCGCCCACAGACTGACTTCAAGTTTGGTTCGTTCACTTCCAGCCCCCTCCCTTATCCTGTTTGTTGTGTGGCTTGTCTTCTGTCCTGCTCCGTGTGCTGTGTAAGAAGCCAAGTTTAATTACATGGGGACTTGTCACTGAGTTTGGAATCTTGAACCTGCTGTATAATTGTGATTTCACTTTGCTTTGTGATTGAATAAAGCTGACATTGTGGAAAGACACAACTCATTTTTTTTAATCTTTTTATTTTTTAAAGATTTTTTTAACTTATTTATTCATAGAGACACACACAGAGAGAGAGAAGAGGCAGAGACACAGGCAGAGGGAGAAGCAGGCTCCACGCAGGGAGCCGGACGCGGGACTCGATCCCGGTCTCCAGGATCATACCTCCAGCTGCAGGCAGAGCTAAACCACTGCACCACCAGGGCCGCCCTTTAAAAAAAAAAAAAAAAAATTTATTTATTTTTTTATTCATGATAAACACACACAAAGAGAGAGAGAGAGAGAGAGAGAGGCAGAGACACAGGCAGAGGGAGAAGCAGGCTCCATGCAGGGAGACCAATGCGGGACTTGATCCCAGGACTCCAGGATCGCGCCCCGGGCCAAAGGCAGGCGCCGAACCGCTGAGCCACCCAGGGATCCCCACAACTTGTGTTTGAGCCTTCATAGCGTGCTTGGGACAAGCTCTGACCGAAAAAAATTATTTATGTGACCTCCAGAAGCTGGCTTAATCTGGGCGTTGCCCCCTCACCTCCCTCCATGCTCCACAGCCTAGCTCCTGCAGATGTCTGGGCACCCTGGCCTCCTCTGGGCTTTTGCTTAGACCTCTCCTGGGCAGCCCTGGTGGCTCAGCGGTTTACTGCCACCTTCAGCCTGGGGTGTGATCCTGGAGACCCTGGATCGAGTCCCACTTCAGGCTCCCTGCATGGAGCTTGCTTCTCCCTCTGCCTGTGTCTCTGCCTCTCTCTCCCTCTGTCTCTCATGAATAAATGAATAAAATTTAAAAAAAAAAAAAAAAAAAAAAAAACCTCTTCTGAGAACTCTGTGTCCACTTCACATAGTAAATCCCTCTATGGTCCAAATCACTTTCTCAAGGAAACCTCCCTGCCCACCTACCACCCCCCCAGCCCAGGTCAAGAGCCCTTGCTGGGCCCACTGAGCAGCTCCCCTTTACCCAGCTCTCCAGCACATCACTTTGTGATTATCTGAGCCATGTCTGTCTTCCCCAATAGACCCTAAAGCCCCAGGAAGGCAGCACCACGCCTGCCTTGATCACCGTTGTGTGTGAGCTCAGGGTCTTAGACAGGAGGCCTCAGTGAGTCTTTGTTGAATAATAATGGAAAATATACAGCTATTTGCTGAAGAACTGGAAAACCAGCTAACAAATTATAGATGTGAGTCGCTTAGAGCCCCACAAATGACTCAATAAAAAGCCATTCTTAGACACTCCCAACTCAAAATTAGAAAGAGGTAGAAAACCCAAAGGATAAGGCAAGCTTATGCAGAATAGAAACACTGGCCTCTTCCCAGAAGAAGTTGACTCCCCAGTAGGCGAGGAACCAACTCTCTCAGCCACCCATTCTAGGAAGTCATGACTAAGGCTTGGTGCTGTTTTGCAAGATAGAGACTGATCCTCCAAGGTCCTAGGGTAAGAGAGATAGTGTTAACGGAATCTTGCCTCAACCCTATGGGCTTTCAACATAGGTTGTTTGCTTTCAGCCAGTGGTCACAGACCTACTGGTCTCATTGCCTCAGCCTTGGGACACTGCAGTTCTCTGTCACCTTGAAGATACTTTGGACAAATGCAGGGAAGACACACACAAAATACCACAGTGACAACAGAACATGTTATTATCATACAAGTAAGTATTAATACCATGATGTCAAGCTTCATCTGTGCCATCGTTAAATACGCTTTTACCTTCCTGCATCCCCTTTCCAGGGTTGTTTGACACTGTCCTAGGTTCAGAGCAATTTTTTTATTCCTATATCTTTGTAGGGTTACACCGATCTTCAGAACCAAGAGGAAAAATAGCAATGTCTCTGAGAAGCCAAGTTTCGGTTCCTGCATTGTAAACTACCTGATGCTGGACCAGAGAATGGACCTGGTCACTCTTTCCAACCTGAGCTTCTATTTTCTGTTTAAACCTGACTAGAGGAGCCCCTGAGTGGTTGAGCAGTTGAGCATCTGCCTTTGGCTCAGGCTGTGATCCCACGGGGCCTCGGGATCAAGTCCCGCATCAGGTTCCCCTCAGGGAGCCTGCTTCTCTCTCTGCCTGTGTTTCTGCCTCTCTCTGTGTCTCTCATGAATAAATAAATAAAATCTCAAAAAAATATATGACTAGATACATCAATAAGATCTTAAAAACCTATCCCTCGGAAGTTGGTGTCTCTCACTAAAATAGTGCTTTCTTCTAATCTTGAGTGCTTCCACAAATCCCACCGTCTCATCATTCGAATATGCAGTATCGACCAGGTCTGTTACAATGATTAAAAATAGAGCTTATCAGGGCAGCCTGGTGGCTCAGTGGTTTAGCACCACCTTCAGCCCAGGGCCTGATCCTGGGGACCCGGGATCGAGTCCCACATCAGGCTCCCTGCATGGAGCCTGCTTCTCCCTCTGCCTGTGTGTCTCTGCCTCTCTCTGTGTGTCTCTTTCTCTCTCTGCCTCTCATGAATAAATAAATAAAATCCTTAAAAAAAAATAGACTTTGTCATATCTCATTATGATGAACAGTGAGCTCCAGAAGCTACATCATCTCTCTGTAGAATATTTGGGTAATTCTAGGGCACCTGGCTGGCTCAGTCAGTGGAGCATGGGACTCTTTTTTTTTTTTTTTTTTTATAATTCACATGTGAATTATATCTTTTTTAAAATATTCTATTTATTCATTCATTAGAGAGAGGGAGGCAGAAGAAGCAGGTTCCCTGTGGAGCAGGGAGCCCGATGTGGAGCTGGATCCCAGGACCCTGAGATCATGACCTAAGCTGAAGGCAGATGCTTAACTGACTAAGCCACCCAGGCGCCCCTAAATTATATCTCAATAAAGCTCTGTAGAGAGCAAAATGGAGTCTCTCATACCAAGCAGGAGCCTGTGTCAAACAACACAAGCAGTTAAGGTACTGCAGCTAGGAGGTGATTAGAACGTCAGCTGACACCCCAGGACTGATGGAGAACAGAACCAGAGGAGGTCTGCAGAGACCCAAACCTGATTAAGTCCCTTTAAAAAAAAAAAAAAAAAAAAAAGTCCCTTTAAAAAGGGAAAGATTTGAGGAGCACCTGGGTGACTTAGTGGTTGAGACTTTGGCTCAGGTCATGATCCCAAGTCCTGGGATTGGGTCCTGCATCAGGCTCCCTGCATGGAGCCTGCTCCTCCCTCTGCCTATGTCTCTCTCTCTCTCTATGTCGCTCATTAATAAATAAATAAAATCTTTAATAAGTCAGTAAATAAATAAGGATTTTGGCAGCAAAAGGTCAGACTCTTCAGACCTAACCCCTTCTTAAACCACTGAAAAAACTGCTGACCCATCCAGGCTGCCCACAATCAGTCTTTCTGTTCTTGTATAATTTCTACCTTTTTCTAAAACTATTCATATCACAATAATTACTTGTATTACCCTTTCATATTTGCACAGTAAAAAGCATAAACCTACTTATATATTATTTTTTTTATTTAAAGATTTTATTTATTTGAGAGAGAGTGAGAGAGCACAAAGCACAAGCAGGGGAAATGGCAGAGGGAGAAACAGACTCCCACTGAGCAGGGAACCAAACACGGGGCTCAATCCCAGGACCCCAGGATCATGACCTGAGCCAAAGGCAAACATTTAAACAATTGAACCACCCAGGCACCCCGAAACCTACTTATTTTTTTTATTTGTATTTATTGACCATCTTTTATTGACTAAAATCAACATATCTTGAGGGGGCACCCGGGTGGCTCAGTATGTTAAGCATCTGCCTTTCCCTTAGGTAGTGATCTCCAGGTCATGGCATGGAGCCCCAAGTCTGGCTCCCCACTCAGTGGGGAATCTGCTTCTCTTCTCCCTCTGCCCCTCCCACTGCTGTGGATACTCTCTCTCTCTCAAATAAATAAATAAGATCTTTTTAAAAATTAACATATATTTTCATAAATCATATATATTACCTTTTTTGTTTTGAGGTCTTTCACACACTTAAGTTATTTTAGTTCATCATAATTACTTTTCTCTTTCTAACATCAAAATTGTTGCAGTTTGGTCAGTGACTTCCTTAAGCTTCCACCACTACTGTCTGAAACCCTTGTTTTCTAGGCCGCTTCTAAAGTTGCCCTGCTCCAGGATGGAGAATCATTCTCCGATAAGTCTCAGTTCCTTTTAGTGAGAGCCAGAGGTTAGCACAAGCGCTGCTGTGGCTGGGCTACAGTCAGGATTCGAACAGAAGAACACATTTTTGTTAAGAGTCATGAGTTCACAGGGATGTTTCCAATCAAATTTACTTTTTTTTCCAATATAAAATCTTTTAGCTTACCTTCTTTACAATACTTCTGCTTCTGGTTTTTTATTCCTTCAACAATAATGCCATCACATCTCCTTCTGTTTTGTATTCCTCCTACACCTTGCCAGCCACCATCATGCCATCCCTTTGTTGACAATGATGTCTGTTGGGAGGACCCACCTGTCCTCTCTCCATAAACAGCAGGAAACACAAACCCCCAACACACACATACACACACACACACACACACACACACACAACACACACATGGACCAGAGCCAGCATCCTTATGCACACTGCTCCCAAAGGCCTTCTGACAGCCAGACATCCTTTAAGACAATGACTCCTTCTGGAGTGAAATCATAACTGAGGGAGTTTCAGGGAACATTCGGTTTTTGTTGTTACTGTTTTGCTAAATTGTCATTTGGGAAGCTGACATTTATTCTTGCAGTCTATTTTAATTTAATTTTTTAAAACTATAGTTCTTGCTTTTTCTGATTTGAAAAGCTTCACACACAAAAAAAAAAAAAAAAAAAGAAAAGCTTCACACAAAGGAATGATAAAGAAGATACTTTCCTTTCAGAAGTGCTGGAAACCACTGAAAAGCATAAAGATGAAAATGAAAATCACTCCAGTCTCATCACCCAGAAATAACCCCTGCTAACATTCTGAAATAAGACATGTTGACTGTAACAGAAAGGAACCAACATGAACCTGAAAGAGCTGCTCAGCCTTAGGCAAATATTTCATCTGAGATTTCTTAGAGTTTCTCCAAAAGGTTAAAAAAAATGTGAGAAATAATAAGAGCCAGATGGGCCACTATGATTTTTTAATCCCCAGCCTTAAGAGTTCTAATGAAAACCCATCAGTGATGTATAATCCTGATTTAAAACTATGTATTTGGGGGCGCCTGGTTGGCTCATTCAGTGAAGCATGAAACTCTTGATCTCTGGGTGGTGAGTCCAAGGCCCACATAAGATGTAAAGATTACTTAAAAATAAAATCTTTTTTAAAAAGTATGTATTGGGCAGCCCGGGTGGATCAGCGGTTTAGCGCCGCCTTCAGCCCAGGGCCTGATCCTGGAGACCCGGGATCAAGTGCCACATCAGGCTCCTGCTTCTCCCTCTGCCTGTGTCTCCGCCTCTCTCTCTTTCTCTCTCTGTGTCTCTCATGAATAAATAAAATCTTAAAAATATATATATTATGTATTCTTTTTAAAAGATTTATTTATTTATCCAGAGGGAGAAAGAGAGGCAGAGACATAGGCAGAGGGAGAAGCAGGCTCCATGCAGGGAGCCCCACGCGGGACTCGATCCCAGGTCTCCAGGATCAAGCCCTGAGCCAAAGGCAGCACTAAACCACTGTGCCACCAGGGCTGCCCTATAATATGTATTTATGAGAAAACATAATCTTTACAATCAAAATGGCAGGATAAAAACTGTGGATTCTGAGGTTCTCAGGCCTTCCCTACTTTTTTTTTGTTTGTTTACTATACTTTGGGGTTTTATTAATGTAAATGATTCCAGGACCCAGGATCACACCCTGAACCGAAGACAGACGCTCAACTGCTGAGCCACCCAGGCATCCCATTAACACATGTTACTTAACAAGAAACAGTTGTTTCCAGGTAAACTTAGCTAACTGTCCCATAAAAATCAGAAAACCTGGGATACCTGGGTGGCTCAGCAGTCGAGCGTCTGCCCTCAGGTCAGATCATGATCCCAGGGTGCTGGGATCGAGTTCCACAGCAGACTCCCCACAGGGAGCCTGCTTCTTCCTCTGCCTGTGTCTCTGCCTCTCTCTGTGTATATCTCATAAATAAATAAATAAAATCTTTGTTAAAATATTTATTTTTATTTAGAGTGGGGGAAGGGCCAGAGGGAGAGAAACCCAAGCAGACTCAGCACAGAGCTGATCCTGGGGCTCGAGGCCAGGACCGGGAGATCATGACCTGAATCCAAATCAATAGCTGAAGCCTTAACCAACTGAACCACCCAGGAGCCCGCATGACCACCCTATTTAAAATGCTTATTTGGGATGCCTGGGTGGCTCAGCAGTTAAGCATCTGCCTTCTGCCCAGGGTGTGATGCTGGAGACCTGGGATCAAGTCCTGAATCGGGCTCCCTGGATGGAGCCTGCTTCTCCCTCTGCCTGTGTCTTTGCCCCTCTCTCTCTCTGTGTCTCTAATAAATAAATAAAATCTTTAAGAAAAAAAAATGCTTACTACCCTTCTTACTACCTTCCTCTCCCCTGCCACCCTATGTCCCCAATCTCTCTCTTTCCTTATACCTTTTCTTTTGCTTTCGCGTTTTGATCAGATTCATGGTTTGCTATGTGTCTGCATCACTGAAATATAAGCTCTACTAGGGCAGGAATTGTCCTATAACTGATATATTCCAAGCACCTAGAATTGTACCTGGCACATGGCAGTCACCCGGTAAAGATTTGATGAAATCAGCCAGTGCTCATGCCATAGCAATTGGTAAATAATTTAAACATATCAGCTAAAAATACCCTATAAACACTATCCTTTAAAAAGCAACCTAAGGGACACTTGGGTGGCTCAGCCGTTGAACGCCTGCCTTTGGCCTAGGGCATGATCTTGGAGTCCTGAGATCTAGTTCTACATCGGGCTCCCTGCGGGGAGCCTGTGTCTCTGACTCCCTCTCTCTCTATCTCGAATGAACGAATGAATAAATACAATCTTTAAAAAAAATTTTTTAATCTTTTTTAAAAATTAAAAAAATAAAAAGCAGCCTAAGGATAAAAGAAACAAAGAACATTATGGGAAAAACTATTGTGGTTGGCAACCATTATAAATCCAAAATGACTGTGGTGTCTGGGTGGCCCAGTCGGACTCTTGGTCAGGACACAATCTCAGGGTCGTGAGATGGAGCCCCACCTCGGGCTCCCTATTGACCAGGAAGCTGGCTTGAGATTTTCTCTTTCTCCCTCTGCCCCTCCCTACTCTCTCTCTCATACACAAAAGAAAGAAAGAAGGAGAGAGAAAGAGAGGAGGGGGAGAGAAAGAGAAAGAAAGAAAGAAAGAAAGAAAGAAAGAAAGAAAGAAAGAAAGAAAGAAAAGATCAGTCTGAAGTGGTTATACACAGAATGAGAATACCCACCACCCGCTGCCCTGCCACCCATGCCCTGAATTACCAGACTAAAGGAGGCATGGCCTTGCTGGTATAGAAAATGCTGCTCCTTCACGTTCATTTCAGAGTTGCTTTATTTCAGATTGTGACTTTCTTGAACCTTTGGAAATTTCTAATCAGCTCTTGGATTTCCAATGCTCATTGTCTTAGGATGCAGCTCTCACTCGAAACGTCTTTACCTAAAATTCTCAGTTGCAGTTTCTTACAGGCTATGTTTTCCTCTTTATTGAATTCTTCTCTTGTTTTGCTGGGGTTTCTCCAACACGTCGTATCAAATCAAGTGTTATTTGTTCCAGAAAGGGAGCGCAGGCAGTAAGCTTGCTGAGTCCCTCAGCCCGTGTGTCTCTTTTGTGCATGTCTAGAATGTTGTCGAGTTTACATTCCAGGTAACTGCAATACCACAGAGGCCACTCTTTGCCACCACAACTTCCTTCGTGGGTTGCTCAAGCTCCTGTGATCCCCATCTCCCTCAACCTCCCAGTGGCTGTGAAACTGCACAAGAACGGTTGAAGCCAGCTTTCTGAGATAGAAGACGTTCTCTCTGCTTGCAAGAAGTAGTGACATTCAGTGTGTGTCCGTCCAGTTATATTATGAACTCATCAGCATGTCTTGCCATGAAAGCCTACTGTGAAGACTTTTATAAAAACAAATCACCCACAGGCGCGCAAAGTTGGCAAAGCACCTGACTTTGGCTCAGGTCATGATCTTGGGGTCCTGAGATTGAGCCCCATGTCAAACTTCCCACTGGGCAGGGAGTGTGCTTCTCCCTCTCCCTCTGCACTTTCCCCCACTTGTGTTCTCTCTCTCTCTCTCTCTCAAATAAATATATAAAATCTTTTTTTAAAAATCACCCTCTGATTCATCGCTGGAGAACGTCTAGATTCTTATAAAGCAAACTTGGCTAGAGCAAAGGATAAGAGAAATAGCCAGAAATGAGGACCATTGATCCTCTCCATCAACAATCAAGATGTAAAAGAGCTGGAGAAAGTCAAGCAGAGGGGGAAAAATGAGACAGAATGTCAGGGAAATGGAGAAAAATTGAGAGACAACCTGGACGTAACATTCAAGCCTCAGCTTAAAAAGTAATGAAAAAAGAAAAAAAAAGTAGCCTGTTGTCTTGTAGCTATTGATAGAATCAGTACAAAGAAATTCAGTGGGAGCCTTGGAAAACAGGAATAATGAATATCGTTTTCTGAATTAAGGTAGAATCCAGTACTACTCAAAGTCTCTGGTCTTGGTGGACTTAAATGCATAAAATATCAAGCATTTATTTAATCAGAGAAGAGTTAAAACTCTCAAAAACACAAAGGACAAATCATTTCCAGAAGGCCACACTGCATCTCTTGATTCCCTGTTTGCATTTTGGGAAACAGCAGATGACCCCACATCCCTCGGACAAGGTCTTCAGAGCAATGAGGGAACAACTTGATTGGAAGCCTTCTTTCAGACTGGCTGAACTAGCAGGGGCTCTTTTATCCATTTTTTTTTCTTCCTGGCAGAGACCTAGGCAACCACAGGCCCACAGCACCCTCTGCTGTTGAATTGCAAAGGATGGTGCCTGGCAAGACAGCTAACGGATTCCGGTCTTTGGGCAAGCAGCAAATTACAAGAGCAGAAATTTGAAATTTGAAATTAGTTTCCATGCGAAACCTCAGGATGAGTTCATCTTGTTGGGAACAGACAGCAAAGACAAAGTAAAATAAAACTGGGCAACTGAACTTTTCCAGCAAGGCAGCTTTTCAGCCTTTCCCAAACTGAGTGGAAAACCCCAATTCACCCACACCAAAGCTCCCAAACAGGGAAAAGATGCTTTTTCTAGTGTCATTTGTGAAGCACATGTAAAACTGTCTCCATAGAGATTGAACTCAGAGTAGCAGGGAGGGGGAGAGAAGTGGGCTTAGAATTAAATAGAGGAATTTAGGAACTTATCTTCTGGACCCACCCAAAGAATAAACCCCTAGGTTTTTGGTTCCAGCATTATAATGTACATGCATGTCCTAACAGAGGTAAAATTAAAGGCTACGTGGCAATGTTATAATGGAAGGTTTTCACTTCTATTTGTAGATTGCTTAATTGATCCTTTTTCCTTGCCAAAGGCACCAGACAGCCTTAAAATCCTTAAATGTTCCCATCTTAAAATCACTTATTTAGGGGCGCCTGGGTGGCTCAGCGGTTGAGCATCTGCCTTCAGCTCAGGTCGTGATCCCAGGGTCCTGGAATCAAGTCCCGCATCAGCCTTCCCACAGGGAGCCTGCTTCTCCCTCTGCCTATGTCTCTGCCTTTCTATGTCTCTCATGAATAAATAAATAAAATCTTTTTTAAAAAATCACTTATTTAACCATGAGATACTAGCTTGTAGACAAAGATATTCATCACATACATAAATTTGTGTGACCTTTTAAATCATATTAGCAGAGAGCAGCTACACAGCAGATGGTGGTTATGGCAGATGGACTGGGGAGCCAGGCTGCTAGTTCGAAAATGTGCCCTGCCATTTACCAGCTGAGTGACCTCAAGCAAGCCCCTTAACTCTTGGTGCCTCACTCTTCTCATCTATGAAATGGGGATGACAATCGGCTCTATCTCATGGAGTTGTTACGGGAATTGAGTGAGCTGACATCTGTAAAGTGCTACGAACAATGTCAGCCAGATAAGTGTTGGTTTGATGTTGCCATGAAAGCCTACTGTGAAGACTTTTATAAAAAGAGAGACCAGTTAGGCCCTCCCTGGTTTACCTGACAGGGCACCTGGGTGGCTCAGTCTGTTGGGCGTCTGCCTTTGGCTCAGGTCATGATCCCAGGGTCCTGGGATCAAGCCCCACATCAGCTCCTTGCTCAGCAGGGAGTTTGCTTCTCCCTCTCCCTCTGCCTGCTCTTCCCCCTGCTTTTGCTCTCTCTCTCTCTCTGTCAAATAAATAAATAAAATCTTTTTAAAAAGAAACAGTGCTTGACAATAATAAGTGTGTGGTGGCACAATACCTGGGATTATAACCAGCAGAGGTTTTTATCAAGCATTCCTGCCCTGTGTTCATGATGTTTTCAACTGTGATGTCTTTGTCTTTTTTTTTTTTTTTCCTTTAGGGGAGAGAGAGAGAGAAAATTCGTGCAAGAGGGGAAAAAAAAAAAAAAAAAAAAAAATAAATAATAAAAAAAATAAAAAAAAATAAAAAATAAAAATAAAAATAAAAAAAAAAGAGGGGAAAACCAGAGGGAAAGAGAATCCAGAGAGAATATTAAGCAGGCGCCATACTCAGCATGGATCTCAACATGGGGCTCGATCTTGCCACCCTGAGATCATTACCCCAGCTAAAATCAAGAGTCAGACACCTAACTGACTGAGCCACCAGGGCACCTCCTCTTTGTCACCCTCTTTCTCCTTAGGTGCAATACAAGGTTTCCCTTCTGCTAATGGCAGAAAAGTGGCCTCTTAGGGTTGGAAAAAATGGCCCAGCAGCAGTGTGAGAGGTTCATTTGGGTGAAGAGCAAAATGAGCTTCATGTCCATCTGATTTTCTTTTTTTGCCTCCTCGTAACACCCAGATAAAATGCACCCAAAATACATATGGTCATGGATGAATCCAGCAGCCCCTTTAAGAGACCCTGGTCACCATCTGGGGCAAGGGGACAATTCACAGCTTTAGAATTTCTATAAAGGGCTCAGTGAGGGCAGCCCGGGTGGCTCAGAGGTTTAGCGCCTGCCTTCAGCCCAGAGTGTGATCCTTGGGTCCTGGGATCGAGTCCCGTGTTGGGCTCCCTGCATGGAGTGTGCTTCTCCCTCTGCCTGTATCTCTGCCTCTCTCTGTGTGTCTCTCATGAAAAAATAAATAAAATCTTAAAAATAAAAATAAAAGGCTCAGTGAGGGTCATCTGGCTGGAAGGGAAACTAACAGCGTTGTCAAAACACACTGGTTTTGTTTGCCTGTTCAGCACACTGCTTTATCTGAGATGGCCTGGATGCTGGGGATGGTGAGGTGCCTACGCTCTGTCTGCACCCCTCCCCCGGTTACTGCCACGACTCCCCCCTGCTCCCCTCCAGCATTATCCTCTTTTACTTCACCCTGTTCTTTTCCTCTGTGACTTAACAGAGTGTATAATTTTACGTTTATTTGCTTGTCTCTTTCCTGTCTTTCTCCTCCGTGGCTGCACATGCCGTAAGCATGGTGACCGCAGCTGTGTTATTTCCCGGCGCGGCCTGGTCCTTACGACTGTGTCCAGCACACATTACCTTCTCACCAAGTAGCCGTGGAATAGACGGACAAATGAATTCTGTGGTGGCTTATTATATGCACAAGTCGACAACCACAAAAAACGAGTTTGATGAGATGAAAGGAAGACAATGTGGATTCCTCCCTTAGGTCTGAAAAACTTGGCTTTGAGGTTGGTGTCTGAGGACGGATGGGGTATTTCCCAGCACGCCTTGACAGCAGGGTACTTCTCCAGAGAGTTTATGAAAGGACAAAAGAGAGGGAGAGAAAGCTGTCCCCATGGGAGCCCCTTTGCTCTGGACAGAAGACCCGCTCTCCTTCCTTCAGGTTGAGAGGCTGGCCCTCTGCCGGCTGTCGTCTGCACAGAAGGTACAGACTTTTCTGGAAAAAGAGAAGGAAATTTCTCCATCACCCTTTCCCGAATAGCCTTGGTTGCCCTCCATCGAGGACACTTTAGTCACCATCTGGATCTAGTTCAGGAAAGGAATGGGAGACACAGGAGCTTTCTGCAAGAGTTTTTCACTAGGGGTATGTTGGGCCATCTGTTTTCCCAGTGAGGCCCATGAGTTTAAGTTCCTATTAAGGAGAAGACCTGGCATTCCAGCAGAGCTTGGCTGACTCCCTGGTTTCCGCTCAGGACTGGAGGACGGGGTGGGGCGACGGGACATGCATGCAGGCATATCGCCTCCCTGGATTCAGTCTGTCTCCTGCTCTCTCTCCCTCTCTCATCTGACACCTTTGTTTTCCATATTAACATCACAAAGGAGCCCCTCACCTGAGGACGAGCAGCAGCATCCACAGCATCCACGTCTCCAGCAATTCACTGGCACTTAGGTCATAAAACTTAACAAGGAAAAGGAGCCTCTTTTATTTCTATGCCATAAAAGTGGGTTACAGCAATGTTCCTGAATACGTAATCTAGTGTATGTAAAACTCTATCACATTTTGTGCAAATACCTTTTATTCTGCTTGTAATCATTTCATGTTACTCTAACAAATGATTCAACTCATTCTGCCTTGTTTTCTGTCACCAAAGACAACCAACCCTGTATTTTCCTAATGGAGTTATCCTGAAAGTTCCTTCTTTCTTAGGATGCTGTGTTCACATCCCTATTTTCAAGCCAAGAAACGGAAGTCCAGAGAGAATCTCAGCAGGGAGACCATCCTGGTTTGTGACTGTGGTTCTGGAGCACCCCTTTCATGCTTAGAGGTGTCTGACTTTGGGTAATAAATGATAAGCTTACTCTGGGCTTTGTGAGCAGAGCACACCTGAGTGATGGCAAGCAAGGGTGGTCTCTAGGCCACTGCTCTTCATACACCCTGATGAAGCAGAAACAGAGGACAAGACGAGATTATCACACACATTCACAAGAATACTATGGGTCTTTGCTCAAATGGGTCTTTGTTGAAAGGAATCCTGCCTGAGGCCTTCCGTAAACACAGAACCTTCTGTGAGGTATCATTTCCCCATCTCTCACTAATGAATCTTTTGTATTGCATGACTTTTATACTATAGTTTTATCTTAAAACATGGCACTCACTTAACTGAGAAAAGCAAGATGCAGAGGAGTATGTTGCCATCTGTTTCAAAAGAGGGAAGATTCATGCACATCTGTGAAAAATACTACTGGAGGATACATAAGAGATTGATAACAGTGGTTGTCTCTAGCCAGGGAAATTGGGTGAGTTAGGGGCATGGTTGGAGAAACACTCTAAAAATATATTCAAAAAAATTTCTTGGGGCACCAGGCTGGCTCAGTCAGTAGATGCGACTCTTGATCTCCAGGTTTTGAGTCCAAGCCCCACACTGGGTGTAGAGATTATTTAAAAATAGAATCTTTAAAAAAAAAAAAAAAAGAATCTTTTTTTTAAAAAAGTCTCTGACGACTTCCATACCCCTAGGTGGCCTACTGATGCGGTATGAATGCCTAAATTTTGCCTCCCAAATTTAGATTCCCCCATCTTTCTGCCCCACCCCCACCAGGCAGCCCAGCTCTAATCTGCCTCCTGAGGCTGAAGTCCGCAGACTGGACTCTTTTCCTGACAAAGTAGGCTGCCTTGTGACTTTTGATATCACCAGAGAGCCATCTCAGCTTCATTCTCTTTGAGAGACCAATTAGACCCTGTCATGCCCTCCTCAGGGGGTCCTGACATGAGGGAAAATGATTCCTCGCCAGGGCTGTTATCGACCCAGGGGCCCAGTGTACTTACAATTAATACTCAATTTGCAAGTAAAGAGGAACAGAACATTTAGGCAATCAAAAATTAAGTGTTCTTGGGTCATCTCAGGGAACACACAAGTGGTTCTCCTACTTAACAGTTGAATGTTAAGTACTGCCATTACTGCCACTTCACTGGTGACCAAACTGAAGGTTGAAAAAGAAAAACACTTTCCCAAGGCAAGTGACAGTACCCAGAATTTTTTTTAGCTGTATTCTTATATGGTGAAATACAACATCATGGAATAAAACAGACTATAATGAATAACTATTAAATAAATAACTATGTAACTTCCACCCAGTCCAAGAACACTGCCGGCACCCCAGAAACCACCCTCGCATCCCCATCTCGGGTCCCTTCTCCATCCTTTTCACTTCTTTCCCCCAGAGGTAAACCACACTATCCTTTAAAAATGAATCACTTCCTTTTTTTTAATTCCTAGTTTTACCACCCATGGGTGCACAATGCTGGGTCCACTCAGGTCTATGAATCTCTGATGTTCACATTCTTAATGAGGTAATGCTTCCTGTTGTGCCATCAGTTACTGAAAGATCCATTTAAATCTTCCATGGAGCATGAATTTGCCTGTTTCTTCTTTTAGCTGTCAGTTTCTGCTTTATGTATTTTGAGGCTGTTATTAGATGCATGCAAATTTAGAACTGGTCTGTCTTCCTTTCATCACTACAGGTCCCTCTTCATCTCTACCAAGGATTCTGAAAGGCTCATGGTCTGACATGAATAATGCGACACTAGCTCTCCCTGGGTTAGTCTCCCGTGGTCCCTTCCTCCATCCCTCCTCTGCCTCCGCAACAGACAGGGAGTATCCTCCTCCTTTTGCATTTGTGTGGTCTCTTGACCTATGTGCAAAGTCACCGATACTTTTTAGTTATAAAACACAGGAGGAGGAGGAAAATCAAGACAAAAAGAAAACAAAGCAATATGAATGAATTAAAGCCCTATGCAGAGCCTCCAGGCTGGCTCGCCCTTCCCTCAGGCAGTTGAATTTCCACAGGAAGAACCGTTGCAGCTGCTTTAGAGAAATTAGTACACTTTATCAACATAATGCTCCCTGGTGAGGGTGATGCCTAACAGGGGCCAGATTAGAAAGCTGTTTATTCACAAATACTCCTCGCATAAACACACCAGAGAATACTGTACAAATCAGTCATATCCGCGTGGTACCGCGACCATTTCAAGTCAAACTATTTTATTGTCCAAGAGACTCTCTCAGTGGTCCTGGGAGGCCCATTCTCAATGGCAGGAGCCCCCGGGGGGTGGCAGAGTCCTCACTCCTCAGCGCTCTGAGTGCTGATGTAGTCCTGCAGGAGTGCCTGTGCCTCTGCCCGCCCGCTCATCTTGGTGGCCTTGCCCTGGAAGCGGCCTTTCTTCCCAGCTCCTTTGCCCTCCAGGACCTCAGCCACCCTGGGGAGCAGAGAGACAGTAAGGGAGGAAGTCTTCAAGGGAAAAGCCACAGAAGAAACAAAGGCAGCCCTGAGTCTTTCCCCTAGGACTGCGGGGAGGGAAAGGAAGAGTAGATGGCTTCTAGAAACCCTTCTTAAAAATACCTGCACATGTGCACAGATACATATGTACCATGTTTATTGTAAGAGTGAGTAACTGGGGGAATAAAAAATGAACTAGTATTTGTTGTTCCAGGTATTAAAAAAAAGAGAGAGAGAGAGAGAGAGAGTGAATAATTGGGACACAATAGAAATGTCTAGAGGGCACCTGGGTGGCTCAGGGGTTGAGCGTCTGCCTTTGGCTCAGGGCATGATCCTGGAGTCCTGGGATCAAGTCCTACATCAGGCTCTCTGCATTGAGCCTGCTTCTCCTCCCTCTTCCTATGTCTCTGCCTCTCTCTGTATCTCTCATGAATAAATAAAACTTAAAAAAGAAAAAAAAAGAAATGTCTAGAAACAGGGGCCTAGATAAATCATGGTCACCTCCAGGCAACAGGGCAAGTGCCCACTAGAGGTAAGGGGCTACAGACACAAACGCCCATGAGGAGCAGCAGTGAAGCAAGCTGGGGGTGAGAAGGGGGGACTGAGGCAGAGGGACAAGCCTATCCTGTCTGAAGAAGGCAGTCACCACCCATTTCCTTGCAGCTACTGCCATGTGGGAATGCAGGCCTAGTCTTGCCAGAGTGTACCTTCTTTTCCTTTCTTGAGAAAAGCTAGAACTCTTTATTACTTTTATGTACAAATCCAATTTTAAAATGTAACATAATTTTGAAGATTTAAAATAGTACACAGGCCAAACCAGTCTACAGGCCACACCTGGTTGCCTGTCAGAGAATTGTGCTTTAAATTCTTATGTTTTCCTGGGGCACCTGGATGGGTTAAGTCAGGTTAAGTGTCTGTCTGTCTTCAGCTCAGGTCATGATCCCAGGGTCTTGGGATGGAGCCCTTAATTGGGCTCCCTGCCTGGTGGGGAGTAATCTTCTCCCTCTGTTCCTTCCCCCAACCATGTTCTCCTTCTTTCTCAAATAAGATAAATAAAACCTATATATAAATAAATTACTTAAATTAAATTAAATAAATAACTAAATTTGTTCATTCGTTTGTTCATTCATTCTTTCTTATGTTTTCTTTTCAACACATATTCATCAGAGCCAGCTGGGACTCTGAAAACTCTAAACATCAAAAAGAACATAGGGCACTACACCTCCGTATTTAATTTAAAGAAAATATCAACAATAATATGAGGATAAAGAAATGCAACAAAGTTCTAATTTTTCCGTAACAACTACCTCAATGCCTATTTTTACTTAGTCTCAAAATCCTAATTTTCTTCTCTAAAAAAGTTGGTCTGTGTCTCAGCCTTGCTGGTGCCCTAAGCACCTGCTTCATCCTCCTCACGATAATCCAGCACCTGAATTCATGTATCATTTACACACTTCAACTCCTAAAAGAAAAACAGAAAGCACAGGAGATTTGGAGCGAGAAAGACCTGGGTTTGAGTCTCAGTTCTGCCACTGTTCTTGTGAGATCTCGGGCACATGAGATGCTGTCCCTTATGTGCAAAATCAGAAACGATGGCAGTGATATATCCTGCTCAGCCCACCTCACATGCCTGTGATGTGAATCAGAATGAGAGCGCAGATGTGGTGGCCCTTTTCCTCGGTCAAGGACTATATTCGCAGGTTAGTGCGGGCAGTCCACAGAAGATTACCTGGGGCCCAGGGTCTCCACGGCCTCAGCTGGCCCTGCCAGTAGGAAGAGCCCAGCACCTTTCTCATCGCCCACAGTTAAGAACAGGAGAGTCTCCTAGGAAGTAAGATAAGGAGATAAGCCCTGATACTTAAGAAAGTGGGGTCAAACCCCCTAAACCCCGCCCTCTCCTCAGTCTCAAGTTCAGGTTTTTTGCTACTAAACCATGTGTGATGTTCCTGATAAGTGATAATGCAGCCCCTATACTCTAGCCTACCAGGACCAAGATACTTTTCAAGAATGACTATGGGAACTTATATTAAACATCAAGAAGCAGGCAGAAGGCTGCTATGGCCAGGTGCTAAAGCCTTTTGTGATCTGACTCCCACCAACTTTGCAACCTAGCCACTGCCTTCCCCCACGCACCCTGCGCCTGCCACTAGCTAAAGCTCCGTTTCCCTCTGCCTGGAGACCTCTGCTGCCTTGTCTGTCTGATGACCACTAAGCAGTCCTCCAGGCCCCCTGTCCTGAGGCCTCCCCACTCTTTCAGGTGACGTTCCTCCACCCGCAGCACTGACCACCCTCTATTAGAAATGTTGACAAACACGTTTGCCTCCAGACTTGAGTGAGCTCTTTGAAAATCAGTATACTCTACCCGGAATTATGAAGAGAGACATACATACTGTTTGGCCTGGATCAGGGACCCTAAAAGGTGTTTTTTGGAGTAAATGCAAAAGAGAGACCTGGAAATCACGAAGTTGCAGACTGTCAGGATAGGCAGAGGCACTTGAAGCCAGAAGCAAAGGAAAATGGAAGCGACAGCCTTCAAATGGCCTACACATCACTTGTAAAACCAGGCTTTCAGCACACATAAATCTGCGTGGCTTGGAGGAGTTCCAGCTCTGATATGAGGAGCTCAGAAGCTAGTAAATGTTCTAGCCAGAAAGGTCAATATCATAGATCTAAGTCAGCACCTAAAACAGTGCTTGGCTCACAGCTACTGCTAAAAAAACAGTACTGAATTTCAATTCCCTGCTCTTCATGTATTCATGTGTATTCAGCTGAGCTAATGTCCCTCACTTAGATTTCTACTCAAGGTGGACGGACAATCTCATGCTCCTCTTACCTCTGACCCGATCTCATTGGCGATGATATTCATGAACTCAGAATCACCCTCCTTCCTACAACAAAGGACACAGACGTGAGATCCAGCTCAAAGTGGGACTGGGAAACCACTCCTCCTCCTAAGGTCAGCCTTGCTGCTGTCTGTGCAAAGTCCCAGACTCCCCAAGCCAAGACAGACAGTGCTGGCCAAGAGCCAGCAACATGTCCTCCTCAGCAGTTTATTATTTTTTTTAAAGATTTTTATTTATTTATTCATAGAGACACAGAGAGAGAGAGAGAGAGGCAGAGACACAGGCAGAGGGAGAAGCAGGCTCCACGCAGGGAGCCTGATGTGGGTCTCGATCCCGGGCCTCCAGGATCACACCCCAGGCTGCAGGTGGCGATAAACCACTGCGCCACAGGGGCTGCCCTCTCCTCAGCAGTTTAAAGCATGCTTTGCATCTGGGTGTGCCTCTCCTAAACAAGATCAGCCAGGTAAGAAGAGATCTGGTACATGGTGAAGGAGGTAAGGAAAGGTGGATGATGAAAGTTATAGTTCACAGCATTGCCGTGAAAATGCTCTGATCAAACCCAGGAAATCTGGAATCTGAAGGTAACACATCTCCTGGGGTCTGCTCGGCCTTGGGAAATCAGCGAGCAACCCGTCTCCTACTATGCACCGCACACAGTGGAGAGGCTGAACCCCAAACCCAACACTCCCACACCCTGTCTCTCACCTATGTAACGTGACCACACCTCCCCAGTCCGGGCTGTTCCGAAGGCTGTGGGCAACGTGCACGGCCAGGTCTCTGAGTAGATTCAGGTTGTTCTGAAACGGACGCCATAGCTCAGAATATCGAAGGACTAACAGGAGAGTTCACCATCTTCCCACCACTTGGCCCTCCCATCACTTCCCGCCCTGATGAACAACACAGCTGGTTGGGCAAAGGGGTTGGGTCTGGGGAGCCTATTCTAGGCAGAGCTCATGCCCTCTCCATTCTCTGTGGAATAAATCACCTTCTGCAAGAGCTTGGTAGAGTTCTGTAGCTTCTTCACTGCTTCTACGTGATCCTCCACTCCACATCTGCAAGAGAAAGGTGTGTGGTCACCTGCCCAGCTTCCCAAACTGCTTTTGGTGTGGGCGTCAATCCATAATGCCTTTCTTGATAGTTTATCTCCCTCCAGATGAGGACCTGGGCACATTCCAAAAGGACTGAGGAAGAGGATACAAAAGAATAAACCACTTTGTGTGGGTCTGACTACCTCTCCAAAGCGCTTTACCATTTATGATTGTATCTTACCCCGCCGGGCTAAGAGATTACTGTCTCTCCTCCAGGTAGGGAAGCTGAGCTTGGGGTGTCCAGGATCTAAGACAAGGGAGAGCAGCAGGGGGCATACTTAAGTAGTGCAGTGAGTGCTTTTTCAGTTCCATGGCTTCTCTCCATCCACTTCAGCACCCGGTTCCCAGCCAGAAATGCCAGGTTGGTTTTGTTCTTTTTCCCCTTTTCAATGCCCAGAATTTTAATAACCTATATGAGACAAGGGGGCATATGCATGAACCTCAGTGAGTGCTAGGCCTGAGGGCAGGCAATCCCTAGACCTGCCCCTCCCCCCAAGCTCGGAAACAATAAAGGAGCGACTTCACCTAGGCTGCCTCCATTGTCCCCTTCGATCACTCCCAGGTCTTGGTGATCCCCACTTCCCTAGTATCCTCTCTCCCAAACACTCAGGAGCCCTTCTTAACATACCTGAAGGTCACTGAGATTGCTCACATGGGTCCCACAGCACATGTTGGCATCAACATTCTCAATGGTAACAACTCGAATGGGCCCCGCATGATCATCTGGCAAACCTCGGCCCCTCACCTGGAACACGGTGGAGGGAGAAGGGCTGGCTGTCTGAATTCTGATGAGGGGCTCACAGAGGGCCATTCTATAGAAGCCACCAGACTGTCTCTCCCTCACCTGCGCCACCTCAGGGTCATCCAGGCTCAGCTCCCGCACGTTCACAGGCAGCCGGTCCCTGATTTTTTCATTGACGCTCTGCTCAATGGCGGCCACCTGCTCTATGGTCACAGAGGGGCTGTCCAATTCAATTACACTCCTGAGTCGCCCTAACTCCCTGCCGGAAGAAGTAGAGTAGTCACAAGATGCTGATGATAACAACAACAACATAAGAAGGCTTACAGACATTTGTATAAATTAACCTTATTTAATGCTCACAGGAATCCTGTAAGGTAAAGACTGTCATTTTTTTTTCATGAGTGAGGGGCAGGAAGGAATGTGAGCAAGATCATGTAGCCAGAATTCACCCCCTGGGTCTCTAGGCTCCCAACTCCATGTTCTTTGCTTCTCCCATTCTCATGTTTCCCCTGAGACACACCCCATCCTAAGGTCACCCACCCCATCCTAAGGGGAACAGAACACAGCAGAGTTTGAACACTACCCTTTCTTTTCTCCTCCTACTCCCTGACCCATTACTGGGAAAGGAGCTGGTAGTTGGGAACCTGTGACCTACGATTAGTCTTAAGCCCCCTGCTCACCATGATGTAGTCTTCAACCCAAACAGATGGTCCGCAACTGCTGTGATGAGATGCTGCCCTGAGCAGAGACAGCAAGAGACAGGGAAGAGTGAGCGGTACAGCCAGCCTCATATTCCCACAATATCATCATAGACATTCTTCCCATTGAAGACCTGCTGGGGAAATGGCTAGTAACTCTTGACAGATATCTTATTGAAAATCCTCATCTGGGGCACCTGGATGGCTCAGTCAGTTAAGCATCTGACCCTTGATTTCCACTCAGGTCATGATCTTTGGATCATGGGATTGAGCCCCATAGCCAGCTCTGCTGTACATGGAATCTGCTTAAGATTCTCTCTCTGAAAAAAAAAAAAAAAAAAAGATTCTCTCTCTGCCCCCCTGCCCCTTCCCTTCTCGCACACTCATGCACTTTCTCTTGCCCTCTATATAAACAAACAAACAAACAAACAAATAAATAAATAAATAAAATCCTCATGAGACCTCTACGAAAAGCTTTATGATGCCATTTCACAAATGACCTATCTCAGTGGTCTGGGGTAAAGACAATGAGAGCTGGGGCCAGGATGATCGTACTGACAGTAGAAGGAAGTAGAAGTGGAGAGGTATTTTTAGAAGATAAGTTGACAGGACTTCGTGACTGGCTATCCTGAAAGAGGTGTCTGTCCTGACTTTCAGGATTTGAGTAACCAGGTAGATGCTAATTGAAGATCAGGTCTGGAGGAGCCTTTTTTAAAAAGTCCATTTTGGACATACTGAATTTAAGAAGCCCAGGAGATATCCAGATAAAAATAACAAGTGGGGGGCACCTGGGTGGCTCAGTCAGTTGAATGTCTGCCTTTGACTCAGGTCATGATCCTGGAGTCCTGGGATTGAGTCCCACATCAGGCTTCCTGCTCAGCAGAGAGTCTGTTTCTCCCTCTGCCCCTCAACCTGCTGGTGCTATCTCTCTCTTTCTCTCAAATTAAAAAAAAAAAAAAATTATTAAAAAAAAAAGATAACAAGTGGGAAGTTGGTAATACTCAAATCCAGCAGTTATTCTAATACTCGTGTTCACATTGTTTTTACACCATTTATACCATTTATATACCATTTATCATATTGAATTGAATTGGAGCTGATTCTGAATGTTGGTCCTTTCCAAAAGTTTTAACTCCTAAAGAACCCAAACCACATCTCAATCGCCATGGTACCCACATGTGCAGCAACTGCCTCTCCCTCAGGTCCCCCAGGCCACCTTGCCTACCTGAATGCTGCTGCATATGGTCAAACCGCCGCTCCCAGTCCACCTGGACCTGGACTTCGGTACCAGGGGTCAGGGGTGTCTGTGTGAAATGATCAGCCTGGGCCCCTCGGCGGGTTACTCGCAGCACAGAGATGCCATTGATTGTACCATGGTCATCAGGCTGGGGAAAGAATTAAAGCTAATCAGTGGCGGGAGGCAAAACTCATCTTAACTCCTAGATACAAAGACCCTCTAGGGAAACTGAGAAACACACCAGTAATTTAAGATTCCCTAAGGGAAAAGAGGCAATGGCAAGTGAGGTGGTCTACTCTGTTCTGTGAGAGACTGTTCTCACTCTGAACACCCATATATATAGTTCCTCAGAAAAAATAACAGAATTGAGACAAAGTTATAACTACAACAACGAAGATTTTAGTAAAACCCAAAAAACCTTGTCATTCTCACTGCCTTAATTTAGATTCTTATCTTTCAATAGTTTTTTAAATGTTTTGAATTTTCCTCTGCTCCATCCTCCGCACTCCTACTAGAATTAGATTAAAAAAGATTCACTCATTTTAGGGATGCCTAGGTGGCTCAGTCGGTGGAGCATGTGACTCTTGATCTCAGGGTCTTGAATTCAAGCCCCACATGGGGTGTAGAGATTACTTAAAAAAAAAAAAAAAAAAAAAACACTTGTTCATTTAAAAAAATACCTAGTGCCAACTGCTTACAAGACACTGCAAACAAGTAAACTAAGCAAACAAGACAAGGTCCCTCAAGGAACTTAAAAGAGTCTGGAAAAGAATACAGACACACACAAGTCATTGCAATAGGATCTGCAACATGCCACAATGTAAAAAAGTATAGTGCTCTAGAGGAGCTCTGAGGAAAGAAACCTAATAGTCTCAGGGAATCAGGGAAGACTTCCTGAAGGCCAGAGGCCTTCAGCAGAAAATGATGATGATGTGGATATGAAATAGAAACTTCCTCACTATCAAGTTTACTAAACATGTTCTCTTGTGTCGCTTCTTTGCCTAAGTACACTCCATGGCTCACTATAGCTTCTTTTTTTTTTTTTCTTTTTTGAGAGAAAGAGAGCAAGCACAAGCAGAAGGGACAGACGGAAACAGAATCTCAAGCAGAGGGACGCCTGGGTGGTTCCAGTGGTTTAGCACCTGCCTTCGGCCCAGGGCGTGAACCTGGAGTCCCCGGATCGAGTCCCACATTGGGCTCTCTGCATGGAGCTTGCTCCTCCCTCTGCCTGTGTCTCTGCCTCTGTGTGTGTGTGTGTCTCTCTCATGAATAAATAAATGAAATCTTTAAAAAAAAAAAAAAAGAATCTCAAGCAGACTCTGCACTGAGTGTGGAGCCCAACACAGGGCTAATCCCACAACCCCGAGATCATGACCTGAGCCAAAACCAAGAGTCCAACATTTAACTGACTGAGCCACCCAGGCGCCCCTCACCACAACTTCTTGAATGAAGTCCACAAAGCTTAAAACATCCTCCAAGTCTCTGTGAACGGGCTCCAACTTACCTTTCCAAGGTCATCTCCAGCCTGCCATTAACACACACCATAGGCTCCAACTACAGTGGACCATTTGAAGTTAACTAAACTTGTCAGATCCTTCAGGCTTCCCTGCCTTGTGCTATTATCGCTGCTGGAAAAGCTTCTCCAGTAATGCCCACCTTTCTGCTTTTGTTACCCTCCTTTCTCGTGTGCACAATGGACTTTGTTCCTATCCAATCCCGGCATAAATAACTCTGTCTTCTGCTGTGCTTCTTCAGGGGAACCTTTTCCAGTCCCTGGCAAATACCCTAAACTAATTTCTAATCCCTTTGCACTTGCTATTCTCAATGTCTAGAATACTTTCCCCTTCCCTACCAGCACCATTAAATAATCGCAATGGCTTACCCTTTAAATTCGCCAGGTCTCTACGGAAATAACCTGCCCCCTACCTAGGAGAACATCCCATCAACTGTCTCTCCCTCAAACTTTAATTTTCTTTACAGCACTCATTGTACCGGGCATTCTATTTTATCTATTCACCATTTTGTCTGTCTTCCCCGATAAGTATTCTACGTAGGGACAGAGGCTGCCTTGTTCACTCCTTATCCTGAGCCCCTAGAATAAGTACCCAACGTATGTTATGGCACGATAAACATCTCTTGGGTGAACAAATGACCTGGCTTGAACTAACTTTCACCTGCATTCATCACGGCTGGGGCGGAGGAGCAGGAGGGCATTTCCCACCTGAGCAGAAAGGAATAAGGGGCTTCCTGGGAGAGGATCGGGTGAGGCGAGGGCCTGGTACCTGTCCCCCGCCCTCGGGGAAAAGCAGCGTGTCTTCCAGCACCACTTGGAAGCCACTCAGCACTTCCTTCTTGCCGTTGCTTCCTTCGGTCTGCAACTCCGCGGGACGGCAGGAGACCACTGTGGTGGTGAACTGCAGGGAGGAACGAAGATTAAGTCCGACCCCAAACCTAAGGCCACCGGGACTGACTCTCTCGGCACCTCCTCCCCGCGGCGCCCTCCGCCCGCCAGCCGCAGGTCCCCCGCCCAGCCCGCCGCACCTCGCGGGCGTAGCTGTCTCGCTGACACCGGAACGCCATCGCCGCTGTTTCCCGGGACGCCGGGACCCGCGCACGCCGGAACGCCCGCGGGCCGACGGAGAGCCGCAGGGGACAATCTTCACTGCGCGCGGGTCTCCGCGCAGAAGCACGAGGGCAAAGGATGGGGTGTGGCTTGGACAAACTTACTGCAAACGCGATTTGAGATTTGCGATCCTACGGACGTTCCCGGGTGCCTAGCAACCGAAGAGTTTGGAAAGGACCGGAAAACAAAAAATAAAACTGCTAGCGGCCTGAACTTGTCAAGGCAGTCAATTTAGCCCCGCACAATCTCAGCTGGGGAGAGGGGAGGACGGTACTGATTTGGATACAAGGCAGCGCTGGCCAGTGGAAATTAGTGCAAACCCCGTATGCTAGTACTGTGTTGAAATCAACAGATCCAGAATATTATGTCATTGTGGGATACCAAGTGTAAAAATAAGAGATTTTTTTCGGCACAAAATTTTCGAAAGCTGATGCGTATTTTGCACTTATAGCACATCTCAGCTTGCACTAGCCACATCTCAGTACTCAATCACATGCACTCAATAATCATAGGTGATTAGTGCTACTTAAATGGACAGTATAGATAAGAAACGCTAACAAAGTTACAAACTGCAATCAGTACCTTAAAACGTTAAACGGATTAGATGTTAAAATTAACTTTCTGCTCTCTTAAATCAGCTAATAATAAAGCTTGAAGACTCCAGGTGCTTCAAAATTCAGGATTTTTCAGATTTTAGGCAGTAATGCAGAGCATACCCCGTGTGTTATATAACACAATCCATTTGGAACTCTGGAGCAACATCATGTCATCAAACACATCATTTATGCTGAGAAATAAATGCACTACGTGGAATAAACATACTATAAGTAGCTCCACATCATTTTAAGTAAGGTTTTGCTGCCAAATGAGTTTTGCTGTCAGTTTTTTAAAGTGGGTTTTCAGGACTTTTTGGTTTTCAGAACTGTGGGTAAGAGGGACATATGCTATAAAAGTTCAAGTCCCAACTCTGCCACTTATTGTGACCTGTTCAATCACCTATGAAGAAAATACCTGATTATAAGATTAATATGAGGTTCAATTTTTTTTTCTTAATTTTATTTATTTATTCATGAAAGACACAAAGAAAGAGACACAGGCAGTGGGAGAAGCAGACTCCCTGCAGGGAGCCTGAGGTGGGACTCAATCCCAGGACCCCTGGATCACGCTCTGAGCCAAGGCCAATGCTCAACCACTGAGCCACCCAGGCGTCCCAAAATTCAAAAAATTTTAATGAGATAACTAGAAAGATTTCATAAATTGTCAAGCACAATACGAATACAGCTTTGTATTCTCCAATTTTGTTTAAAGTTTAAGAACTAATGTTAACAGCAAAATGGGCAAAAGATATGGACAGAGCACCTTAAAAGAAATATCAGTCACTGATAAAAAATAAACAATGAACAATCATAGTTAAAAGTAAATTAAATCAGGTGCAATTTGTTATCCTCACAAATGTCTACTAAGTTTTGGAGAATGGAGCACTCTGTTGGTGGCGGCAGGAAGCTGTCCAATTTCATCTAAGAGCAACTTGGCAACAGCTATCAAAATGTTTAAATGTATCTACTCTTTGACTTGGCAATTCCACTTCTAGAAACCTACCCTACAGGTATTTTTGCCAAATATGTAACCATATTTAAATATTCATTGCAGCACTGTTTGAAAATAGAAAAAAAAAAAAAAGGAAAAATCACCACCAACAATCTAAATGTCCCTCAATAAGGAATCAGTTAAATTATGGAAAATAGGGACGCCTGGGTGGCTCAGCAGTTGAGCACCTGCCTTTGGCTCAGGGTGTGATCCTGGAGTCCGGGATTGAGTCCCGCATCAGGCTCCCTGAGTGGAGCCTGCTTCTCCCTCTGCCTGTGTCTCTGCCTCTCTCTCTCTGTGCATCTTTCATGAATAAATAAAACCTTTAAAAAAAAAACCAAAATATATTAAGTAAAAAAAAGCAGGGCTCAAAATGTACATAGTATGATTCCAATTGTGTACACACACTGCATTTGCTTATGTTTATTAAATTTTAATATATACTATATATAAGTAATATACAAAACTATATGTTTGTATATGTATTGTATATTGCTTTACTTTTTTTTACAAAAAAAATCTTTTAATTGCTTTGTAATTGGCATAATTGGCACAGATGGTACAACTCATTTTTTTAAAGATTTTATTTATTTATTCATGACAGACACAGAGAGAGGCAGAGACACAGCAGAGGGGAGAAGCAGACTCCTTGCAGGGAAACTGATGCGGGACTTGATCCCGGACTCCAGGATCACACCCTGAGCTGAAGACAGATGCTCAACCGCTGAGCCACCCAGTTGTCCCTAGATGGTACAATTCAAAGGCACATTTTTATTTAATACACTTTGAAACATCATGTTATAATTCTGATTGAAACAGTAATCATAATGGTTTTAAGTTTTACAAAATTACATTCAGCAGCACCTGGTTCTGAAAGTTGTTTCATGAAATTAAAGACTGGGGCTTGAATAAAGAAAAACATCTAGAACATAAGGCAGAGTAAAGTCATCTACTATGAATATCTGAGGATTGTGCTTTCTGGTTTTTGAAGATCTTGCTATTTATTAACAATCAAGAAGTTACAAAATTCTGGCTTATCAATGTAGCAGGGGAAGGGAGGCTATATAGATGTGCCTGGAAAATGTTTGGTGGGGATGGGAACCTCAAAGCCAGATCTCATTGAAACTGCGAAACTGAACTGGCCTTGAAGGAATTTCTGGGGAGCTATGAGATTCATTGGTCTTTGGTAAGAAATCACCATTAAAAGGATTATGGTAGAGAAGAAATCATAGCATTGAATTCTCATCACAGGAGAGCTCAAGGGAGAAAAGCTCAGAGCTTTCACTTTGGTGATTATAGGCATCAGTGGCCACATTTTAACCTGGGGAAGGCATTCATGGGGTGGTTGGTGTTCCTGGGCATGATTCAAAACTAAATTCAGGAACACCTGGGTGGCTCAGTGGTTAAGCGTCTGCCTTTGGCTCAGGTCATGATCCTGGAGTCCCGGGATCAAGTCCCACATCGGACTCCCTGCATAGAGCCTGCTTCTCCCTCTGCCTATGTCTCTGGCCTCTCTCTCTCTCATGTCTCTCATGAATAAATAAACAAAATCTTAAAAAAAAAAAAAACACTAAACTTAATTCCTGGCTACTGATTTGATATCTGTTCTGTGGGAATGTCTGGATTTCTGAAATCCAATCCAAAGCCACTACCTGAAGTGAGCTTCTTATGTCAGATCCTAAGTACAGATGGTTTCTATCAACACATATAGGCATTGGCGTACTCTCTCCAGGTCACAAGAAGCATGGTTGTGCTGTAACACAGGGGATATCAAAATGGAGTGTGTGGTTAGTCTTCCTGGACAGGCCCACCGGCCGTGAGCCACTGCTGGTTCCCTACTGAGCAGATGAAGCAGATCCTGCTTCAATTGCATGTTGGAAGTCCATGGACATGCCCATACTTAGCTCTACCTGCTTAATAGGGTTCAGCTTTTTACACAGCTCCTCTTGGAGAGATAGTAACACCTGGAAGTCTGCATTTGGTCCTTGACTGAGACCATATCCAAAGCTTCGTATGGTCATCAGCTCCACGAATTCTAAGCTGAGACACTTGGCATTCATGTGTTCCACTATAGCTACTGTCTCTGAAGGTAGAAGGCCACATTTACTCTGCTCTCCACTGGTGTTAACGTGGACCATAACCGTTAACTTTTCAGGAGAACCGTTTTTCTACCACTAGCTTTTCACATTGTCTGCCAACTTCACAGAATCCAGTGTTTTCAGCATGAAGAGATTGGGAACAGCCATCAATTTGTTGACATTTTGTTTCTGTAGGTGACCAATGAATGAAGTGTGATTTGATCTCAGGACACAACAGAATTTAAGGATTTGATGTTTTTTTGTTTTGTTTTGTTTTTTTAGCAGTTCTTGAATATAGTTCTCCCCTGGCCATGACTGGAGGCCTCAATCACCATGCCTGCAGATTTAGTTTTGCTGACTGCTACTGGCCAGGGTTGGATGGCTGAGAGATCCCACAGCAGCTGTACCACCACCTACTGCACCTGCTCTTTCACTGCACCCAGTGCGAACCCAACTCCCAGCTCTGCTGACATGCTGCCAGCTCTCCATATCCCCTGGGACCAACCCTGAGCCATTTTTTTTCAAGATTTTATTTATTTATTTAAGAGAGAGAAAGAGAGGGATCCCTGGGTGGCGCAGCAGTTTAGCGTCTGCTTTTGGCCCGGGGCGCAATCCTGGAGACCCGGGATCGAATCCCACATCGGGTTCCCGGTGCATGGAGCCTGCTTCTCCCTCTGCCTATGTCTCTGCCTCTCTCTCTCTCTCTCTCTCTCTCTGTGTGACTATCATAAATAAATAAAAATTAAAAAAAAAAAAGAGAGAGAGAGAGAGAAAGAGAGAGCATGAGCGGGAAGGAGGGAGGGGCAGAGGGAAAGGAAAAGCAGACTCCCTGCTGAGCAGGGAGCCTGATGTGGGACTCAGTCTCAGGACCCTGGGATCATGACCTGAGCCGAAGGCAGACACCTAATGGACTGAGCCACCCAGGCACCCCTGCTTTACATATTAGATAACTATATAATACAATATAATTATATAAGGTATAGGTATTAATGGAATTTATGTGTAGAGTGTATATACATAGAAATTTATCAGAGAAACTGTTAACAGTGGTTACCTCTATTGAGGGAATATACATTCTACTTTAAATTTTATACCCTTCGGAGCACCTGGGTGTCTCAATCAGTTGGCCTTCCACCTGGGTCATTATCTTGCAGTCCTGGGACCCAGCCCCACATTGGGCTCCCTGCTCAGCAGGAAGTCTGCTTCTCCCTCTCCCTCTGCCCCTCCACCCCCAATTCATATGCACATGCTCTCTCTCTCTCTCTCTCTCTCTCTCTCAAATAAATAAAATCTTCCCAAAAAACTTTAATAAATTCTATACTCTTCTATACTATTTTGTTAAACTATGTCTCTATATTACCATTATAACCTTTAAAGTTCAATTATTTAAACAAACCTCAGTATTTTACCATGAATTCAAGGGCAAAGTCTGGGTATGGCATTTTGTTTAAGGCACTCAAAAAATGTTTATGGATGAATGGGGTAGCTAACAAATAGAAGAGTAAACAGACGAAGGCATTATTAACTAATATAACAATTAGCTTTGAACATATAAAGAAATTTCTGAAGAATGTAGAAAACTGAGGTGCGTTTCTGGCTAGTTCTAGGGATGGCAGTACATACACAGTTCTAGGGGTGGCAATATAGCAAAAGGCTGATTATGGTCTGAGAAACAGGAGTACTGATATGAATATGGAGAAATCCCCCAGCTTGTTACAAGCCTGCTTCCAACATCTTTCTGCTTCCAATCTCAACAATGAGGACAGGACCTGTGACACCCACCCCTCCCTTGAGAGGAACAATAGAGGTAGAAAAGGTTTGCCTTCAAGTAGAAGAAGTGCAAGAAGGAAATAAGACAGAAAACAGTTCTTACAGATTTATTATAATCTACCTGCTGCTTCTTTGGCTTTTGCTCTACCACGTACACACTCATGCTCAAATACTCAAGAGAGCCCTGATGAGTGGCCTAAACACAAGGATTACAGCCAACTGGGAGAAAGGAAGGAGCCCCAACAGTCTATTCCTCTCCTATCCTGCCATCTGATGCATCTCGGCACCTTCTTCTTCAGGTGCCTAGGAAGAAGAAATAAAATATGAAGAGGATCCTTAAAAAGAGCTTCAGAAAAGGGACACCTGGTAGGCTTAGTGGGTTAAGCAATTGACTCTTGATCATGATCTCAGCAGGGTCCTGAGACCGAGCCCATGTCAGACTTCACGCTCAGCAGGGAGCCTGCTTTAGGATTCTCTTTTCCTCTTCCTCTGCTCCTCCCCCTGCTCACATGTATGTGTACACACACTCTCTCTCTCAAATAAATTTTTAAAAAAAGAAAGAGCTTCTAGGAAAGTTCAGAGATCCCAGATCCCCACAGCTGAAGAGCTGGCAAAGACCCTGGCCCTAGCTTTTTGGAGCTACTGGATGATGCCCCAGCTTCTTCCCCAGCTCTGCTGTCACAGAAGTTAATTACTTGTTGCGTCAGCGCTGTCAGAATCATCCTAGGGAAAAGAAAAAAATGACAATAGCACCTGTAGAATCTACAAACAGTAAACATTTGTGTTCACAAACTCTTCTCACTCCTTCCTGCTCTTCAAGTTTTCTTGTGATTTTCCAAATCACACAACTTCCTGGTAGGCTAATACGGAAGGATTTATACTTTGGAAAATAAAATCAACTCCTGGTGCTCAATAAACAATCCTGTGTTGAGCATCATTTGGTTTCAGAATTTCAGTTCATGCTGCTGTTCATTACAGCTGTAAAGACAGTCAACAGGGCCAGGTCAGCTCCAAGATAGAAAAGGAGAGGGGAAATGGAGGGAGGAGGGTCTTGCTGGGGTTTTCTACAGCCTGCAGAAGAACATTTGGCTTCCTATGTCAAATTCAAATTTGACATGCACTGAGAAGTACTACTGTGTGCTAGGGACCACAGTAAGAGCTTTCTAGTCTCTTATTTTTTTAGGGCTTAAAGGAAACTGAAGGGCTGAAGGGCAGACTTTACTTACATCCAGGTCATCCATGCCAGGGGGAGGTCTCTTGGTGCTAACCTTCTTCAAAAGCTAGTGGAAAGATAAAAGTAATTACAAGAGAGAAGAGCCAGGGGAGAGCAACCTTTATATTGATGGACCACAGGAGAATGGTCCCAGCCCAATAATTGCCCTATCTTTACAGCCCCTCACACATCACTGGAACGAATTGGAGAAAATAAATTGATCCCCTTTTCATTTATTTTTACTTTTATTTTTATTTCTTTTAAGATTTTATTAAGTAACACCTGACATGGGGCTCGAACTAAGTCTTTTTTTTTTTTATAAGTTTGTTTTTTTTAATTTATTTATTCAGAGAGAGAGAGAGACTGAGAAGCAGAGACACAGGCAGAGAAATGGGCTCCATGCAGGGAGCCCGACATGGGACTCGATCCTGGGTCTCCAGGATCAGACCCCAGGCTGCCTGCAGTGCTAAACCGCTGCACCACCAGGGGTGCTCTCGAACTAACAGTCTTGAGATCAAGAGTCCCATGCTCTACCAACAGAACCAGACAGGTGCCCCAATCGCCTTTTTAAAAGGAAATTGACACACAACGGAGCATCCTTCCTTACTAATCCAGGTTAGGGTCTGTTGGTGTTTTTGCAACTTGAATAATTAGTAGCTAAAATTCTAAAACCAAATAATGTATGGTAGGGTGCAACTTAACGGGATCTAGTAATTTGTTTTATGATGTGAATTTTTATAATGCTTCATTTGAGCTTCGGTGAACTTGTGTGGCTCAGGAAAAACATACACACACATAGAAAACAGAAGAAAGAACAAGAATTACAGAAGAGTTGGGAAAGGTTTTGCCAAACTTTCTCAGAATTCTGTTAACTTAGTGAGTAAAGGCATGTATATGGTTTCACTAGTGTTCATTTCTCTTGTCCCACTAAATAAACGTTGCACAAAACATGTAAAGAATATGAGCACCAATGAGGGGTGCTCATATATGTCTGTCTAGCCCTGATGACAGTCCTCCAGAGAAATGTGTGGAGGGAGACACAACAATGGGCAGGAGGGCAGAAAATGGTGTTACCTCTGCGTAATGTTCCACCTGAGCCAGCTCCACTTCTTCATCCCCTTCCCAGTCCCTCCAGTTATCAAAGTCCACAGATAACCACACCGGCTGCAAGAGGAAATCGCAGAGCATTACAGGGCAGGAAGCACAGAAGTGCCCAGAAGAGCATGGCCATGTGCGCAGAGGCATGCTTGGGGGAAAAGAAGGTCAGTGAGAGCACAGTCTTTCCAACAGCACCTCTTTGACTAATTCCTCTCCAGGCTGTTATTATCACCCTCCACAAAGATTTGCCAGGAACCTACTAAGTGCCAAGCACAATGCCAAGCATCATAGGGTCTAGAAAAGCATAGAAATTTGGCCCTCCAGAAGCCAACCAACTAGAAATAATACACCTAGAAAGACGTCATAAAGCATCATGGGAGTCAACCAAGCAAGATAGACAAGCTGCATTCCCTGGAGTCGAGAGAAAACCCTTGGAGGCCCATGTACCAAGTTCCCACACTTAAGGAAAGAAGTCAGTCACTCATTTATTTAACAGCCATTTATGGAACATATCCTATGGGCCAGACTCTGAGCTTGGCATTGGAATTACTAAAATGTTTGATATATAGTCCCAGCCATCATGAAGCAAGTAGGGAAGGGAAAACTAAATAAATCATTATAATACAATGTGGAAAGTGTGGTAATGGCTTACACAGGGGATACTATGGAAATCCAGAAGGGGGCTATAGGAACCTATGCTTCTTAGAGTAGCAGAGATTTCACGGATGAGCAAGGGTTAGGTGGGCACTGGTAGTGATGATGGAGGCTTTCCAGGAAGAAGGCCCAGCTTGAGCAAAGGTAAATTAGTGAGAAATAGACTGGTGTGTGCCAAAGAGCTGCAGGCCATTTGCTGTGGCTGGAATGTGAAGTTTAAGGCAGAGAGACTAATGGGATATAATGTTACAGAAGGAACGAATAGCCAGGTCATGAGCTTTTATGTCATGCTATGGTGCTTGGATTCACTTCCAAAGGGCAGAAAGTGACAAACTCAAATGCCTGAAAGAGTTAGGGAACTAATGAAAGGGATTAAAGTGTGGTGTGCACACAGCTCTATCTAAAGCTCCAGCTCAAGGCATTTGGGAATTTATTTATTTTCTTTTTTTTTTTTTTTTTTAATTTATTTTTTAATTTTTTTTTTTATTTATTTTCTTAATAAATAATTGAAACTATTTATCGAGTCCTACATCAGGCTCCCCACAGGAAGCCTGCTTCTCCCTCTGCCTATGTCTCTGCCTCTCTCTGTGTGTCTCTCATGAATAAACAAATAAAATCTTTAAGAATATATTTTATTTATCAATTTGAGAGACAGAGAGAGATATCAAGAGAGAATACAAGAGGGGGACGAGAGGGAGAAGCAGGCTCCCTGCACAGGGTTCCATCCAAGGACCCTGGGATCATGACTTGAGCCAAAGGAAGATGCTTAAGCAACTGAGCTACCCAGGCACCCCCCAATTTTCAACTTTTAGCCAGGAAGAAGCCACTGGAGGGTCTTAGATGGAAGAGTAACAGGATCAGATGTGTGTTTTAGATAGACCATGCTGGGAGCATTGCAAAGGATGCACTGAGGGTAGGGCTACAAATATGCAATAAACCTCATCCAGTGATGGATAAGGCCTGAAGTAGGAAAAGATGAAATAATAGATTCAAGAATATTTAGTAAGTCAAATAGGACTTTGTGAATGATTGAACGTTGGTGGGAAAGGAGCCAAGGGTGATTCCCAGACCTATGTCTCCAGGTGTATAGGTAACACAGGAGAAAGAGTAGGTCATTCCCCAAACACCTACCTTGATATCTTCTTTGGTGAGTCGGGGCCAGGCCACCTTCTCCTTCCATTTCCTCACAAAGCAAGTAATGGAGCGACCAGAGCGCTTATCCTGGGAGTCCTGCCAGAGAGAGAGCCTCATTCTTAGGATGTGAGGTTTAGAATGAATCTCCAATTTTCCAGGCAGCCTTTTATTCAGACCTTGATGTCACACCCCACAGTTACCTTGGAGTTCACCTTGGCATAGAATTCAATCTCGTTGTACAACTCCACTCCATCGGCATTCTTGCAGCTGAGGAGACAATGGAGCTGAGGCGATCAATGCAGGAGGCTGAGCGTAGGGGAATCAGAAGGGAAAGGCTCCTGGAAACCAGGAGCTCCAGAGAGGTGGGCCATTACCTGAACACAATACGGTGGTCTTCAATGAGCACATGGACGTCGGTGCTGTCCTCAACACAAAACTCCATGAACACATACTTGGGCCGGTCGTACCACAGCGTCCGAGCATGCTGCCTGCAGAGGAGTTGCGGTGGGGCTTCATAGGGGTGGGAGAGGGGAGACTGAGGGCATTTGGGAAAGGTGGAAGGAGGGGAAAATTTAGGGACGTTTTATGGTAACGGGCCCTGTCAAAGTGGAGGTAAATAAGACAGAAGGGGGTGAAAGGTGAGTGATGGGAGTGGGGGTGAGGTGGGGGTGTGAGGCTGGGAAGAATAGAGTGTCAGAGTTGAGAGGCGGGGAGTTATGGAGAACATTCAGGTCACACTTTCCTCTCCACCCCAAAGTTAGAGAGACCTGGAATCTGGAGTTTCCATGGGACCTCACAGGACCCAAAGCGCCCAGAAAATGTGGGACAAGCAATATCCAAGGAACAGGGCAACCGGAAACACTCACCTTGCCATGGCGGCTCCCGCTACCCGGTGGCATTTGGAGTCCTGAGGCAGGGACTGCTATCTTTAGATCCTGGGGACGCCCCCAGCAGCTGCCTCTCCTTATATGGTGGGGAAGGCTTTAGAAGAAGGGGGAACGTGGCCCTTCAGCCAAGGGATCTGCACTCCGGAGAAACAGAGGAAGAGCATAATCCCGGCAGCCCTTCATATCTCAGGGTGTCCAGAAACGTACAGATTAGGAACAGACGCCCCACCCGCGGGGAGCCAGGACAAGGGCCACACTAGATGCACACTGAAGGTCTTGTCCCGGCTTCATTCATCCGTTTCTCCAACGCTTAGTGCATCCAGTGTCTGATTCACAATAGGCGCTCAATAAAAAATTATTGGCCCGATTTCATCTGGGAAGGCCCGCCTCTGGTGACCGCGAACCATTTGACGTGTAGCTCCGCCCACCCGCCCCTTCGGGTTTCCCGGACAGCGCGCCGTTGCCATGGCAGCGAGGGGGCGCGGCTGACGTGCGGCGGCGTTTCCGGGAAGATGGCGGCTGTCGAAGCGTCTGCAGAGCCGGTAAAGGTGGTGGCAGCCGTCGGTCCAGAGGCGAAGGACGAGGACGAAGAGGAAGAGGAGTCGCTGCCACCGTGCGAGGCAGTGCGCTGGGCCCCGGTGGGGGCAGTGGCGGAGGCCGGGCCTGGGACGGCCGCGTTCTCGGAAGAGGCGGCGGCCGAGGAGCCCGGCGCGGCCCCTGGCTCCCCTCCGGACTCGCCCGGCCGCACACTGCGGCGGCTGCGGGCAGAGCGGCGGCGTCTGGACTCGGCGCTGCTCGCGCTGTCCTCGCACTTCGCGCAAGTGCAGTTCCGCCTGCGCCAGGTGGTGCGCGGGGCGCCCGCGGAGCAGCAGCGCCTCCTGCGCGAGCTCGAGGACTTCGCGTTCCGCGGCTGCCCGCACGTCCTGGGTTACGGGGGGCCTGAGGACCCCGCCAGCGACGATGGCGATGGGCTGCCAGGGGACCGGCCACGATTGCGGAGCGAGAACCAGGTACCAGCCGGGGCCGGGCCCCGAGGGACGTGGGAATAGGGGGTTAGGTGGGTGGCAGTGCTGAGGGGGCGGAGGTAGAAGTGGCGTTTAGCCGGCCGGTCTCGGTGAGGACTACGCGCGTCCCAGACGTGGTGGTGAGACAGGTGTGCGAGGCTTGCTGCAGGGAAGGCGGACAGGCCTGGGAACCTGATGCTGAGGGGTGTCCACCTAAGGTGTGGAAAGACATACAAGTCTGGTGACGTGCGGGACGGAAGAGTGGTGAGCAGAGTGTTCAGAGGGCAACAGCAACCAACCGAAGCAGTGCTGCTCCCGCTCACCATGCCATTGCTTCATAATGTACCTATGGCCTGAGCACATTTGCCGATAGAGTACCCCGACCTGAGGTTGAGAACATTGGCTGATGAAGGGCAAGTGAACTGGAATCCATGGAAATTTAGATGCCTGTTCCTGTTTCCTGGGAATCGGGAAAATGTCTTTAGTATTTGGACTTTTGTGTGGATGGGAGCTTCCGTGAACAGCAGGATCACTTAGTAATTAAAAGAAACACGACTCCTGATTATATGCATTTCCTCACGCTGGTATTTTAAACCCCCTTGCCCATCCTGCCTAATAACTAGGTAATTATAAATGAAGCCCCGTTGCTAACTGTGACAAGATCCTCCACTGAGTAATGAGAGTCAGTATGCCATGCCAAGGGAATATTTCCTTACACTCTTTGAATCTCTGGAAGTGCACAGTCGCAGATAGCTTGTTGGAGGTGTTGAAGAGACTTGTTGTCTTCTCCATCTTTTCATTCGTCAAGTTACAACCCAATTGTTCCTTTCTTCCCAATGAAATTTTAATCAAGAAGACTTATCAGTAGCAGATATTGGCTTATTTTAATCTGAAATGTTTCCAGTGCAGTCTTGTGTTTACTGTTCCACCCTTCTCTCCACATGCCCACAGCTCCTTACACAAGGAGCAGCCACCTTAAATTGCCAGACTCTTAAGGAATAGAAAGCATAGAAAGAATTCCTGTGGCCAGAGTCCTCCTCTTCAGGAGTGAGGAACATCAAAGTTTCTGTGTGAATGTGGTGCTCTTTGGTTATTCATTTTCACTTTTGGAAACAGGACAACTTAAAAAAAAAAAGAAAAGAAAAGAAAGAAAGAGAGAGAGAAAGAAAGAGAGAGAGAGAGAGAAAGAAGAAAGAAAGAAAGAAAGAAAGAAAGAAAGAAAGAAAGAAAGAAAGAGAGAAAGAGAAAGGAAAGAAAGAAGAAAGTGATAGAGATGCCTGGGTGGCTCAGTGGTTGAGATCTGCCTTTGGCCCAGGGCGTGATCCTGGAATCCAGGATCCAGTCCCACATCAGGCTCCCCGCAGGGAGCCTGCTTTTCCCTCTGCCTGTGTGTCTACCTTTCTCTGTGTCTCTCATGAATAAATAAATAAAATCTTAAAAAAAAAAAGTGATAGCACCACTTTGGTACTACCTGATCAGGTGTCAACAGATGCACACAAAATTACATAAAATACTTAAGTGGGGGCAGCCCAGGTAGCTCAGAGGTTTAACGCTGCCTTCAGCCCAGGGCATGATCCTGGAGACCGGGAATCGAGTCGCACGTCGGGCTCCCTGCATGGAGCCTGGTTCTCCCTCTGCCTGTGTCTCTGCCTCTCTCTCTCTGTGTGTGTCTCTCATGAATAAATAAATAAAATCTTAAAAAAAAAATACTTAAGTGGGGGGACATGTTTGAGCCAAATGCTTTTACTTCTTATTAGTCCTAGTTTTTTTTAAAAGCAGTATTTATCTCACTGCATACTGGCCATGATTTCCATTATTCATTGCCTGGAACCGGAGCTCATTGTCTCCTGTTACCCTCATTTACCCCCATTCCAGTAAATAGCACACTGTAACCTCCATGGCAAATGACAGTTTGGCAGACATACTCGTGAAAACAGAATCGGAATTCATACCCTGTTTTTTTTTTTTTTTCTTCTTCTTCTTCTTTCTTGGCTTCCACAAAGTTGGGATACAATGAAAACAAAAACAGATTTTCCCTGTTCTTTCTCCTTGATCTGGCTAGACCATGTCATCCAGTCAGAACTCATTATTTGGAATGTGTTGTTCTGTGCTTGTTTTAGTTCAGTAGCATGTAGCAAATGTGTATTGAGAGCTTACCCTGTGCCAGACATGGTGCTAGGCATTGGGGGTGCAAAGTCAAGGCCTTTGCTCTAAAGGAATTCATAGTCTGGGGGACAGAATCCTCAACAAAGAATTACAAAGCGACTTGAGTAGGATGCCTGGATGGCTCAGGGGTAGAGCGTCTGCCTTTGGCTCAGGGCGTGATCCTGTGGATCCTGGGATCGAGTCCCACATTGGGCTCCCCAGAGGGAGCCTGCTTCTCCCTCTCCCTCTGCCTGTATCTCTGCGCCCCCCTTCTCTGTGTCTCTCATGAATAAATAAATAAAACCTTAAAAAAAAAAAAACAAAACGAGGAGCTAGAGAAGAAGTGTGAACAGAACACATAGCGAGAAGTGGTCAGCCTTGCCTAGGGAGATCTAGGAAACCTGAAGGATAGCTAGGCCCTCCCATGGTAGGGGGGAGGAATAGGATTCTAAGAAACCATGACACTCAGGCATATCCTGAGGAAGTACCCTGAGAAAAGGCTTGCTTTCATATTGAATAAAGCTAAAGTAGGAAGATTGTTTTTTTAAAAATAGTTTGAACAAAAAAAGTAAATATGTTCTTTTGCATTTGTTCTCTCATCTTCTGGAGGGCTTGGTAAGTACCATTTGAAGGTTAAATTTAATATCTTATAGACTGCTGGTTTAAAATGCAACCTTACACCCGCACGTGACTTGCTAGTTTTGCTTTGTTTTGTTTTTGATGCCCAAAGTTAAGGAAGAACTAGTATTTGAGAATGTACTAGCAAGATTACCACCCTGAAGGGTTTTTAATCATTTAAATGCAGGAACTACCCAGCAGCCAACAGTGGAGAAAGGACTCACTGGTAGGGAAACTTACCAGACCTTTTCTTTTTTTTCTTTTATTTTTTTAACATGGTTACCTTCCCACTCCTATTCCTTGGCTTTGGGATTTTGTTTTTTTTTTTCACTGCTCCAGGCACCTGCTTTAATTCTTTTGATTTTACAGAAGTCTATAACACATTGGAGGGGTTTTGAACCTTAAGAAAACCGGTTATGAGTTATAAATCCTTTCTCTACACCCTTATCTCTAGATTCTCTTGCAAATTTTGGCTGCAGAAAGTATTCAGGAGTTGATCTGTGGTAATTGGCTGTGGAGGATGGCATGTTTAGTTCCTGGGAGGCTGTCTTGGCTAAGATAAGTTGTCTTAATCCTAACTAGACCTTTTGGGCAGGGGGGTAGAAAAGCTGTCTTAACAAAAGGCTTCATTATATTCATACTCTACTTCCCATGAAGGACAAGTATCTTCTTAAAGAAAACTTATTTAGTAAGTTGCCTTGGATGAAATCTTTATTCTCATTTTGAATCTATCTTATGAGTACTGTATGTCATTGGGATTATTTGGAAACATTATATGTTTCACTAGTCATTATTATAAGATTGAGAGGATTCTTAATGTGCCCTGGTTTTTCCTTTTCCTATGAAATAGACCTAAGTATTTTCTTGTTTTAGAGTGAGCAGGAAAAACGAGAACGTCTGGAAACCCAGAGGGAAAAGCAGAAGGAACTTATACTACAGCTCAAAACCCAGCTAGATGACCTGGAAACGTTTGCTTATCAAGAGGGCAACTATGACTCCCTGCCACAGTCCGTGGTCTTGGAAAGACAGCGGGTGAGCAGACACTACAGGCGCCCCCCACCACTAACCTAAAGTTATGTTGTCCTTTCTGGCATTCACAGGACGTTCTTTTTTAGCTTGTTCACCCTTGGCCTTAATGAGAATCCCTTTGCTGGCGCAAATCAAAGAGAAGTGGGACACGTCTTGATTCACACATGGAAACACAAGTTCCAAAGCCTTATAATATGATAATTGAGCTCTTTCTTTTGGGTGGTTATTAGTAAGAATAGTAATATATAATAATGACAATAGTAATTTTTCATTTGATTGTTAAAACAGTTCCACTTGGGCACATCCTACAATGTAAATTAGCTTTTTTTCCCCACCACTAGTTGATAACTATTCCAGGAATCCAGACTGTCTTTAATGCCATATTTATTTAAGCAACACCTGGGTAGACAGGTAAGTCTGCTGGCAGAGTACAGCTTCAGTCTCCCCTACAAACATGTTTGTCTCACTGTGATGTGGCTGTTTCTCTGGCTGAGCTGGAGTTAAATTATCTGGATTTCAAACTGTTCCAATACTGTCACCGGGATATTTTGGCTATAAGACACTTTGATGTTTAGCAGAGATTTTTATTTGGTTGCGTAGAGTAGGGCAGGAAGGGTGGAGGAGGACTAGAAATGAAAGGAAATCAGTATTCATTCTCTTGGAGGCCCTGGGAGAAGCTTTGAGCCTTTTTGGATCATCAGCCACTTTGGTTTATTCACATTGTTGTTCTCCTGAAAGTGGCCTGGCCTGGTAGAAAATTTGCAGTGAGAGGAGCCATTTCTTCTGAGAGGAACCAAGGGTCCTTGTTACTATAGGAGAAGTAGTCTGTGCTCTCACCTTGATCAGCAGTTACATCATTTCCTCACACATTTAGGAGTTCTATCTTTGATTTCCATTTAAAGGTAGGGAGCATTTTTCTCTTGCAAATATTCTCCTTCTTCCTAACCGTCTCCCTGAAAATTCCAATGAGGGGGATCCCTGGGTGGCTCAGTGGTTTAGCGCCTGCCTCTGGCCCAGGGCATGATCCTGGAGTCCCCGGATCCAGTCCCACGTCGGGCTCCCTGCATGGAGCCTGCTTCTCCCTCTGCCTGTGTCTCTGCCTCTCTCGCTCTCTGTGTCTCTCATGAATAAATAAATAAATAAAATCTTTTAAAAAAAAAAGTGAAAATTCCAATGGGAATTTCCAAATGCTCATTACTTGTTGTCTTGATAGGTAATCATAGATGAATTAATAAAGAAATTGGACATGAATTTGAATGAAGACATCAGTTCATTGTCAACTGAGGAGCTCCGGCAGCGTGTGGATGCAGCTGTGGCTCAGATTGTCAACCCAGCCCGAGTGAAAGAACAATTGGTTGAGCAGTTGAAAACTCAGATCCGAGACCTCGAAATGTTCATCAACTTCATCCAAGGTCAGAGGAGGGGATGGGAAGAGAAGGTGGACAGATGCCCTAATAATTATATGTAATCCAAGTACTGATACCTAAAGGTGCCAGTTCTTGATGGACTACATAGGAGGTTTGATCACTCAGTAAAGGAGGCAGCATGGTAGAATGGAAAGAAAAGAGATTTTTATTTTATTTTTTTTAAGATTTTATTTTGGGGACATCTGGGTGTCTCAGTTGGTTACATATCTGCCTTCAGCTCAGGTCATGTTCCTAAGACCCTGGGATCAAGTCCCACATCAGGCTCCCTGCTCAGGTGGGAGCCGCCTTCTCCCTCTCCTCTTCCTCCCTTCTCATGCTGCGCGCGCGCACACACACACACATACACACACGCACGCTCTCTCTCTCTCTCTCTCTCTCTCTCTCAAAAATAAATAGGGCAGCCCGCGTGGCTCAGTGGTTTAGCACCGCCTTCAGCCCAGGGCATGATCCTGGAGTCCCGGAATCGAGTCCCATGTCGGGCTCCCTGCATGGAACCTGCTTCTCCCTCTGCCTGTGTCTCTGTGCCTCTCTCTCTCTCTCTCTCTCTGTCTCATAAATAAATAAAAATAAAATCTTAAAAAAAAAATGAAAATAAATAAATAAAATATTTTATAAATAAATAAAGATTTTACTTTTAAGTAATCTCTACACCCAGCATGGGGCTTGAACTCATAATTCCAAGATCAAGAGTTACATTCTCTTCCAACTGAGCCAGCCAGGCACCCCAAGAACCAAATAGTTTAAATCCCAGCTCTGCCACTTCCTGGCCTCGGGTCCTTGAGTAGATTCCTAACTTCTTTAACCCCACTGTCCTCACCCATGAAAGGATGATTCATGCTTCCATCATTCAGCAAATATTTATTGAGTTAGTAAATGTTCCATACAAATAAGATGATATTTATAAAAGTCTTATCATGTGGTAGGCACTAGGAAATACTCTTTTTCCTGTTCTTTGTAACTTCTGATTGCAGATGAAGTGGGAAGCCCGTTGCAGGCCGACAGTGCACACTGTGAGTGCAAGGCCAGTGGGAAGACAGGAAGTGGCTCCACCAGAACTGGCAGCAGCAGACTGCCTCCAGGAAACAGTAAAAGTAAGTACAGCTTCTAGAATAGGGGAATCTAGAGAGAGAAGCACTAGGTTAGTGGTTGCCTTGGGCTTAAGGGGTTGGAGAGAGTGGGAATGGGAAATGGTAGCAGTACAGGGTTTCTTTTGGGGATGGTGGGTACACAACTCTCAAGTCTACTAAAAGTCACTGATTTATATACTTTAATGGGTTAATTGTATGGTATGTGATTTAGATCTCAATAGAGCTATTATTAAAACAGTTAAGTCCAGTAACATCCTAGGTGGCGTGGCTCTTGGCTTCATGTGGGACCCATACTGTGGCTCAGAAGCAAGACTAGAACTCAGCTCATAACTTGTTGAATGTACCTCTGTGCACATTATGGCCCCAACTAATGAGTCATTGCATTTTCTAAACAGCAAAGGCAGAAGACGTGAAGAAGGTTCAGGAGACAGGGCTGCAACTCATGCGGCGTGCTCTGGCAGTGCTCCAGATCTTTGCTGTTAGCCAGTTTGGTTGCGCCACGGGCCAGATCCCACAAACCCTGTGGCAGAGGGGCCAGGCTGACAGGGACTACTCCCCCTTACTGAAGAGGCTGGAGATATCAGTAGACAGAGTGAAGCAGCTAGCCTTGAGGCACCAGCCGCACGACCATGTAATCACCTCTGCCAACCTCCAGGACCTCTCTCTGGGAGGCAAGGATGAGCTGACCATGGCTGTGCGGAAGGAGCTGACAGTGGCTGTAAGGGACCTGCTGGCCCATGGGCTCTACGCCTCCTCACCAGGGATGAGCCTTGTCATGGCCCCCATTGCTTGTCTGCTGCCAGCCTTCTCCTCGGCCCCCGAGGCCATGCACCCATGGGAGCTCTTTGTAAAGTACTACCATGCTAAGAATGGCCGAGCTTATGTGGAATCCCCAGCCCGGAAGTTGTCCCAGTCATTTGCCCTGCCAGTTATGGGAGGCACCGTTGTGACCCCCAAGCAGAGCCTACTGACAGCCATCCATGTGGTGCTAACAGAGCACGACCCTTTTAAACGCAGTGCAGACTCAGAGTTGAAGGCCTTGGTGTGCATGGCACTGAATGAGCAGCGTCTTGTGTCCTGGGTGAACCTAATCTGCAAGTCAGGATCACTCATCGAGCCCCACTACCAGCCCTGGAGCTACATGGCGCACACAGGCTTCGAGAGCGCCCTCAACCTGCTCAGTCGCCTCAGTAGCCTCAAGTTCAGCCTCCCTGTGGATCTGGCTGTGCGCCAGCTCAAGAACATCAAAGATGCCTTTTGATGAGACTATCCTGGCCCTACACCAGCACCTTCCTCAGTAGAATAGGGGTAGATGGTTAGTCTTCTAGGATAGGAACAAAGAGTAGGATTAAAGGGTTAAAGACAATTTCCCTAGCCAAATGACTACAAAGTTTGTTTTCCCCATCAACTGAGCATCTCAGAGATGCTGGAGACCCTCTTGTTCAAAGGTTCTGCCCTGGTGTATAACACATGGGCACATATATTTGAACTTAGGTAAAATAAATCAACTATGGCATACAGTTAATGGACCACCTTGTTGTGCCACATCTGCTTTTTACAAAACCCAGGTTTCTCTAACCATTCTCTTTATGGTGATGAGTGACAACATAAGTGAATTGTTGGTCCCAGAAGACATTCAACTCAAGGCTCCTGTCAGTCAAGCTGAGAGCCCTATTCCTTTACTTGGAGCAGGTTTGAGAGTCATAAGGCCAGAATTTAAATTCCTTTATGAATACTAATGCCCCTTTCTTCCTGACCCTGAGGTAAGGAGAGGCTGTATATGTTCCATAGTTGCCTCTAAAACTAGAAATGGGGATATCTGAGAACAGCATTTCTGAGGAAGTTTACCACAAGTTGATTTTGATGTGAGCCCTTTTTTGTGGGTAAGAACTGAAATCTGTTCCTGACAAGGTGATCCTCTTCACAGCACCGACAATGATCTTTGGGTTTAGAGCTGGTTATTGATGAGTAATGACAGCCATTATTCTGGTACCACGTCCTCTGGCATATACCCTTTCCCATGCACACTTCCCACCAAGGCGCTGACACGATCTTATTGGAAGTAAATAGGCTAGAGGTATACTCCTCAAGAGATTCCTTGCCACCCAAGTCAAGTGTGAATGGGAATACACTTTAGTGATCAGCAGCAGCTCCTCCCAGGGTTGTGATTCCACTTGGCCTGGAGGATGGATGATGGAGGAGGTCTGATCACACAGTAGGTATTACAGCGGGGGTAGGACAACAGCAGATCACTGTCAACATACAAGGGACTGAACACTTCCTTTCAAAACTGACTCTAGAGTGATCCTATTTGGTCTTCAGTATTTTAGCCTTTTTAGTTCATATTTATCAGCTTGCATATTGCTCCAGGACTGACCAAAGATGGGCAAAGTGTATCACTTTCTGGAAAACCAAATGGGATCTCAATACTACTGATTCAGCATTGTTTCATGTATTAATTGCCAGCTGCACTTTGTGTCTGCACTATTATGTAGTGCATTTTAACTTAATTTTTTTCAGCAACATGTTATTTAAGGTGTATAATTGATAATTCATTAGAATTAGTCCCTCCCGCTGTGTGAAACAGGATAAATATAAAATGTGGAAAATGATATATCTGTGGTTGCTAATAAAATCCTAGTATTTTATGTAGCTTCTCAACAAAGACTTTAGAGACTCTTGGCTTTCATTTATAAGTCTGTCTGCATTATTAGCCCATCTTATCCAGATCAATATTTCCTTGAGTGATGTCTGGCACTTGGCCTTTCTGCCTCTTTTTGGCCCTCTACCCTGGATCAGCTCAGCTTTGGTGGTGTTTTCTTTCCCCCGGACATTATCCTCCCATCTTACCCAGGCCTATGGTCTCATGCCCACAGCACATCTCCCCATACATGGCATTTTTGGAGCTTGCATTTTTACTTTTAAATATTTATTTATTAAAGAGTGAGACAGTGTGCCAGAGTGGGGTGCAAAGGGAGAGGGAAAGAGAGTCTCAAGCAGACTCCACACTGAGCACAGAGCCTGACCTGGAGCTCAATCTCAGGACCCCAAGATCATGACCCAAGCTGAAACCAAGAGTCAGACACCCAACCAACTGCACCACTCAGGCGCCCCTGGAGCTGGCAATTTTAAGTCCAGATATCATTTAGGGTGGATGATAACTGCCATAGTTCTATAGCACAGCCCTGGATCACCCCAGTAATACCTTTTTCTAATCCTCCGACTAATTTGTATCAAGGTTTTGTGCTAGCATCATGGGAAGCATTTTTAAGTTATCCTAATTTATTTTTTTAAGATTTTATTTATTCACGAGAAACAGAGGCAGAGACATAGAGGGAGAAGCAGGCTCCCTGCAGGGAGCCCAATTCAGGACTCTATCCCAGATCCCAGAATCACGACCTGAGCCAAAGGCAGACTCTCAAATGCCGAGCCACCCAGGCATCCCAAGTCATCCTAATTTAATTCTCACTACATGTAAGGGCAATATTCTTCCGATTATATAGCTGAGTAAACTGAAGTTAAACATTTTGTTCAGATTTATGTGATGGAAGAGCTGAGATTTGAATCAAGTTGCCTGAATCCAAATGCTATGGTCTCAGGTAGCCCGGGTGGTGCAGCGGTTTAGCGCCGTCTGCAGCCCAGGGCATGATCCTGGAGTCCCACGTCAGGCTCTCTGCATGGAGCCTGCTTCTCCCTCTGCCTGTGTCTCTGCCTCTCTCTCTCTCTCTCTCTCTGCATCTCTATGAATAAATATTTTTTAAAAATGCTATGGTCTCTATATTCTGTCATGCTATCATGGCATGGCCCAGGATCAGGCCCTGGGCCGAAGGCAGGCTCTAAACTGCTGAGCCACCCGGGCTGCCCCCACCAGAAATTTCTGCTGCCAAAGGACTAGGCCATAAGGAGATGGACAGACAGCCACTGCTCTACCAAGTTCTTCACATAAAGGCAGGAGCACCTGGGTGGCTCAGTCACTTAAGTGTCTGCCTTCATTTCAGGTCGTGATCTTGGGGTCCTGGAATCCAGCCCTGAGTCTGGCTCCCTGCTCAGTGGGGAATCTGCTTCTCCCTCTGCCTCTGCCCCTGCCCCCCTCCACTTGTGCTCTTGTGCTAATGGTGGATTTAAGAGTTGAGGGGGAAAAAAAAGTTGAGGGAAACTTCCCAAAATAAGTTCTACAGATCATATGGCTCCACTCCAGACTGGAGTTGTTATCTCTTCGGTTAGAAATCCATTTTTCATAAACATAGCAAGCAATTCTGACGCACACAAAAGTTGGAGGAGGAGAAGAAAAAAAACTGCGGCTGGACTGGTTGGGGGCAAGCGGAAAAGGACATAAAAGACTTAAAAGGGAGGGATCCCTGGGTGGGTGGTGCAGCAGTTTGGCGCCTGCCTTTGGCCCAGGGCGCGATCCTGGAGACCCGGGACCGAATCCCATGTCAGGCTCCCGGGCTTCTCCCTCTGCCTATGTCTCTGCCTCTCTCTCTCTCTCTCTCTCTCTGTGTGACTATCATAAATAAATAAAATAAAAAAAGACTTGCCTTTTAAGCAAGGAAAAATTCACAGGATTTAGTACTAATTTGATTTGGAGAGTGTGAGAAGAGTCCAAGGCAATTACGAGATTTCAGGATTTGGTTTCTGTTTTCCAAGAGAGATAGAGCAAAGAGGGAACAGCGTATAAGGAAGCTGGGACCAGACCATGGATGTGGAAAAGGGCAGGGTGGTGTGGTGTAGTGGGAAGAACATTGGACTGGGAATAAGAACTTGCTCTGCGTCACCATCTCTGTGACTTTGCTGCTCCAGAACTATTCTCTCAGAGGCCAGAACAGATTATCTCTGAGGTCCCTTCCAACTCTAAAATGTCATATTCCAAATTAAAAGATTTTAATTGAATATAGAAATATGAGGGACACCTGGGTGGCTCAGCAGTTGAGCGTCTGCCTTTGGCCCAGATCGTGATCCTGGGGTTCTGGGATCGAGTCCTACATCGGGCTTCCTGCAGGGAGCCTGCTTCTTCTTTTGCCTATGTCTCTGCCTCTCTCTGTCTCTCATGAATAAATAAATAAAATATTTAAATAAAAAAATATGAGTACATAGTTACTGTGATAAACCATTGGAATGGGGTTGTGAGGGCTGCAGGGAAATGTGGTCCCTGGAGAGCCTTACAATGGGAATTGATGAAACCTTATTGTTTCCAGATCTTGCCCAAGACCATCCCCTAGATCTTCAGTGTTCAGACAGGCAAAGGCTGTAAGATGGTTTTCCTTTCTCTTGAACTCAGATTTTTTTTTTTTTTTTAAATTCATGAGAGACACAGAGAGCAAGAGAGGCAGAGAGAGAAGCAGGCTCCATGCAGGGAGCCTGACGTGGGACTTGATCTTGGCACTCCAGGATCATGCCCTGGGCCGAAGGCAGGCGCTAAACCTGCTGAGCCACTCAGGGATCCCCTTCTCTTGAACTCAGAAGACAACTGAAGAACCATCTAAAAACACTCTTCCAGGGCAGCCTGGGTGGCTCAGTTTAGCACTGCCTTCCCCCCAGGGCATGATCCTGGAGACCTGGGATGGAATCCCTTGTCAGGCTCCTTGCAAGGAGCCTGCCTCTCTCTGTGTGTGTGTGTCTCTCATGAATAAATAAAGTCTTTAAAAATAATAATAAAAAATAAATAAAAACACTCTTCCAGGGATGCCTGACTGGTTCTGTCGGTAGAACAGGTGACCCTTGATCTCAAGGTCCTGAATGCAAGCCCCATCTTGGGCATGGTGCCTACTCTAAAAAAAAATGATGATAAAATCACTCTTCCAGTGAATGATGGGAAATAATTCAGTTTGAGAACCAACTAGACCTGGGTTCAAACCTAGATTTGAGTCTCATCTGTGCTACCGATTAGGATCAACCTCAGATAGGTAACTTAACCTCAATTTAAGGTTAAGGAAATTGGAATCTCAATTTCCTCATGTCTAAATGGTAGGAAAATACCCAAGATGCAGACAGGGTTGGGAGAACTAAATGGGCTGTCAACTTACCTAAGAAGCCTAGCACAGAGTAGGGGCTCAGTGATTATCACCATCGTTGTCCTTCGCCTCCCTCACTGCTTATTCCAGTCGGTAATGTCTGTGACATCACTAGACTCTATAAATATGGAGGTAAGCTCTCTTGCCTGACCTCCGTCTCTCCCTTCTTACGCCTCACAGTGCACAGTGACAGAAGTCCTAGGCTGCTGACTTTTGCAAAGCATAAAGGTCAATTGCAAACTGTGTCTCCTCCTAGCGTCCGAAAAAGGAACTACAATCAAGGGTGCCTCAGAGCAGCGGGCTCCAAAATCTGCGCGCTTTCGAGCCTTCCTTGCTCTTCCAGCCTACGCGGGAGAAAGGGACCCCTTTGTTCTTGCCCACTGCTGAAGCTACTAATAAAGTTTGATTTGAATAAATAAGCTACCGAGGCCTGCTCTCCCCGCAGGAGCTTCTTCCGCCCGCAACGGATTTCGAGAGGCGGGACAAGCTTGAGGGGCGGGACCGGACGTGAGATCCACTCTCCCCCGGGGTGAAAGGTTAGCGGAAGTGCCGTTTCTTCCTTTCTGCTGTAGGCTGGAGTGGCTGGTGTCGGTAAGTAGAGGCTTGGGCAGGGTGTTCCAATCCGCCGCCATCCGCGGCCCGGGGGTTGAGTGACGGGGCGGCACCGGGCGCTTTCCGTTGTTCGGCTTCTGGCGGCTTCGGAGCGGTCCTGTCCTGCGAGCAGGGCCGGCGGGCGGCTTGGGCCGAGACGATAGGGACGCCGTCGTAGTTTCCGGGCCTGCAGTCTCGGCTTGCGGGTTTCAGATCGGACCCTTCTCCTTCCTCTGCAGAGATGGGCAAGTTCATGAAACCCGGGAAGGTGGTGCTGGTCCTGGCCGGACGCTACTCCGGACGCAAAGCGGTCATCGTGAAGGTAGCAGCCCCCCGAGCCTCTGCTGCGCGCTTGCATTTCGTGATGGGGCTACTTAGGGGAGGGCCTGCGAGCTTGGAATCCAGGACCTAGCTTGGGGCATTAGTCCCCGAGCATTGCGGGCGGGAGAGGGCGAATGCGAGAGGACTCTTGAGAGAGGAAGGTGCAAGGTAAAAACAAAAATGAATGGAATCGGGCGCCTAACCCATAACGCGGCCTCTACCAGGGAGAGTTAAAAAATAATCGTGGCCAGCGTGTATCGAGCGCTTCCATTGTGTCTGACACCGCTTTACAGGTGTTGTCACGTTCAGTCCTGACGTAACCCGTAGGGGAGTCTACTGAGATGAAAACCATCAGGTGCGGGACGCCTGGGAGGCTCAGGGCGTGATCCTGGCTGGAGTCTCATGATCCAGTCCCACATCGGCCTCCCTGCAGGGAGCCTGCTTCCCCCCTTTGCCTGTGTCTCTGCCTCTCTCCCTCTGTGTCTCTCATAATAAATAAATAAAATAAGGTGCTGCGGCTGGGATTCTGTAAAAGGAGGAGAAATTGTTTCTAGTCAAAGCGATCACTTGGCGTATTCTGGCCTTTTGACATTGGCCTTCTGTCTACATCTTGTAGCCTCTTATGAGAGCTCCCCTAAGCCCTGGCAAGGTACACCTGCTTTGGGCTGTTGTGGGGCCACGGAGGGGGGACAGCGCACCCGTGGGTTTGCCTTCCCCCATCTCTTTGAGACTGGTTTCTGGAGTTAGGCCACCAGTTTTGGGATCCTGCTTCTCGTCCTTACTAGCAGTGCAATGGTAGGCGGAGTTAAGAGATGTAAAGTCCTAAGAACCAGTGCTCGATACAAAGCAAGCACTCCATTAATGTTAATATTTGCCCCTTTTAAATCTTTGACCTCCCAGGAGCCTTTCCAGATTCCTGTGGGAGTGAACACGACCCTCTGTTAGCACAGCACTCAGAATGCTAGAAGGTCTAGGACTAGCCTTGGGGGGGTTTTCCCATCGTGGGTCCCAGACTCTGGGAGTGGAGATGTTCCTTTCATACATGCCTCACATCTAGCACAGGGCCTAAATAGGCCCTCGGTCAATAACATTTGACTCTTGCTCCTTCAGAACATTGATGATGGCACCTCAGACCGTCCCTACAGCCATGCTCTGGTGGCCGGAATTGACCGCTATCCCCGAAAAGTGACAGCTGCCATGGGCAAGAAGAAAATCGCCAAGAGGTCAAAGATCAAGTCTTTTGTGAAAGTTTATAACTACAATCACCTCATGCCCACAAGGTGAGCATTTCGGGAATGGGAATGAAAGGGTCTTATATTGCCTCTGTCCTGCTGAATAAGGAGACAGCCTTGTAGCCATTCTAGTATGGGGAAGAGCCATCATTTTTCCTGTGTCTCTTACAAAGTGGTGGTGCTTTCCGGTGTTGCCTCTTTAATTCAACATGGAGCTGTGTTCTTCCATTTTCTGTGATGGCTTACCTGATTTGGCCAAGCAGGATTTAAAAATCTCTTCTAAGCTTGCTCCCCGTTTCCCCACCTATAAGTTCTGTTAAGTATTGGATAAGAATAATTTGATTTGTTTGCATTCAGAGTAAATACAGGCATGGGATCTGGCCTGATCTCTATCACTGTTCCACTTCTTAAGTTAGTTACTGGAGGCTTTCCAAAATGGTTGGTAAATCAAACCACCTCCCCCCCAACTCATTCCACTTGGTTGCCAAGCCCTTTAGTCCCTGGGCTTACACAGCGTTGTGCATCATACACACTATCTTGGTGCACCAGTTATGTGGAAACACAGCATTTGAGAGAGTCCTGAACAATGATTGCCAAAACCCAGCATTATGTGCCTTACAGTTTGCTGCTGGAGGCTGCATGTTTACTTTTAAGCTATCTTAATATTGTTTTTTTTGTTTGTTTGTTTGTTAACTTTTATTTATTTATGATAGTCACAGAGAGAGAGAGAGAGAGGCAGAGACATAGGCAGAGGGAGAAGCAGGCTCCATGCACTGGGAGCCCGACGTGGGATTCGATCCCGGGTCTCCAGGATCGCGCCCTGGGCCAAAGGCAGGCGCTAAACCGCTGCACCACCCAGGGATCCCACTTTTAAGCTATCTTAAAAGGTTAGAGCTGTCTCTTCAGGTGTTGGGAAACGGTGAGACCTCAGCAACTAGTCACCCAGCTTTCGCACTGTCAACAGTTAGGCTGCCCCTGCCCACACACAACTTGAACGAGGCTAAATAAAATGACTCAAGGGGTGCCTGGGTGGCTTAGTCAGGTAAGTGCCTGCCTTTAGCTCAGGTCATGATCCTGGGGTCCTGGGATCGAGCCCTGTCTCAGGCTCCCTAGTCAGTGAGGAGTCAGAAGCCTGCTTCTCCCTCTGCTGCTACTACCCCTGCTTCTGTGTGCACACATGAACTCTCGCAAATAAATAAAATGTTAAAATGCTCCAAATGGAAAGCTGGCCAACCACCATGATCATAGTGAAGGAGATTTAATAAAGTGAAAGTCCTTAGCTAGAAAAATAGTCACTATAGAAAGTTGAGAATGAAATGTGAAGTATTTTAGTGGTTTGAGTCTATGTAAAGGAGTCTTCTTAATTGGGAATTTCCAAAGAATATCCTTGGGACTTTGCGAATCACTCCTATGGAGACAGACCCTAACACCCTAATGTCTGTCCCAGGAGTCCTTGGGCTGTGTGAAGGCTCTGGCAGTTTGTGGGCTGATCTACCTCCCTACTATTGTCGCCAGGTACTCTGTGGATATCCCTTTGGACAAAACTGTCGTCAACAAGGATGTCTTCAGAGACCCTGCTCTTAAACGCAAAGCCCGACGAGAGGCCAAGGTCAAGTTTGAGGAGAGGTAAATGGATTTGAGTGGTGGATTTTGGAGTATGGGGGCCCTATTGTCCATGAAGGGAATTTGGCTTCACTGTTCTTCTCAATGGTGTCCTTTTCTTCCCCCTTCTAGGTACAAGACTGGCAAGAATAAGTGGTTCTTCCAGAAGCTGCGGTTTTAGATTTCTTTCAGTCATTAAAAATAAATTAAAAAAAAAAAAAAAAAGATCCGTGTCTGCCTGCAGCATGTGTTAGACTGATATGATGAGACATTGGGTGGTGGGTGAGAGTCCGTGGGAAAATATATAAGGCCTTTGTGAGCTTGGACTAGTTCTGTCCTGAGCCTGATAATCCTTTCATCATTTGGACACCCTTGGTTGGTAAGGTGTGAACTGTTTTCCAAAAAAGAACTACTGACATTCTCAGGTGCAGAGTTCTTTAGCATCTTTAAGCTGGCTTCAGCCTGTCACATAACCTAGAGAGAACTTGGGCCACTCTACTACTGCCTCCCCCCCCCCCCCTTCCCACACACACACACAATTGGGAATGCCCACAGGCCCTTCTCAGTGGGCCCTGCTACTTTGGATTGAGAGCCACCAATCTGAGGATCTCAAACCAACCATAGAGTGCCATAGTCCCACTTGGATTTACTAGGTCAGAATTTGTAGCAGATTATCTGCTGATAACTGGTGCTGCTCTAGATAGGGGTGGGGACTAATGAAAGCCTGATCTCCCCCTTCACCCACCCATTCCTAGTGAGATCAAGAGGTCCCCAGGGCAGCCCCTGTGGCGCAGCGGTTTGGCGCCTCCTGTGGCCCGGGGTGTGATCCTGGAGACCTGGGATCAAGTCCCACATCGGGCTCCCTGCATTGAGCCTGCTTTTCTCTCTCTCTCCTCTCTCTGAATAAATAAAATCTTAAAAAAAAACAAACAAAGGAAAAGATGTCCCCAAATGGCCTGGCTGGCAGAGATAAAAGATGTGATTCAAGGGTCTTGGCCATGGTTGGGTCACTAGTACTTAAGGATAGGTATTTGGCCCTTCTCTGGCATTTTACCTTTTACTGGATACCTATGACACTTACTGGTGAAATAGGCTCTCCACTTGAGCTGGTCACTAGATGGAAGTAGGAGTGAAACAGGTGTGTTCACCAAGCATTGCACTTGGCATGCATCCACCTGACGTGTGGGGGATGGGTTAGGTCTGTAAATTACTTGAAAAATCCTGGACTGGAGATTAGGAAACCAGTCTACAGAGTCCTATGTCCTTTCATTTGATTTCATACCCTTAAGTATGGTCCGTCTACCTTAAGTCTGTCTGGAGACACTCCTAAGTACCTTGCCTACTCAGTCACAAATGGAAGTGAATTTAAACCCTCTGAATAGGGGATCCCTGGGTGGCTCAGTGGTTTGGCGCCTGCCTTTGGCCCAGGGCAGGATCCTGGAGTCTCGGGATCGAGTCCCACGTCGGGCACCCGGTATGGAGCCTGCTTCTCCCTCCTCCTGTGTCTCTGTCTCTTTCTCTCTCTCATAAATAAATAAATCTTTTAAAAAAATAAAAATAAACCCTCTGAATAGAGGGCAGCCTTGGTGGCGCTGCAGTTTAGCGCCACTTGCAGCCCGGGGTGTGATCCTGGAGAACTGGGATCAAGTCCCACATCAGGCTTCCTGTATGGAGCCTGCTTTCCCCTCTGCCTGTGTCTCTCATGAATAAAAATTAAAAAAAAAAAAAAAAACATGATACAATGTCCTCTGTGCTGGGTTATGTTACTATTTAAAAAAATAATAATAAAAAAATAAACCCTCTGACTAGAAACAATGAGCAGCCCCAGTGGCTCAGCGGTTTAGTGCGGCCTGTAGCCCAGGGTGTGTGTGATCCTGGAGACCCAGGATTGAGTCCCACGTCAGGCTCCCTGCATGGAGCCTGCTTCTCCCTCTGCCTGTGTCTCTGCCTGTGTCTCTGCCGCTCTCTCTCTCTCTGTCACTCATGAATAAATAAATAAAATCTTAAAAAAAAAAAAAAAAGACAACGAGTTCTTTCTCTTTTTTTTTTTAATTTTTATTTATTTATGATAGTCACAGAGAGAGAGAGGCAGAGACACAGGCAGAGGGAGAAGCAGGCTCCATGCACCGGGAGCCTGATGTGGGATTCGATTCCGGGTCTCCAGGATCGCGCCCCGGGCCAAAGGCAGGCGCCAAACCGCTGCGCCACCCAGGGATCCCCAATGAGTTCTTTCTACTCTGCCTCAAGGCCCAAATTCAAATACTATTCCACCCGGGTTTGGATACATGGCTTGACTTCCCAGCAATATGACTTTGAGCAAGTTTCTACACTCCACTGCCTCAGAACTTTAGAATCTTGTCCATAAAATGGCAAAAACAGAACTGACTTTGTGGGGTTGTTTGGAAGATTGAGTTAACTCACGTGAAGCAGAACCAGTATTGGATCAGCTCTCAAACAAAATGGCTGGCTACTCGTACAGCTTTGCAAACGTGGAGAGGCCTTAGCCAGCCTGGTTACACTTCTCAATCTTTTTTTTTTTTTTTTTTTTTTTTTTACATTTCTCAATCTTAATTAGTTCTTATGCACCCGGCATCTTTCTGGGCTCCGGGAAAATAACAGTAGACAAAATTCTACCAGCGGGTTTGTACTGGGGTTAATAGGCTGGGAATGAGTGGTTGATTGGGGCCTACATCCTGTTTGCAGTTATTTGTGGGTGGCTTCCCCTCGGGCCTCCAGGGGGTGAAGTCAACTTCCAAGACCAGAAAGGCTCCTCCCAGGGGCGGGGCAGGTGGCTGGGGGCGTGTCAAACCAGCAGAAGGGATTTTGCAGAAATGAAAGTGGAAGCAAAGCCTGCAGGCAGAGCCATCAGAAGTACTTGTCAGGCCCAGCTTGGAGGGGACTAAGACACCTCAGAAGGTACAAGCAAGCGTTTCGTTACAGAGAACGCTGCCACTTTGCGCCCAGCTCTGAAGCCTCAGCCCTTGCCAACTGGACCCCAGGCCCATGTCAGTCAATGATGCGGTAAGTGAAGAGAGTGTTGGGGGGCGGTGGGAGAAGCAGAGGAGCATTCCTCTTGGCTGAGAATGTGCAGGTAGGTATCTCAGGGCCTGGTGGCCGAGTGTCTCTGCCCATCTCAGACCTGCTAGAGGTTGGGGGAGAAACACTGCTGCCATTACCTCTCCCCTAACCCATTGCCTCAGAGGCAGTTCTATAACCTGCACCTCAGGAGCTCCAGAAGTCCTCATGTGAATGTGCATTTTTTCTGAGCCAATCCACAGTTCTCTTTCGATACTCAAAGGGCTTTGTGACCCAAAAAGTTTAAGATTCATTCACACCCTGATCTCCTGAGATCTTGCCCAACAAACTTCCCTTCCTTATATTTCATCCTAGAGTTGAAATGGATAGTTCCACACCTTACAGTTCATTTCAGTTGAACCCTGGGCCCTCTTCCCGGTCACTGGAAAACGTGTTACTCCTCAAAGAGCTCACCTTCCCCCTGCGAGCTGTGGTCCTCTCTTTCCTGACCTGTGAATGCCCTGACTCCTGCTAGACTATGACTGGTCCCCTGTGTAGCCTGTTCACCTTTGATCCCTAGACATGCTAGCCCTGTGCCTGGCAGGCAGTCAGCACTCAATAAACAGCTGTGCGATGAATGAATTTCCTCCTCTCTCCAGCTTCTTCAGTCTTTCCCTGCCTGCTACTACTCCGTCTGTTATAAGTACACAGATGTCTCGCTTGGGAAATTTTCATTTGCACCCCAAGTGTAATAAGATCACAGGCTTAGAGCCCCTGGCTGGCTCAGTTGGTGGAGCCGGTGACTCCTGACCTCAGAGTTGTGAGTTCAAACCCCTCGTTGGGTATAGAGATCACTTTTTAAAAAAAGAAAAATGGGGCAGCCCGGGTGGCTCAGCGGTTTAGCGCCGCCTTCAGCCCAGGGCGTGACCCTGGGGTCCCGGGATTGAGTCCCACGTTGGGCTTCTGCACGGAGCCTGCTCCTCCCTCTGCCTGTGTCTCTGCCTCTCTCTCTCTCTCTCTCTCTCTCTCTCTCTCATGAATAAATAAATAAATAAAATCTTTAAAAATAAATAAAAAGAAAAAAGAAAAATTAGGGCATCTGGGTGGCTCAGTGGCTCAGTGGTTGAGCATCTCCCTTCGGCTCAGGTCATGATCCCAGGGTCCTAGAATCGAGTCCCACATCAGGCTCCCCACGGGAGCCTGCTTCTCCCTCTGCCTATGTCTCTGCCTCTCTCTGTATGTCTCTCATGAATAAATAAATAAAATCTTAAAAAAAAAAAATTAAAGGAGGGACACCTGGGTGGCTCAGCGGTTGAGCATCTGCCTTCAGCTCAGGGCATGATTCTGGAGACCCGGGATAGAGTCCTACATCGGGCTGTCTGCATGGAGCCTGCTTCTCCCTTGGCCTGTGTGTCTGTCTGCCTCTCTCTCTGTGTCTCTCATGAATAAATAAATAAAATCTTAAAAAAAAACTAAAGCAGGGCAGCCCCGGTGCCGCAGCGGTTTAGCGCCACCTGCAGCCCAGGGCGTGATCTGGAGACCCTGGATCGAGTCCCACGTCAGGCTCTCTGCATGGAGCCTGCTTCTCCCTCTGCCTGTGTCTCTGCCTCTCTGTCTCTCTCTGCATCTCTATGAATAAATAAATAAAATCTTAAAAAAAAAAACTAAAGCAGATAATCCATAAATTAATACACTAAAAACTTAGCACACTGCTTGGCAACTACTAAGCATACAATATGTGTTTGTTATTTATTTTTTAAGATTTTATTTATTTGAGAGAGAGCATAAGAGATAGAACATGAGTGGGTAAGAGGCAGAGGGAGAAGCAGCTCCCCACTGAGCAGAGAGCCTGTTGTGGGGCTCCATGTGGGGCTCCAGCCTGGGACTCTAGGATCATGACCTGAGCCAAAAGCAGACCCTGAACCCACTGAACCATCCAGGTGCCCCAATATGTGTTTGTTATTATTGTTATTGCCAACCTTTCAGAATCCCAGTTCCCCAAGATTATCTTGATTCACCTCCATCTTCTACCTCTGCCAAAACTACTCCCTTGAAGAGCCTTTACATATTGGAAGGTAGATTCAGGAAACTCTTATCTTTTAATCACACTAAATTTATTATTGAGAGACAACCTCTGTTTATAACATTTTGCTATTTTCCCAGTTTTTTTATGCCTTTTTTTTTTAACTTTTTTTTTTTTAAGTAATCCTTACACCCAATATGGGGCTCAAACTTATGACCCAGAGATCAAGAGTCACACTCTCTTGCAAGACTGAGCCAGCCAGTCGCCCCTTATGCATTTTTATGTGTTAATAAATATCCTTATCAAATAAAACTTTTTCCAAAACATTTTTTTAGGATCTTATTTATTTATTTGAGAGAGTGCACAAGCAGGAGGAGCTGCAGGGATAGAGAGAAGCAGACTCCCTGCCAAGCAGAGAGCCCAATGCAGGGCTTGATCCCAGTACTCTGGTGGGATCATGACCTAAGCCAAAGGCAGACGCTTAACTGACTGAGCCACCCAGGCACCCGGAAATAAAACTTTTTAAGTCAACAGAATAGGATCATACTTTCTATACAGTTTGTATATCTTGCTTTGGGGGCTAATTGTGAGCATTTTTTCATATCATTAAATGTTCTTCTATATCTTTTAATTGCTACATGATATTTATTTAGCTATTCCTCTATTGTTAATCATGTAGATTTCTATTCGTTTGTTTTGTTGTTTTGTTTTTAATGTAAGCTCTACACCCAATGTGGGGCTCGAACTCAGACCCTGAGATCAAGAGTCATATGCTCTACTGGCTAAGCCACCCAGACACCCCTCTTTTTGTCTGTTTTATTTTTTTATTTTTAAGATTTTGTTTATTTACTTATTCATGAGAGACACAGAGAGAAAGAGAGGCAGAGACACAGGCAGAGAGAGAAGCAGGCTCCATGTAGGAAGCCCGATGTGGGACTTGATCTCGGGATTCTAGGATCACACCCTGGGTCTAAAGCAGGCTCTAAGCCACTGAGCCACACAGGCGTCCGTTTTTGTCTGTTTTAAATAAAGCCACAATAATAATCTTTTGTATGTGAACTTTGTAAGGCTATTTCTTTATAAGTAGCACTGTTTTTTGTTTCTCAGTCTCGGGGTTCATTCTCATTCCTCATCTTAGTTGGCCTGTTAGCAGCATTCGGCACAGCTGCACCTCCTCCTTGAAACCCTTCTTCACACTCCTGTTCTCCCTCCAGGTTCACCTCCCCACCCCCTACGCTTCTCCCTGGCTGGTACTTCTTCTCCTGACCCTTTGTGTTAAATGCTCCAGAAATCAGCCCTTGGACCTCTCTATGTCTGTACCCCTGTCACTGTTGCTTTCATGTAGTTGTGTGACTTTTTTCATGATCTTCCTTAGTTTAGTGACTTTATCTTCCCTCCATGAATAACTCCCAAATGTATACTTCCGGCCTGGACCCCTTCCCTGAATACTGGATCCCTAGAAGAAACTGCTACCCTATGTCTCTGCTGGAATATCACATAGGCACTTTATACCTAATATGTTAAAAATAAACTCCTAATTTTCTGCCCTAAATCTTTTCCACCCACAGTCCTCCCCATCTCAGAAAATGGCTCATATTCCCTCCATTTGCTCAGGCCAAAAAGCTTAGAGTCATCTCAGACTCCTCTCTTTCTTCCACACTCTACTTCCGATCCATCAGCAACTTCAATCAATCTAGACTCCACAGCTCCTCACCACTTCCATCACTCCCACCTGGTCCAAGCCACCAACATAGCTTCCCTGGACACTGTAATGGCCTCCTTGGTGGTCTCCCTGCTTGTGTCCTTTCTCCACAGCAGTCTAGCCACACTACAGCCAAGTAATCCTGTTAAACTTTAAGCCTGTCTGCGGCTTCCCCCATCACAACATGTCACAGGCTCTACGTGGTCCAACCCCATTTCCTCTGTGACTTCATCTCTGGCCACTCTCCTCTCAGTTCCTCTGCTCCACCACCTTGGCTTCCTTGCTATTCCTCAAATATGCCTGACAAACTCCCTTCTCAGGGCCTATGTACTTGCTGTTCCTCTGCATAGAACTTCCCTGTGTACACATGGCTCCTTCCTGCATCTCCTTCATTTAAATGATCAAGTATCATCTCAGCGAGGCCTGCTCTGATCACCCCATTTAAAATGTACTCCAATGTTCTCTCTCTACCCCTGCTTTGTTTTTCTCCACAATATTACCACTAGTATACGGTAGATTTTATTTATTCTCTTTATTGTCTCATTCATCCTCTAGAACATAAACCCCACAAGGAAGTTCTGTTTTGTTCACAATTGTGTCTCCAGAGCCTAGAACAGTACCTGGCACTTGGTAGATGCTCAGTAGCTAATTCTTTTTTTTTTTTTTTAATTTTTATTTATTTATGATAGAGAGAAAGAGAGAGAGAGGGAGGGGCAGAGACACAGGCAGAGGGAGAAGCAGGCTCCATGCACTGGGAGCCCGATGTGGGATTCGATCCCGGGTCTCCAGGATCGCGCCCTGGGCCAAAGGCAGGCGCCAAACCGCTGCGCCACCCAGGGATCCCTCAGTAGCTAATTATTGAATGAGTATGAGCAAGTAGACATCTTACAGCCTCCTTTCCTTGAAGCTCTGCTTCCTCCCTCTTCCCCCTCTGTGTCTCTGACAGTCCCCAGTCCTGGCCCCAGCCCTCTTTATCTCTGACCAGCCCCCCCCTTTTTTTTCCTCTTCCATTCCTTTGTCTCCTCTGCCTCCTGACTAGGTATCCTCAAAGATTACATTTTTAAGGCTCTGTCCTTCAAACAGTTCTTCCTTCCCTTGGCTTCTTCCATCACCACATGCTGTTCCAAACCAGAGTCCTTTCTACTAAGTCCTGTCCCTGACCCCGTGTGTCTTCAACGGCTTTGGGTTTGGCTTATTTTGGCCCATTAATTAACCCTGACAGACCTCAGGTTCTCCATCTATAAAATGAGGATTAATAGGGGTGCCTAGGTGGCTCAGTCAGTTAAGCATCTGACTCTTGACTTTGGCTAAGGTCATGATCTCGGGTTGTGGGATTCAGCCCCACATTGGACTCCCTGATTAGCTCAGAGTCTGCTTGAGATTCTCTCTCTCCCTCTCCCTCTGCCCCACCTCCCTGGCTCACACATTCACTCTCTCTCTTTCTCTCTCAAATAATAACTCTTTAAAAAAAAATAATAGGGATCCCTGGGTGGCGCAGCGGTTTAGCGCCTGCCTTTGGCCCAGGGCGCAATCCTGAAGACCCGGGATCGAATCCCACGTCGGGCTCCCGGTGCATGGAGCCTGTTTCTCCCTCTGCCTATGTCTCTGCCTCTCTCTCTCTCTCTGTGTGACTATCATAATTAAATAAAAATTTAAAAAATAATAATGATAAAAGGAGGATTAATAAAATAGAAAACACTCGGGGATCCCTGGGTAGCTCAGCGGTTTAGTGCCTGCCTTGGGGCCAGGGTGTGATCCTGGAGTCCTGGGATCAAGTCCCACATCGGGCTCCCTGAATGGAGCCTGCTTCTCCCCCGCCTATGTCTCTGCCTCTCTCTCTCTGTGTCTCTCATGAATAAATACATAAAATCATAAAATAAAATAAAATAAAATAAAATAAAATAAAATAAAATAAAATAAAATAGAAAACACTCAACATAGCATGCATTATGTGTCAGGCACCTTTGTTTCCAACAAAATTATATATAGGTGGAAATTGCTGTTATGCCCATTTTACAGATGAGGAAACCAAGGCACAGAGAGCTAAATAACTTGCTCATTGTCTTGCAGTCCTAGGAGGTGCTGGATGTGAGCCCTAAAGTTTGTGCTTTTTTTTTTAAGATTTTGTTTATTTATTCATGAGAGACACAGAAAGAGAGGCAGAAACATAAGCAGAGGGAGAAGCAGGATCCCCATGGGGAGCTTGATGCAGGACTCCATCCCAGGACCCCAGAATCACAATCTGAGCCAAAGGCAGATGCTCAACCACTGAGCCACCCAGGTGCCCAAATTCGTGCTTTTAAACTGCCACCCAATACCCCTATGATGAGCATAGATAGCGTGAGATTTTTATCTTTATGGGGTAGTTAGGTTGTAAATTGGCAAGTAAGGCAGAAGCATAAAGGTAGTCAAAATTAGCCTCAAATCATTAACTCACCCCCAAAATATCCAGAATTTATAGTCTTTCAATGAGCTCTGTGTAGAATGGGTTGCAGTTTTTTTCAATGGCCCACCAGTTGCACATTGGCTTGCATTTAGGAGATCATGTTATCCTGTCATATAAATAATAGCATATGGGATCCCTGGGTGGCGCAGCGGTTTGCCGCCTGCCTTTGGCCCAGGGCGCGATCCTGGAGACCCGGGATCGAATCCCACATCAGGCTCCCGGTGCATGGAGCCTGCTTCTCCCTCTGCCTGTGTCTCTGCCTCTCTCTCTCTCTCTCTGTGACTATCATAAATAATAAAATAAAAAAAATAAAAATAAATAAATAAATAATAGCATATATAGTTGAATTCATGTAAGTGACTATGATTGGCCTGTGTTGTCTTTCAGAGGGTCCTAGAAGAGAGAAGTTTCAGTTTGGTGTTGAAGATAGGAGGCCATTTTGTGATACTTAAATTGAGTTGGCATTCAACTATGCCCCGCATCTAGCAGGCCCCCAGTAACCATCGGCTCTCTTCTTTGCCTGTTGGGTCACTGGCTGGCTGGCTTGCTTGCTTGCTTTAAGATTTTATTTATTTATTTGAGAGAGAGAGAACCAGAAAGATCACAGAGAGAGAGGGAGAAGCAGACTTGCCACTGAGGAGAGAGCCTGATACGGGGCTCGATCCCAGTATCTTGAGATCATGACCTGAGCCAAAGGCACATGCTTAACTGATCCAGGCGCCTGGGTCACTGGCTTTCTATCAAACTCTTGACACCTAGGTCTGCAACCTCGACATCATCTTTTCAGTTTGTCCCCTCTGTCTCCTTAATATACACACCCAGAGTCCTGGAGCTTTCCTCATGAAATATGCTCACCCGCACATGCCCATTCCATTGCCAGACGCCCAGCCCAGCTCCTGCCACATCCATGGGAATTAGAACCTCAGTGTCACTTCCCAGTTCCTGATGCTTGAGTTCATCCTGCCATAGCTGCCAAATTGCTCCCTTAAACACTGTGTCTACTACCTCACACACACCCAAAATCTTCACTAGTTCTATCTCCTACTGATATCAGATCTGAACTCTCCTACTTGAATGGTTCTTTGAAAAACTCTATATTTATGGGGTACTGGGGTGGCTCAATCGATTGAGCAACCAACTCTTGGTTTTGGCTCGGGTCATGATCTCAGGGTCATGAGATTGAGCCCCACGTTGGGCTCCATGCTCAGTGGGGAGTCTACGTGAGATTCTTTCCTCCCCCTCTACCCTTCCCCCCTGCTTGTGCTTTCTCTCTCAAATAAATACATAAAATATATTTTTTAAATATTTTATTTATTTGACAGAAAGCGATAGAGCATAAGCAGGCAGAGTGGCAGGCAGAGGGAGAAGCAGCAGGCTCCCCGCTGGACAGAGAGCTCCACATGGGGCTCCGTCTCAGAATCCTGGGATCATGACCTGAGCCAAAGGCAGGCACCCCTAAAATAAAATCTTTTTTAAAAATGGGAAGAGGCGGGATCCCTGGGTGGCGCAGCAGCTTAGCGCCTGCCTTTGGCTCAGGGCGCGATCCTGGAGACCCGGGATCGAATCCCACATCAGGCTCCCGGTGCATGGAGCCTGCTTCTCCCTCTGCCTGTGTCTCTGCCTCTCTCTCTCTCTGTGACTATCATAAATAAATAAAGATTAAAAAAAAAAAAAAAAAACCCTTTAAAAAAAAAAAATGGGAAGAGGCTCGGGATCCCTGGGTGGCGCAGCGGTTTAGCGCCTGCCTTTGGCCCAGGGCGCGATCCTGGAGACCTGGGATCGAATCCCACGTCGGACTCCCGGTGCATGGAGCCTGCTTCTTCCTCTGCCTATGTCTCTGCCCCTCTCTCTCTCTGTGACTATCATAAATAAATAAAAAATTTTTTGAAAAATGGGAAGAGGCAGCTCTGGTGGCTCAGCGGTTTAGCGCCACCTTCAGCCCAGGGCGTGATCCTGAAGACCCAGGATTGAGTCCCACGTTGGGCTCCCTGCATGGAGCCTGCTTCTCCCTCTGCCTGTGTCTCTGCCTCTCTCTCTCTCTGTGTGTGTCTCTCATGAATAAATAAAATCTTTAAAAAAATAAAATAAAATAAAAATGGGAAGATACGGGCAGCCCCGGTGGCTCAGTGGTTTAGCACTGCCTTCAGCCCAGGGGGCATGACCTTGGAGACCCAGGATGGAGTCCCACGTCAGGCTCCCTGCATGGAGCCTGCTTCTCCCTCTACCCGTGTCTCTGCCTCTCTCTCTCTCTCTCTCTCTCTCTCTCTTTCTCTGTGTCTCTCATGAATAAATAAATAAAGTCTTAAAAAAAAAAAAAAGGGAAGATACAGGATCCTGAAACCACATTCCCACATGAGAAAATCTTGGCTGGAGCTGAGAAGAGGATGCCACTTAGGTGGGGACATGCTCTCTCCAGTTTGAGTTCCTAGCACTCCCTGTTGTCCACACTGGCTTCCTGGACTCATTAATGTCATCTGTCCAGCCCCTAAAGGTCCCTTATTTATAGAAATATAAAGAACTGGGTGCCTTTCTCACTACTCATCAACCAGTGTTATTTGGTCAAGCCCTGGGTTCCTCTGTTTAAAATAAAGCAAACTCACACTGAACATCTCCAGTGCCCTCTGAAATATGCTCCCATCCTATCATTCATTCACCACATTCATTCATTCATTCAACACACATTCTTGAATGCCTGTTTTGTGCCAGGGACTCTGCCGAACACTGGGGACACAGAGATGGCTAGGATAGAGTCCCGCCTTCCCGAGTGAGCTCACACTTCTCTGAGCTGACCTTATTAATCAGGCCTCCCAACCACACAGTGAACTCGCCAGCTCACGTCTACTCCATCCCACAAACAAAGGTGCATTCATTCGTGTCCCTGGTGTCATTCCCTTGCCCATGTTGTCACTCTCTGTCTCTGGACTTGCTCCAAATCACACGCAGCCTGAAAGGATGCTTAGTACAGTGGAAAGACCACTAGTCAAGGGACAAGCTGGGAGATGTGGGGGATGTCGCTCCCCCACTCTGGGCTATATTTCTTCACTGGAAAGCACAGATTGGAGTCAGACTGCATAGGGCCAAACGACTTTGGGCAAGTCACTTATCCTCTCTAAGCTTTGGTTTCCTCGTCTGTAAAATAAGGCTAAGGGAATTTATCTCATAGGGTTGTTTCCAGAATTGAGCGATATAATGCATATAGAAAGCTTGAAAAAAAAAATAGAAAGCTTGGCATATGGCCTGACATACAGTAAATGCTTCATAAATGTTAGCTAATAGTATGATGTGTTGCCATTCTAAGCCTGCATCCCCTTTGGAGGCCTCCCTAGTTATGTTAAGGCCTATGGAACGGTCCCTCCTCCATACTCCTAACATGCTTCACAGTGGGTCCTGTGGGTATGGTGTCTTGGGTACTGTTTCATACAGACCTGATGGCTGGCCTCTTGTCCCCCACTACCCAGTGTCAGTGCTTGGCACCCTACAGCAGGAACTCAGTTAGTGTTTGTTAAAGGCATAGTCTTCTGTAATGAACCAACTGTGGCTGCTGCCAAGGCTCCTCCTGCACCCCCCAGACAGTGGCTGAGATGAGGCCAGGCAAGTCCTGAGGAAAGTGGGCCAGGCCCAGCCCAGGGCTGGACTCTCCTTGAGCTGAGCACCAGCTCTGCTGTGGGAAAAGGCCTTCCACTGGGCTCCTTCTCCGGGAAGGCAGGTGGACGTCTGGTCATCTCCCCCTACTAGGCCCTCTGTGCGCTTCAGGAGGAGCAGACCAGACTGAGGAGGAGGCTGCAGGAACTGCAGCAGCAGAGGAGAGAGCTCAGGGACATCCCCCCTGACCAGGTAAGCTGGGAGAGAGGGTGGCCTGGTAGAAAGAACTAGAAGTTAGTTTCTCTCCTGGCTCCGCCACTTCTTTGCCTTGTGTGACCTCCAGTGTGTTACTTGAGCTCTTGGGACATGTGTTCTCATCTGTAAAGTGGAACTACCAGACTTGCTGGTGTGAGAACAAGCTAAGATCTTGGGAGTAAAGTGCCAGTACAGGCTTGGCCTATGTTCATCCACTCATTTATCCAGCTCTTCTTTCAGTAAATGTACTTGTTCCTGGCATTGAGCACAAGGAACACTTTCCTCCTGGGGGGTGGGAGTCAGGCCTCTCCCGCCCCTGAAGGCTGCATCAGCCTCCCTGCCCTGGCCTCCAGGTCCCATTCTCAGTACCTGCAGTCCCCCTGGTGTTCCGAGGACACACTCAGCAGGGCAAAGAGGTGCCCACGTGTTTGCTTTCCAAACTGCGGATCTGCTACCCTCTGCCAGGAGGTTCTGCTCTGGTCACCTTTGATGACCCCAAGGGTGAGCTCTCATGAGAAGCCCTGGGAGGGAGGCTGGGAGGCATCCCAGCACTGACCTTGCTGCTTCCTCATGCCAGTGGCTGAGAGGGTGCTACAGCAGAAGGAACATAAAATCGACATAGACGAATGCCGGTTGCGGGTGCAAGTGGAAGCCTTGGAGCTGCCCATGGTGACCACCATCCAGGTGAGAGAACAGCAGGGTCCTGGGATGTGCAGGGAGTGCCATGGCACTTGGGCACTGGGAAGTGGGGCTGGACCTCTCCTTCATGTCTGCCCCAGGTGTCCACTCAGATAAGCAGGTGGAGCGTGCTGGTCAGTGGGTTTCCTGCAGGGCTCAGACTGAGTGAGGAGGAGCTGCTGGACAAACTGGAGATCTTCTTTGGCAAGATCAGGAATGGAGGTGGTGAGGTGGAGACCCGGGAACTACTACTGCAAGGGGCTGTTGTTCTGGGTTTCACTAAGGACACAGGTAAGGGCCCTACCCCACAAGTTTCAGGCTGATGCATTAGACTAAGGGACAGCAGAGCCCTTGATGCCAGACGTCCATCCCTCTCTCTCCCCACAGTGGCACAGCACCTGTGCCAGGTTGGCCAGTTCACAGTGCCACTGGGCAGGCAAAGCTTCCCTTTGAGAGTCTCTCCCTACTTAAGTGGGGAGATCCAGAAGGCAGAGGTAAGTGGGAAGGTAGAGAATCGGAGGCTGGGCAAAGAACCTGTCTGCCAGCCAGAAACTTGCCCAAAATGGGATCAGAGTCCCCAGATTCCACTGCCCTCCCCATTGCCAGCCTCTCCAGCCTCCTGGTCCCTCCCATACCCCCACGGGTACCGCCTGTCCCCAGTCCCTGACTCTGGAGAGCCTTTTGCCCAGCTCCTGGCTCCTTTTCCAGATCATGTTCCGGCCGGTGCCCCAATCAGTGCTAGTGCTCAACATTCCTGATGTCCTGGATGGCCCAGAGCTGCAGGACATCCTGGAGATCCACTTCCAGAAGCCCTCTCGTGGAGGTGGAGAGGTGGAGTCCCTGAGAGTTGTGCCCCCGGGACAGCGGGGCCTGGCAGTCTTTACTGCCACATCAGGCTAAGAGCCTACCCTTCTCATTGCCCCCACCCCTTGGCCAAGCCTCTTCAACCAGGCTGGAGTCAGGTGCATTGGGTGCAAGAGATTGTGCTAGTCAACAGCGGCAGGGATTATGGGTTGTACAATGCTGCCCAAGAACAATAAAAGTGGCGTGACCTTCTTCTCATTGCATTTCCTGAAAGGAAACTTGACTTGAGTATGGAAGGAGGAACCCTAACCTTCCAGTCTCAAGCACTGGCCTTCCATGAGCCCACCTTCCCCTCCACTCTCAAGAGGCAACAATCAGGACCCAGGGTTTGGCTTTTTATTGACACAAACACAAAGGCAGCTTCGGTAAACCGGGGTGGGGAGGGTTGGGGGGGGTACACGAAAAGCAGAAATCGCACTTCACACGTTCAGGCCTCATTTAGACAATGAAGAGGCTGAGCTCCTCACCTCACCTCCCACTGGCAGTGCCTGGGCAATAACCCAAATTCCACGTCGGAGGGCTGAGGGGGGTTATACCCCTCCAGCCAGGAAGTCCCTGCTTTGGTTCTAGCAGCCCAGGTCCTCAACACCCCCTCCTCCTGACCACCCCCACCCCCACCCCGGTCCATCTCCCCACCCATGTAAACAAAGTTCGGGGCTGAGTTCGAAAAGGCGCCCCCTGCTCTGAGAAGGCCACGGGCCTCCCTTGATGACACGGGAAATGTGCTTTGATTTTTTTTTTACTTTGGTCCCAGAACAAGAAACAGATGGCACAGCCTCTCAGAGCTCAGGCTGGTAAATGCCACACTTATCTGCAAGGCTGAGAAAGTTGCCCTGCCTTTTTCTTTTCAATCAGCCACAGAGAAATGACAGCCCCAGAGACAGGACACAGCAGAGACCCCAGGAGGCTAGGGCTGGCCCCTGCCCCCCCACCCACTGGCACGCACACAGATTTTTGGCAGTGTTGTGGGACTGGGAGGCAGCAAAACCCCAGCTCCAGCAGAACAAGGAAGGCACTGGGGAGTACGGGGGTAGAGAAGGAGATGTGAGACAGGGCCCCCCGCCCCACATGCAAGCACAGGTTTTCCGTTGCTAAGGCACTGAGAACAACTCCAGAGAACTCAGTGAAGGGGGAGGTGGGGGGGGGGGGCTGTGTCCCTCCCACAGTTGTGACCTAGGGGAGCAGGTCTGATTCCCACCCCTGTTGTAAGAGGCAACGTTGGTGGAGAGTGGCAGAAAACCTGGAGGTGGAAGCAGCCCAGTTGTGCTTGAGGAGGTGGGGGACAAGAGGCCGCAGGGTTCAGAGGTGGGCCCTGGTTGGCCTGGGCTGAAGGGACACGAGGGCGAGACGGGGACATGCTAGATTCACACAGATTGGCCCCATATCCTGAGCTGACATTTCAATTCTTTGGGGGGTGGGAGGGGTCGGTGTGGGGCAGGGGTGGGAGGGGAGATGAGGCAGAAGTGGAAGCACACAGAACTGGACGGAAAGGGATTGGCTAACCTTGGCACAAAAGCAGCACAGCGGGCCCAGGGAAAGGGTGGGGGCAGGAAGCAGCCGGCCTCCCTCTGACCCTCCCTGTCCCCTTGGCAGGGCCCAGACATCCAAGTGGTCACTTCCCAACCTCTTCCGAGGGCAGGAAGGGGGAGGGGGCAGCCCTGCCTAAGGAGACAGAACAGGGCAGGGGAGACGTCATCACGATGGAGACCTTTCGGGGGAGAGAGGGCAGAGCGTTATGAGAGAGGATGAAATGTAAGAGAGTCTGGTGATCAACATTAACGCGGCTCCCCAGTCTCTCTCTTCCCGGGCCATGAGGGTCTCTGCCAGCCCCCCGCCCTAGTTCTCCTTCTCTGGTCCAGGCACCAGAAGGACTTTGCCCACATTCTTCTTCTCCTGCATCTGCCTCATGGCATCTGCCACCTGGAGAGGAAAATAAGACCTGGCTCCCAGTGCCGTCCAGCCCCTCCAGAGAGCCAGCCTGAAAGAGTCCCCCTCCTCTTCTCGGGAATCCCACCCCTGGGACCCCAACCTTCAGGGCTCCCACCTTGGCCCTCCCTGCAGTCATCACACTCACCTTCTCAAAGGGCCACACAGAGTCAATGTGGGGTTTGATGTGGCCCTGGTTGTACAGAGCCAGGAGGCGGGCCACCACACCACTGACTAGCTCTACCTCACCCTCCAGGTAGCCCAGGTGGAAGCCACACACAGCTCGGTTGGCCGGCAGCAGCTGCAGAGCAGTCACGCTGAACTGATTCCACCATGTGCGTGCCAGGGCCATCAAGTTCCGCTTGGGGCCGGTCAGCAGGTTGGCCATTCCTGAGGGATGGGGAGACACAGCCTGTAAATCCCAGTACCAGGCACGTCCCTGTCCAAATCCATGCTTACCTGCCCTCTGTGGGCCTCTTAGCATATATACACGGAGTGCCAGCTAATCCCCCCACCTGCTGGCTGCCAGGCCTAAATGGTCTCCAGCTGACTCAAAAATTGCCCTCATCTTTATTTATTTGTTGACTTTTTTGTGAAACAGTTTTTCAAATGACAATGCAGCTTGCCCAAGAAGCCCAGGAGAGTAAGACATAGGCAGGCCAACTGATGATGGATTTTGCATCTGGAATACTCCCCAAACGGGAGAACAGAAAGAACACAGAATTCACTGTGACTCGTAGGAAAAGGAGTGAATGAGAATGACAATAGCTCCACCCCAGAGGCAGCAATCTGCAAGCAGCACCCAACCCGGCTCACCCTCACCCAGATGCTTGCTTGAGCACCTGAGTCCCTGGGCCTCTACATCATGCCCTTTAGACCCACCCTGCTCCCCCTCACAGCCTGCTAACTCACCATAGGTGACCACTTTGCCCATGGGTTTGAGGAGATTGTAGCCCTTGGCAGTATCTGACCCACCCAGGGGGTCCATGACGATGTCCACTCCTGTCACAGAGTAGAGGGGGTGCCCAGGAACAGCATTAGGATCCACAGATCTGGTGCGCCCCTCCCTGTTCTGGGCCACCCTGTTCCCTGTCCAAACGCCCACCCCACCTTTGGGGGAGATCTTCTTGATCTCATCCACGTAGTCAGTCGTGTGATAGTCGATGGGGTGTGTGACCCCGTTCTCCTTCAGCACCTCGTGCTTGCTGGCCGAGGCTGTCCCGAACACCGTCACATTCTCCACTGTGCGGCACAGCTGCACGGCAGCCATACCCACACCCCCTGTGGCAAGATGGTTTCATGAGGGGGGATGTGGGGTCACCCCGCCACCGCCCCCTGTTCCTGCCTCTCAAGGACTCTGCTCATCACTTTCATTTTTCCTGGGCTCATGTAGAGGCTTTCTCTCCTCATAACATCCAATATCCATGATGGAGAACTGAGGGGAGGGTAGCTGGCAAAGGAGGGGGTGCTGGCTGAGGGCACGTTGCTATGGATAGCACGCCAGGCTGGACCTGGTGCCTGAGTGTTACCACGGCAACAATACTGCAGAGCCCTCTGGGAGCCAGAGGCCGAGGCAGCCTGGTGTTGCCATGACAACCGTCCAGACAGGCTGCAGGGAAGGGGCCCCGAAGGAAATGTGGGTGGGGGGGGGGGATGAAGGGAGGAGGCCTGTCACCTGCAGCCATGTGTACCAAGACGCTGTGGCCAGGCCGTAGATTGCCGAAGTCAAAGAGGACCATGTAGGCTGTGATGTAATTGACCAGCAAGGCAGCGGCTTCCTCAAAGGTCATGGCCTCTGGCATCTGGAAGGTCTGGGCTGAGGGCACAGTCACCTCCTCCTGCCACATGCCTGACCGGATCAACACCATCACCCGGTCCCCTACCTTGAAGAATGAAAGAAGAGTATCATTCGGTCCCTTGCCCATTCACACACCGGCAATTTATGACCTTCTACTACGTTCAAGGCCCTCTTCCTGGCAATGAAGTGGCAAAAGAAGCAGCCACAGTAGTCACAGTAATAGTAATAATAATACCACGGAAAATAATAACAACTTACCTTTACTGAGTGCTTACCAGAGGCCAGGCCCAACTCCAAGTGCTATAGTAAGTTTATTATATAAAAACACTCAATTAATCCTTCTCAGCTCTTTGAGGTAGATACTGTCTTTATCTTGACTCTATAGATTTATACTTCACTATTGTGTAAGATCCCTGAATGCAAGAAGCTTACAGTTAGGGCAGCATGGAGTACTGTTTAAGAGATCAAACTGTTTTGGTTTAAAAAAAAAAAAAAGGGGGGATCCCTGGGTGGCGCAGCGGTTTGGCGCCTGCCTTTGGCCCAGGGCGCGATCCTGGAGACCCGGGATCGAATCCCACATCGGGCTCCCGGTGCATGGAGCCTGCTTCTCCCTCTGCCTGTGTCTCTGCCTCTCTCTCTCTCTGTGACTATCATAAATAAATAAAAATTAAAAAAAAAAAAAAAAAAAAGGGCTCTGCTGTTTACTGACAGTGTGACCTTGGGCAAATAAAAACTATTTAATCTTTTTGAGCTCCAGTTTTCCTGTCTGTAAAATAGGGCAATTATAAGGATTAAGTGGCAAAAAAAAAATCATTTGGTAATTTTTAGCTCAGTGTCTGGCACAGAGTAAGCAGTTCAAAGTATTAGGTAATAATAATGATAGGGGGCCATAAAGATCTCTGAGCAGCTATGGCTGGTGCAATAACCTCACAAGAAGCATTTGAGCCAGCACTGGGGGCTCAGAAAACACCTTCACCCAGAGACAAGGGGTTGGGGTGATGTACAAAGACAGCCACACAGCCCTAAACCACCAGGAAGAGGTATCCCCTCTCCCTACTCTGGACCCGCCCCAGCCACCTGCACAAGAGCCTCACTGCAGGAGGGAAAGGGAGCTAAGAAAACAGAATCTTTCCCTGCAGCTTAGCATCTGGGGTCAAGAGGAGGGCAGAGGAAAGGGGGTAATCTCTGAAGAAAGCAAGGCCTCTCCTCACTCTCTGAAGGCCATGCAGAGGGAAATGTGGGTGCTATTCTAGGACAATCCCAGTCTGTTTTGGTCCCTGCCAGGAATGATGGGAATTCTGTACATTAAGGAGACTTGGGATCGATCCATGGAGAGAGGGATGGGAGTCCCACACACACCTCTTTTCTTTTCTTTTCTTTTCTTTTTTTAGATTTTATTTATTTATTCATGAGAGACACACACACACACACACAGAGAGAGAGAGAGAGGCAGAGAGAGAGAGAGAGAGGCAGAGACACAGGCAGAGGGAGAAGCAGGCTCCATGCAGAAGCCTGACGTGGGACTCAATCCTGGGACTCCAGAATCATGCCCTGGGCCGAAGGCAGGCGCTAAACCACTGAGCCATCCAGGGATCCCCAACACACACCCCTTTTCATGTCCCCAAGTCCCCACACTCCATGCACAAGGGGAACTGAAGGCAGGCTGGGATCTGCCCTTGCCAGCACCGGCCTGAGATGAGGTCTGGGGAATGGAAGCATTCCACCCTAGGACTCAGGACTAGGAGACTCAGAAAGAGCTCAGGAGTGCTGGGAAGTGCAGTGGTTAGCCAGGGCTGTGACCAATCTGGCCCAGAACAAGGCTCACCTACCCAGGCTAAAGCCCACCCCTCTGCCCATCACAGGGCAGGGCCATGACCCCTCCTCCTTCCACATCTGGAGGGAAGGAGCGCTCTCCCCACAGAATCCAGCCTCTTGCATCAGGTTCTTGCTCTGGACAGGATATCCTGTATTTACTAAGCGGAAAGTGTGGGGAGGGAGGTTAGGTGGGTGGCCTTCAAACATGAACTACAATTCCCCCCTCAACACACACACCAAATTCCTCCTAGCACCTTCTGAAGAGTGGGATTACTTAGAAGTCAGTGGAAAGGGTGGAGCCAGAGCTGAATGGAGGCAGAAGCACTTTAAAAAGATGTTTGCATGCACAATAAATCCAAGAATTCCAGCTCTGGGATCTGGGACTAGCAAGAGGAAGGTTGCATCTGAGGGGCCTCTCTTGCAGGGAGCTGATTTAAAAAGAAATCCCCAAACAAATGATTGTGCAAAGGCTTCACTCTAAGTCTCTCACAAAATTGCTCATTTGGAACTCTACGCTGTCGGGGTTTGTGGCCAAGATTAATGATAAACGAAAGGAGAAACAGACCGGCAGAGCTGGGCCAACCTGCTCCCGGTGCCACACCCCCCCACCCCAATCCCCCAGTCCAAATGGGCACCGTCGGGGTTTCTGAGGTGAGGGTCCTCTGGGAGGAAGGAGGAGACGTGTTCCCCACCCCCACCAACGCCCCCGCCCCCCAACGTTCCCAAGGGCAGCCTGGGGTCGCGGCCCCCAGGCTGAGTCACCGGAGGAGGAGATAGTGCAGTCACGGGATACAGAGAGCCTAAAACAAAGATCCAGAGACCCAATCTCGTCCCCGCCAACCCCAAGATCAGAGAGGCAGTGTCAGGCCGGTGGGAGAGCGGTGTCAGGCTCCCTCTCCTCCATGATGGGCGTGCCTCCTCTCTTTGGCCCAGCTCTGGGAGGGGCCTCCTCACACCCCCACAGACCACGGGGCTGCATGTGACTGGGGCTCTGGCAGGGTCATGCGTCCCCGCCCAACCCGGACTACATAGTCCCCAAGCTCCTCGGGGAAAAAAGGCACTGATCGGTACTGATCGGCACTGATCACACACCACAATTACCCGGGAAATGTTTCGTGCCAGGGGTACAGGTGGGGTTTTAAACTGGGAGTTGGCGGGGGGGGGGGGGGGGGGGGGGCGAGGAAGGGGTAGTTGGTAAGGTCGTTGTGCGCATGCGCCCAGTGCCTTATTGTGCTCCCACCCCCCCCAAACTACCACCACCGCCGCCGCTTCTGGGCGGCGGCCACAATTAAAAATGGTCGGGGAAGGGACGATAACTCCATCTCCACCACCTACTCTCCAATACAGACCCAGTTCCCCAGCCCCCTGACACACAGGTTCCCTTCCAACGCCTTCCACGCCCGTCTACCCGGTGCCAGTTTTCCTCCGCCCTGCCACACCCCCGGCCCCCGCCCACCCGAGCCCCACTGCATGGCCTGGGCAGCCTCTCCCCGCCCTGCCAGGGCCCGCTCACCTTGCGGTCGTTGACTCCCTCGCCCACCGCGACCACGACGCCGGCGCCCTCCATGCCCGGGGTGAGGGGCAAAGGCGGCAGCCGGTCGTACAGCCCCTGCCGGGCCATAAGGTCGGCGAAGTTGAGCCCGCAAGCCCGGACGCGCAGCGTCAGCTGCCCGGGGCCGGGGGCCGGGGGCCCGGCCGGCCGGCTCTGCAGCTTCACCTTGTCGTAGCCCCCGAAGCCGGTGAGCACCAGGCACCGCAGCGGCGGCGGCGGCGACGCGGCGGCGGCCCCCTCGGAAGTCGCGGGTGGTTGGGTGTCGCCAGCGGCCTCGGCTTTCGGTGGCTGAGAATGGGCGTCTTCTCCGGCCCCTGCTTCGGAGGCGGCCACCACGGTGGCCGCCTCGGCTGCTTCTCTCTCCGCGGACATGTCTGGGACTCCCGACGTGCGCGCAGCTGGACGGAGGGTGCACAGCTGGGGAGGGCGGGGCGCGCGTCGCAGGCAGCGGCGGCTGCGGACTCCGAGCGGGAGGGGCGGGGCACCAGGCGGGGGCGGGGCCTCGCGCGCCGACTTAAAGGGCCAGGGCCATCGCGCGGGTGTAGCCGGAGCGCGGAACCTGGAGACCAGGAATGTCTGGAGAGACCCTCGCGAGGGCATTCTTAAGGTCGTCCAGACTGCGACTTAATTTGCGTATTGATTCATAATAAGTCTATGCGAGATAAGCAATATATAAAGAACAATCTGAAGGACGATCCCGAAACCTGAGCTTCGGGAAGCCTGGGTGGCTCAGTGGTTGAGCGCCTGCCTTCAACTCAGGCCATAATCCCGGAATCTGGGATCGAGTCCCGCATCGGGCTTCCTGCGAGGAGCCTGCTTCTCTCTCTATGTCTCTGCCTCTCTCTCTCAGTCTGTGCCTGTCATGAATAAATAAATCTTTAAAAAAAACAATATCTGAGCTTCTATCAGATTTGGGGAGCCAGGGCAGCCCAGGTGGCTCAGCGGTTTAGCGCCGCCTTCGGCCCAGGACGTGATCCTGAAGACCCGGAATCGAGTCCCACGTCGGGCTCCCTGCGAGGAGCCTGCTCCTCCCTCTGCCTGTGTCTCTGTCTCTCATGAATAAATAAAATCTTAAAAAAAAAAAAAAAAAAAGATTTGGGGAGCCAGCCACCTATGGACTAGAACCCAAACAACTAAGCTGTTCCTCAGGCTCTAACTGTACCCACATGTGACCCATTCGTGTGGTCCTGCATTGGCAACTTGGAGCAGGGAAGCCAACTCTAAAACTCTCCATCTGGGGCAGCCCGGGTGGCTCAGCAGTTTAACGCCGCCTTCAGCCCAGGGTGTGATCCTGGAGACCCGGGATCGGGTCCCACATCGGGCTCCTGCGGGGAGCCTGCTTCTCCCTTCTGCCTACGTCCCTGCCTCTGCCTTTCTCTGTGTTTCTCATGAATAAACAAATAAAATCCTTTAAAAAAATTAAAAAAAATAAAGAAGCGCTTTCAAATGTAAAGCATTACATGCAAACACAAAACACTGGTGTGATTATCGCTAGGCTTCGGATCAAGTCTTAAATGACCTTAGAGCTTGTCTCTGGCTCCAGCAAGGCTGTCATCGTGGGCAGTTCTATTATCCTCTTCCTCCCCATCTGTCTCCCCAAAGTATCCACCAGAGGACGCAGTTCACCCGAAACTTTCCACCCTGGTCTCGGCTGGAGAAAAACTCAGTCCACACTTCCCTGCTAGTCCAGGCCCCCGGTGAAGCCACCCCAGCCCCAGACTATGACGTTCGTTGCCATGGGGACGGAAAGCCATGATGTCACCATTGACCGGGTGGGTGTGTTGGAGTCCATACCTTCGTATCCCCAAGACTCCCTGCCGGGACGATGAGGGAGAAGGGAGTAAGATCGAACCAAAAAGACTCCCTCCTTCCCCTGCCATCTCGCACCCCCTCCTGTTCAGGAAGCGGATGGCTGCCCCCGCGCGTGTCCGCACTAGCACACCCGCGTGCACGCGTGGGCACGCACAAGGCCCGAGCCTCGCGCGTTTGCTGCTTTCACCCTACCCCTCAGAACTTCACCGGAACTCTGCCCCGCGCCCCTCTCCAAAGAAGTCAAAACACTCAAATCAACCTGGCTTAGCCCGCCCCAAACCCGCAGGGGCCCCCCAGACCCCCGGCCCCGCGCGCTGGAACCCCGCTCCGGGCCCTCGGCTTCCCTGGGCCCCGCCCCACTCCTCTGGGCCCCGCCCCCTAGGCTGCGCGGGCGGGAGGCGGGGCCGGGGGCGCGGCTGTCGGGCTGGGGGCGGGGCGGAGGGGGGGCCGCGGCCCCGGGCGGGGGCTCGGCGCGGGCCCGCGAGATGCCGGTGTCGGCGGCCCGAGCGGCTGCAGCTGCAGCGGCGGGGGAGGCGGCAGGGGGGCCCCGGAGGGGGGCTGCGCAGGGGGCCGGCGCGTAGCCGGGACTATGGAGGGGCAGAGCGGCCGCTGCAAGATCGTGGTGGTGGGGGACGCGGAGTGCGGCAAGACGGCGCTGCTGCAGGTGTTCGCCAAGGACGCCTACCCCGGGGTGAGGGACCCGCGTCTTGGGAGGAGGGCGCTGAGGCCGCGAGGGTGGGTGATCAGGGCCCTAGGGGACGAACCGAAATGGGTGCCGGGGTAACCAGGGTCGAGAGAGAGGGGTTCGCGGACCGGGGACCGAGGGAGGCGTTGGGGGCTCCGGGGGACTGCAGAGGATTGGGGTGGGAGGGATTGGGGAGCAGAGTGAGATGAGTGGGGTTTGGGAGAACCAGAGATCCAGGAGGGGACGCTAGGGGAATGTCGGGGGTCCTGGGCATCGGAGAGGGGAAGAACTAGGGCCCGAAGGGACCGGGAGGGGGTCTGGGAGCCTAGCAGACATTCCGCTGAGACAGCCGCTCCCGGGATCTCCTCTTTGCCCAACACCAGACCAACTTGCGTCCAGGGGCTGGGCTGGAAGATGTGTGGGAGTGAGGAGGGCATTTGTCTGGCTTGAAGACTGGAGGATCACATCTTGACCCATCCCTCTCTGCAGAGTTATGTCCCCACCGTGTTTGAGAACTACACCGCGAGCTTTGAGATCGACAAGCGCCGCATTGAGCTCAACATGTGGGACACTTCAGGTAGCCAAGTCCCTGGGGTCACCCTGACTTCCTAGGCTCCTACCCTCGCCCCTCCCTTGGCTAGACCCTTAGGCTCCAGGTAAGCCCAGCCCATCCAACCAATTTTAGGAGGAAGGAAAATCAATGTTCTGCTTAAAACCAGAGAAACTGAGGCAGAGTTTGCAGAGACACATAGAAACCTTGTCCTAAGGGAGAGAAAGCCCAGTATTCCATCCTCTCAGCTTGCTTACCTGGGAAAGTTGGGAGGAATGGATTTATTTTGGAACTTGTTTCTCAGGAAATAGAGCTGGGTTTAGAAAAGACATTTAGAATTTGTTTGAGGGGTGGGGAACTGCTTCTATAGACTGAAGTATAGAAATCTGAGATGTCCCAAGTGGGTGGGAGAGCTCTGCCCCTCCCCTCCTCCAAAAAAGAAGGTTTTTTGTTTTTTTAAATCTCGGCTCCCCTGGAGGGCTTTAGAAGATGTCTGTCAAAGCCCAGAAAGCACATGCAAACTTTTGAGAATGTGGAGAGATTTCATGAGCTTCTCAAAGACTCAGAGAAGATGAAGAATGATTACTTTTAAAGAAGCCCCTAGGGAAGTGGAGAGCTGTTCTCTGCCATCTAACCTCACCTTTGCCTATTCCCATCCTTGGAGAAACCCAGGATGCTCTTTCCATTCTCCACTCCTAGCAACCCTTGACCAGGATTGGTTAGGTCTCCTATTCCTTTCAAGGCCACCTACCCACTCAGGACCCTCATCTGTCTCCTCCTTCCCTGTGTTCTCTCAGGTTCCTCTTACTATGATAACGTCCGACCTCTGGCCTATCCTGATTCAGATGCTGTGCTCATCTGCTTCGACATTAGCCGACCAGAAACACTGGACAGTGTCCTCAAGAAGGTGGGAGCCTGGGGAAGCAGGATGGTTAGACTCAGGGGGACCAGAAACGATGGTCCTGACACAGCATGGGCCAAGAGGAGAGAGTGATGCCTGGGGCACGGTCATCAGCTGGAGAATGTGTGAAGCTCTCTCATCCTTCTCTATCCTGCCCACTCTTCCCACCTCCGCTTCCTGGAAGTCTGCCCTCAGAGCTGGATTCAGCACCTGGGGGAGACAGAGGAGGACAGGGAGAAGAACTCAAGATATTCCTTATCTATCCTCCCCATCTCCTTGGGTGTGGGAACACCAGATGGTGGGATTGGGAATGCTGCTCCAGGAGCTCTGGAGAACCCTGTGGTCTCCTCTCCAGGCCTCCATTTCCATGAGAAAAGCCCATGTTGAAAGGACAGAAGTCCACTAAAGCAGCTGTAGTGGGGGGGCGGGGGGATTGGTCTGTTCTTGGGAACAAATTTGGGGAAGGGGTTGGGAATGGGAAGGTTTCAGGCTGGTAGACCCTTCCTGGTCACTGAGGTAGAAGCAGGGCCATGTGATCCAGGACCACAGTCCTTCTCTCCCTTCCCTTTCCTATACCCCATCCTGCTTCCAGCCCAGGCCCACCATTCATACCTTCCTGCTCACATGGGAGAGTCCAGAGGGGTGCATGGTTTCTGCATGATGTGAGGAAGGGTGTTCTCCTGGCCCAGAGCAAGAGTTCACCGTGTGCCTCCTCCTATCCCTCCATAACTGTTTTCTTCCCCCAAATAGTGGCAAGGGGAGACTCAGGAGTTTTGCCCCAATGCCAAGGTTGTGCTGGTTGGCTGTAAACTGGATATGCGCACCGACCTGGCCACACTGAGGGAGCTGTCCAAGCAGAGGCTTATCCCAGTTACACATGAGCAGGTGGGACTCTTGACCTCTGACCTAGCCCCAGCCTGGACCTTTCACTTCTGCCCCTCTCCATCTCTGATTTGATAACATCCTATTTGGCTCATCCCTTGCTCAGCCTTTGACCTCTGACCGGATCCCTTGATAATACTTCCACCCCACCCCACCCAGCCTCCCTACCCCTTGCCCCATAACTTCCTCCATTCACTCCATCCTTCCAGGGCACTGTGCTGGCCAAGCAGGTAGGGGCTGTGTCCTACGTGGAGTGCTCCTCCCGGTCATCTGAGCGCAGCGTCAGGGATGTCTTCCATGTGGCTACAGTGGCATCCCTTGGCCGTGGCCATAGGCAGCTGCGTCGTACTGACTCACGCCGTGGACTGCAGAGATCTGCTCAGCTGGCAGGCCGGCCGGACCGGGGGCCCGGGACCGAGAGCGAGATACACAAGGATCGAGCCAAGAGCTGCAACCTCATGTGAGGGGCCAGGGTGGGGCAGAGTGTGAGGAGGGGTGGTGAAGGGCACAAGTGTTCCCCCTGCTGCACCTGGCTTCCTGACCGCCTGACGCTGGCAGGGACTTCAGGCTAGGCCGAGTGAGGGATTCTCCTGGGCAGGAGAGCTGGAGGCAGAAGGGTGCCACCATTCTCCACATCCTCACCCCCCTCCTCCCTACAGGAAATGGAGGAAGCCAGCAGGACAGGCATCTGGGCTGGGAGCTGGGCTGGAGGGGGTTGGGGAAGCTGGCATCAAGCAGTGACTTTGGCTGAGTCTTAATATACGAAGGGTGCCTTCCCTCCCCACCCCCAGAACCCATAGCCTGGCCTTGGCTTCCTTCTCTAAGGAACGTGTCCATCTGTGACCTTCCCTTCGCCTTTCCCCGTTCCCTCCCACGGCTGTTCTCACTCAACCTAACCTCCAGGCCACATGCACTAAATTAAAACGCAAGTTGAGAAACCCCTCCCCCACCATCCTAGCTCTCCCTTGATCCCTTCCCCCAACTGTCCCCAAATAAAGCCCATGTCCATGGAAATCGGCTGTGGCTTTAGTTTTGTTGCTTTCTAAAAACCCACTCTACCACTTTCTAGCAGCAGGAGGGAAAAGTTAGGCTTCAGGAAGAACTTTTCTTGTCTCTGCCCATAGAGAAAAAAGGCCATGGTCAGATTAGCAGTGTCCTTTTGGGAACCAGAGGTGGGGGAGTGAGAGATTGGGGGAATATCTATCTCAATGAGCCAGACAATCCCAAAGCGATTAGGGGGGTTTTAAAGTGGTCTAACACGCAATCCAGGCCTCAGCTGAGGCCTCCTGCTAGTGTGGGAGGGATCCCGCTGAAGTGGTCTAGGCCCCTGGTACACCATCTCCAGCCCAAGCTTGGAATCTGCTGGTGCCCTAGTAGCCATGGGGGTAAGGAAAGTATCAAAATCCTCCACGTCACAGAAGCTGACTCTTCAGGGCAGTGAAGTTACCCAAGGGGACAGTAGTTTGATTCTGGGGTTTCCTTGGAGGTGAGGGTAGGGGTTCTCATTTCCAGCTTGAGCTCCTTGATGATTTTAGAGGGAACATCAGCTGTGAGTTAAGGTCACAGTCCCCCTACCCCAACCCTGGAGAGGAGGAAAGCCGGTGGAGGGGCTGGCCAGAGCTCTTGTTGTCAGGAAAGACAGTGCTGGTCTGTTTTCTTGGGAGTCTGGTTTCACATTGTCCTGTATTCCCTCCCTGGCTCTGGTCCCATTGGCCTCTTTTCGGTGACATTCTCCCCCAGGAACCATCCCTGGCCATCCCCTCCCCCAGCTCCAGCCAGTTCTCCCTGACACACTCTGGGCGAGAACACAAACCTCATCTTCCCATCTGCTGGGTTCCCCCCGAATTCGCAGCCCATTCTTCCTTCATCCATTCAGCAGATATGTACTGAGCAATGAACTGTGTGCCAGACACCGGCTTGTGGTTCTGAAAGGACCAGTCTCTGTGCTCTGGAGGCCAGCCCAACAGGGAAGAGAGGTACCTAGGTATGGCAGGGCTTTGCTTGTGGGAGCTCCTCAGAGCCTCAGGTGACCGTCCACTGAGCCGGGTCCTAAGGGTTGAAGAGGAGTTTGTTTACCAGGCAGGGGAGGGGTAGGAAAGGCATTCTGGGCAGAGGGTATAGCATGTGCAAACACGTGGCAATGAGAAAGAGTGTGCCATGGTGGGGGCGGCCATGGCAAGGAGGGCAGAAGACATGGCTGGAAAGGTACATCAGGGCCACTGCAAGGCCCAAGAAGGAACCAGGACTTCATCTTGAGGATGTGAGGAGGCACCAGGGATTTCAAACAGAGAATGAAGTGACCAGGTTTGGGATAGATAGGTATCTGATGAGGTGATGAGGGCTGGGGGATTTGGCTTGGAGATGTGTCATTTAACACAGCTCCTCTTTCCCTATGCTACCCCCCCCCCCCCCATCTTGAGAGGAAAGGAAATCCCAACCCACTGCTTGCTGGCTTATCAGACCCCCCCCTTTCCCTCCCTCTGCTACAGCACCCTGTTCTGGTCCATCTCAGCTAATCTCCCCAAGGGTTCTGGGACCACTTTGAGGGTACTGGGCACCCAAACTGAGGTTAGAAGCTGACTCTAAGACCCTCTCCCAGGACCCCAAGTCCTGGATGAAGGGTGCTGGAGAGGGTTGGGGCCCAGCTAGGTGGCTCTCAGTCTGGTCCCAGAGGACTGACCCCTCACCCCCGCCAACACACACACACCCCTTCCCAGGGACCTGCTACACTATCAACCCAGGATTTGGGGCCATGGCTTTTTTTCTTCACTTTGGACTTTGATACAAAGCAGACCCAAGCCTATAGCCTCCAAAGTGCAGAGCATTTGTGCCCCCTCTCTTCTCCCAACTGCCCTCTTCCTGCCTCACTCAGGGAATGCAGATGCATTTCAATATCCGCCTAAAGCAAACATAATTAGGTAAATAAATCCGTGAGGGGAACCCCCAAAGTTTAATACATTTCTAATACCACCGGGAAGAGATTGTGGTCTCCTCTGCAGGTCTGGGTTGCCAGACATTTGATTTCTGGGGAGGGGACTGTGCTGCTGGGCCTAGTCGCTTGCTTGATGAGTGGAAGGAGGGAATGGGGCTGTTTCTAGATCCTCAGAGGCCCCTGCAGGCTGGAGGGAGAGGACTTCACCCCCACCCCCACCCCCACCCCAGATGCAGGAGTCAGACCCAGCTTCCTCCTCTGCAGCTGTTTCCCCCACAAATTAGACACCCGTTTAGGAAACAATGTAGCCTCGTTAATCATTTAATGAAATAAACAACTAATCACGCTGTGATGCTGCCAGAGTTTCTTAACCCCACAATCAGCCTGCCCCGGAGGGAGGAGGGAGAAGGAAGGGGCGAGGGTAGGGGTGGTAGGGGACTTGGTCATCCCCTGGGGACTCCAGGCTTTCCCAAAGGGACCCTCTCCAGAAAGAAATGGAGATTTGGAAGCTGAGGGCCTGGGGTTCAGCTCTGGCATTTCCTCCCTGGGGAGCCTTCAGTGAGGTTCTACACCATCTGCACCTCAGCTTTCACACCTGGAAAAGAGCTGATCACCACATACACTGCACTGTGTTGTTGAGGAAGAGTCAGAGGAGAAGGGATGTAGAGGAGCTGTGACCCTTGATAGGTGGCTGAGCTGGTGTCAACCTTTATTCCTTACAGCTTTGACTTCCAGGCCAGACTGCTTCTGAGCCTGCCCCAGGGAACCAGGAAAGGCCTCTTGGAGGGGACTACTGGTGCTCAGGATTCAAAGGCTGGAGGCAGGCCAAAAGACAGGAAGGGGGAGGTCTCTGTGTGTTGTTCCCACATCTATCCTGAGGGCCAGAGGGAGCTTTAATGACTCCTCCAAAGGCTGAGGTCCTTTGCTCCCCATTTTTCTAAGCCCCCCCACCCCACCCCATAAACTTTTCTGAAGTCTCTGGGTGAGAACCCCACGTTGCCATGGTGACCTCACCCCAGGTACACTCAGACTGGTCCTGCAGGCTGAGGGAAGTGAGGGGAAAGGACTCATGTCCCCAAGGTTCCCAGTGGGCACCAGGACCCTGGCAGACAGTCCTGGTACCGCTGTCTCCACCTCCTCCACACTTGCTTCCCCAAGAAAGGGGTTCTTCGGCTCCTCTATGGGAAATCCCCCCACCCCACCGTTTCCCTCTCTACCAACAAAAGAGTTCCTTCTACACAGTGCAGCCCCTCTCCCAACTTCCCCCTTCCAGCTGAGTACCCAGGTCTGTCTCCATCTCTAGTAAATCCTCTACACCCTCTCCTTGTGGATGGGGGTGAGGGTCAGAGAGAGGGGAGGCTCCCCAGCAGCTGCCCACCCCCAGCAGCCCAAGGAACAAGGGGCATGTGCGTATTGCCCCTCCCCCCATGAAAATGCCTCGGCTGTTGACTCCTAAATAACAGATGTCTGTCTGCATATTAATGAGATTGGACGAATAATTGGTGAGTTTTTCATTCAGTGTCAGAATGAACCCGGAGGCCTTATGTTCATACACACAGACACCCACTCACCCCCCCTCCCCCCGACTCTCCCCTTCCCCCAGAGTACAATGAGACGCAGATGCTGTCGAGTTTGACCCACAAAGGGGAGGGGCAGACAGGGAACCGGTGGCAGCAGAAGCGAGACCTCCAGGGTCTGGAGCTAGATTTGTTCAGGTTCTCCCTCTGGATTGGCCATCTCCCTGAACCCCCATGGGCCTAAGTTTGCCTTTGTGAGATTTCACCACCAGGCAGAAGGGGCCCAGAAGAAGATGGGAGCCAGAAGGTAGAGAGGGTTGTGAGGAAAGGCAAGTGCAGCTTAGGGGGAGTGACAAAGCAGGGGGCTCCTTCAGTTGTGCCTCCCAGGAGCCCAGAATCGGTGGGCCCCGTACCCCACTTTAGCCCCCATGCCAGGGTGTATGGTGGAAGAACAGGGATTTCTGAGTTGGATAGCTACAATTGCCAGCTGGGTGTTTCCCTCCGTGTTTTCCAACCTCTCTGAGCCTCTCCTACTCTTCTGGTCTCCAAGAACACCTACCTTGCAAGACTGAAAAGATGAAATGAGCAGAGGGGCGCCTGGGCAGCTCAGTAGGTTAAACGTCTGCCTTTGGCTCAGGTCATGATCCCAGGCCCTGCCATTCGGCTCCCTGCTCAGCGGGGAGTCTGCTTGTTCCTCTGCCCCTCCCCCCCAATTCATGCTCTTTCTCTCAAAATCTTAAAAAAAAAAAAAAAAAAAGATGAAATGAGATAAACTATGTCAAATGTCTGTCCTAGTGCCTGCTTATAATAGGTCCAACACATATCAGTTCCCCCCCCCCCACCTATCCCCCAAACACACCAAGACCGTTTAAAAATTGCTGCCTCTCCTGCCAGCCCCACCCTTGTTAGGGCAGGGGTTAATTAGAAGTTTAGTAATTATCCTGGCTGCCTGGAAATCGGGAAGGAAAGATCTGAAGACAGGCAGGAACAGAGAGAAGACTGATGGCAGCCCAGGCCTGGAATAGAAGGGAAGGGACTATGGTGGGGATGCAGAAGGTACTGCAGGCAAGTGGAGGGAGTCCCCAAACAAAAGGCTAGAATCTAGGGGGTAGATTTCAAAACCCCAGTTCTGTCGTGAACTTGACCTCAGAAGCCTCCTCCCCTCTTCCCGCCTCAGTCTCCCCATCTGTAAAATGAGGGAGCTGGCTTAACTCTGCTGGCTTAACTCTCTAAGAGCCCTGCTCAGTGTGTGAGAAGGTGAGTCCCAGGGGCTGGAGGGTGCAAGGGAGGGGAGGCGGCCACCCCCACCCCCACCCCCGCTGGCCCGTCAGTCACTCTTGCTCTGTGTTCTCTCTGCCTTGGTAAATGGATCTGCTGCACCAGCACACAACTGTCCATTGTGTCCTAATGAGGGACGAGCAGGGAAAACCAATCACTTATGATGCAAATGAGCGGCGGCTGCAGCCTCCAGGCTTTCCCTGAGTGCCTCTCTTCTGCCCAGACCCCTGAGCTGCCCCGTTGGGCGCCTTTCTCCCTAGCCTCAGTTCCCATCTGGTCCTGGAGAAGGATTGGGGGGGTGCAGACCCGCCTTCCCTTGGTTGCTCACTGCCACTCCCTGCAGGGAGCCCCAGCCCTTATAGTGAGCCTGGGCGGCTTCTCTTCCCACCCCCAAAAGGCAACCAGGGCAGCGCAGATTTTTTTAACTGGGGCGAAATTCATATAACATACAATTAACCACTTCGAGGTATACAGTTCCATGGCATTTAGCGCAGTCACCATGTTGCACAGCCACCACCTCTCTGGGCTTGGGTATCATATCCCTCTGCCCATCTCTGCACCCTTGGTCTCCAGTGGCACAGGGAGGCTGCTGAGGCCTCCACAGAGTCCAGGAGTCATGGAGGCTGGTGTTGGGCTAAAGGCTGAAAAACCCAGAGCTGGCCTGAGATTGAAGTGGACAAGCCCTGTGCTTTATTTAGCCCAGAGGAGAAGACAGGAGAGATCATCACTGCTTTCCCCAGCACAGCCCTGGGATCCTATCTTTGGGAATTTTTTTTTTTTCTTAATGTCTCTGGCATTTGGTTTGAAACCAGATGTGGCCACAGCACAAATCTTTGTTTCCATGGCTTTTCAGAGCTTGGGGATGATCCCACCAGCAGGCTTCTTATCTTGGCAGCTGCAGAGGTCTCGGAGACAGCCCCCAGGATCCCTCAGGCCACTAGGGAGGGGCTCCCCTCCATGGGCCCCAGGGACAGGCTTCACCACGGAAAGATTTTACACCTGTGTGGCACAATTTATTTTATCTTTATTCTTTTTTTTTTTTTAATTTTTTTAAATTTTTATTTATTTATGATAGTCACAGAGAGAGAGAGAGAGAGGCAGAGACATAGGCAGAGGGAGAAGCAGGCTCCATGCACCGGGAGCCCGACGTGGGATTCAATCCCGGGTCTCCAGGATCGCGCCCTGGGCCAAAGACAGGCGCCAAACCGCTGCGCCACCCAGGGATCCCTTTTATCTTTATTCTAAGAGCTGGGAAGACTCATATAAGTTGTAGTTTGAGCTCCTCTTGCTAATACACACAACCATTTGCTTCTATGTCGTTTTCGGGAGAAGAAGGCAGACTTCTGCTTACCTTTGTGTCTGTATTACCTTCAGATTCACCTTCCCACCCCCCCCTTCCCTAATCTAGGACATGTGGTAACGTTTTTAAAACAAAATAAGACAAAACAAAACTCTTCTGGAATTAACCAGTGCCAACTGCTGCAGCATTGCAGAGAAAGAAACTTTACAGGGTCACAAACTTTCTTTTATCTTCTCTGGCCCCTATCCCCACCCAACTAGAGTCCACACTCCCTCTCTCCCAGACAAACACAGTCCAGACAAATAATGAGGGCATTTCCATCTGTGTTCTAATGAATAGGGAGTCCCAGGCTAGTTAGTTCCAGCTCTGCCACCAATTCACTTTGACAAGGACCTCAGTTTTATCACCTCTGAAGTGGGAATAACAATTTTTACCCTGGCCATCTCCCAGGGAACAAGTGAGGCGGGAGAAATAATAGTTGTGCCAGTGCTTTGAACTTGCAAAGAGATGATCATGAACATCATAATTATGTCTCCAGTGATGGCGGCAGCAGTTTATCTGTCTTGACTGTCCAGCCTGGAGGGGTCCTTGCTGGAGGATGAAGGGGTAGGGGAAATGGATGTCCTCTGTCTGTGTGGGTGTTGGCTTGATTAATCACAAAGGAGTAGGCTTCACGGCAGGCAAGGAGGAAATCTGTAGGTGTGGGCTGAGAAAGGGAAATAATTTGTGGACGCTTAGATCTCTTACACTGTTTTTGGAATAAATCAGCGTTCTAGAAAAGTGAGTGGGAAGGACTGAAGGGAATTAGCACTCCTGAGGTCACAATGTGGTGGCTGGTTTTCCAGGGACTATAGATCCTGGGGGGAATGGGGAGGGGGGCAGTTGGAAAAGCCCTTTACTCAATGTATCCATCAATTCATCCTTGAACTCATTCATTCAGCAACTCCTCATTGGGTACGTAAAAAAGTATCTGCCAGGTATTGAGGCTGGGTTCCAAACAAAGATAAAATGATACTAATCCTGCCCCTAAGGACCATCTAGTCAAATGGAGAAAATAGAATATACACGCAAATACTGACCCGTGGAAGATGTCATTAAAGCAAACTTCTGGGGATTTTCTACGGGGGGAGAGATTCTGGTCTCGAAGATTGGTGGAGGTTCTGTGGTCCTTAGGGACCTACAGGTCCCCATATTGGGTGGCCAGGGAGAGGGAGTAGCAGGTGAAGCATTGGAGAAGCTGGATTTCAGCTTGGGATGGCTGGTTTAGGAAAGCTAGGGGGTATTAGAGAAACGTATCTGCAGAAGACTTTCCCAACTCTTTCTGGATCAGGTGTTCCTTCCCCCGGTTTTGCCAGCTGCAGGGTTCTTACTTGGGCCTTCTGGAATCTCCGGGGTTCCTTTTTACCCAGCCCAAACCCTACTCAAGCTCCAAGGGTCAGCTTGAGATGCTTCACCCAGAGGTCTGGCCACACAGCCCCCAGAGGGCTTCTGAACCAGAAGGCACAATTCTGTGAGGGTTTTCAGAGGCTTTCAAGCCTCCTGCATCAAACAGCAAGCAATCTGAAGGCCAGAAATGGATCTTTTCTCCCTCCCTTCCACAACCGCAGTGCACATGCATAGAGGCTGCCATGGAACTGGGCACATGGTCTTCCCTAGATCACCACCTTCTAAGATTGGTTCCCAGCAGTTTAGCCTCGCACAAATCTTTCTCTGAAGAGGGCTTTGCCAACTCTTTTTGTTGTGTGACCTCGGACAAGTTGCTCGACCTCTCAAAGTGTCACGTTTCTCATTTGTATGTTGGGAACAGTGCATGGCACTTAGTAGGAACGTGGCAAATGATAGTCATTAATGATTATTCCTTCTGTTGCCCTGGCGAACTGGCAAGATCAGATGGTCCACGGAAACCAGGGCTGGCTTTCCGTTTTTCCCCACTTCTAGCTTCTAATTTAGTCATCTTTCTCCTCCCATCTGCCTCCTTCTGTTTTTGTTGTCCCTCGGTCTTTCCTGTCCCCACTCGATGGGTCTTGCCTGCCTTTCTCCCTCCAGGCCAGCTGTCTCTTCTCCCCTCAGAGCCCGCTGCTGCCTGGCCGACCCTCGCTAGGTGAGGGTTTTCTATTCACTCTGCTCTCCATCAGTCAATAAAGATAAATTACAAAATCATTTGTTTTATTTGTTCTTGTTACCTTGCGGACTGTCTGAAATTGCCTTTCTTTAGAAAGCCCTATTTGCATATCTCTATGCTGGAGTCAAAGGCTGCAGCTGTGGTTTCACTGCAATTTAAATATTAATAAAATCTCTAGCTGTTTTTTTAAGCAGTCTGGCCCTTCTGCTCCTAGGCTGCTAATATAATTTAATCTTTGTCCTTTGCTTTGTATTTATTTAAAGGGCCATTTTAGAGTCAACTGAAGCCAGCTGCTGCAACCTTGTAGATAAGAACCCCTAACCAGCCCACAAACCTTAGTTTTCCTTAAGAGGTCCAAGAGCCACCTCTCCTGGAGACAAAATAGACCTCGGATAATTTTATACCAACCAGCAGCCCCTTATGCTAAACCGCTAAACCAGCAGTTCTCAAACAGTGTGTTCCAGCATCAGAGGGCTGGGCCCCACCGTTGGTTTCTGATTCAGGATGTTGGGAATGAGTCCCCAAATCTACAGAGCTGACAGTTCCTAGTGGTGGTGTTATTCCCCATCCCCATTCTCCATCAGGGTATCAGGGTTTGAGAATCCCTGCACTAGCTGCTTGCAAAACTGCCTTATCATTCTGGGTCCCTGAAACTAGGTCTCCAAAGTTCATCTGTGCCAGTACCTCCCCATAACTTGGCAGGGAGACTCTCCAGTTTTCTATTCCTTCCAGACCCTCAAACCCATTGCTTAGATTTTCCTGATCATTCAGACTCATTTGAGGGTCATCTTCCCCCCTGCCTCTGACCCCCAGCTCTCCCCAAGCCCTGTTCTCTACAGGAGCTGGCTGTCTCCCATTCTCCTTAATTTTCTATTTGCCTAGATTCATTTATTTAATTTTCTCCTGTTATGGGCAGATTTACGGGCTGTTTGAGGGAGCTAAACATCACTGAGGTATGGTAAGGGGGCCTCTGGCTCACCCATTCTACAGCTTTGGATAAGCAAGCTCCCTGAGTCCCTGGCTAGCAAGCCCGATTCTCCTGGGGCTCTGCGGGGGGATCTGCCGTTCCCCCTCATGCTGCCCTTCCTTCCCGTGTGCTGCCTGCCTCTGGGGCCCTCTTATCTGCTCCTCACAGCCTTCACAGGATACATTCTGGGCAGCCTGGCTCCTTCCGCTCCAACCACCCCAACACTGATTCCTTTCTTTTTTGTCCGCATGTTTTTGAGCTGATACTTTGTTGATGATTCTAGTTGCATTTTTTAGGAGGGAGATAATCTACAGAGCTCTCCTCTAGACCTCTCCCCTGCACCTGCCTGATAATCCCCCGCCTTCTCCTGCCTTTCCAGCTCCTTTGCAGAAGTTCATTTGTGACAGGAGATAAAGGCGGCTCAGGACCCAGTTCCCCACAGGCTGCAGTGCCGAGAGGGCCAGACTGTGGGATGGAAAAGTGGGAGGACATCTTAAAGCCAGAGGTCAAAGGAACAAGCAGATTTACTTCAACATCAGATAAGACTCTAAAACCCAACCAAGCATCATGAGGCCAGGGCTAGAAGCAGACTTCCGGGAATGGTTATGCAGAGCATGAAAAACAGACGGGGGATATTTGTTGGAAGACCTCAAGAGATAATTACAGAAAGCTTCTTATGTGTCATCCCTGCTTTCACCCAAGATTCCTGGGAAGGCTGAGGCCTGGCTCAGCCCCAGGGTCCAACAAGCCATGGCTTGTCACTGTCACTGAAGACTGTGCCAATGGCACTTGTTTCCCACCCGCTTTGCTGTTCCCACCAAGACCCATGGACTCCCTGGTGGGTAGATGGTGGGCTGGCAGGAGCCCAGGGAGAGGTGGTGCCTCGGTGAGCCTGAACTGGAATTTTTTTTTTTTTTAAAGTTTACTTTCAAGTAATCTTCACACCCAACATAGGGCTTGAACTCACAACCCAGAGATTAATGGTTGCCTGTTCTACAGACTGAGCCAGCCAGGTGCCCCTGAACTGGAAGGCTTTGGTCACGGCAAGATAAGTAGTCATAAGACGGAGGCTGGAGGGAGGTGGAAACAGGCAGCTATGAGCCAATCCTACCAGTTTCTACCCAGCGCTGCTTTTCCCAGGAGAGCTGCGGCTGGGAGGCAAAAACATGGTCTTGCCTCCCTCCAAGGCCAGCAAGAGTCTGGAGTGCTAGTTCCCCTAACTACCCGCTCCTCTCCCCAAACTACCCTGAGGCTTGAGCCAGGGCCTCTGAGTGGGGTCAGTGACCTGATGTGGCTGAGAAGCTGCATGACGAGCAGAGAGGGCATGGGTTTAGATTTCCAGGTTATCACTTAACTAGCTGTGCAAACTCTGAGCAAAATCTTCTCTTTCCTATTCTCCTTCTTCAAATGAGATGACGAATACCTACTTCCTAGGGCTGTGATGAAGACCGCATGAGACAAACATGTAATGAAACATGTAATGATGCCAGTTCCTTCCATTTTCTCCACTCTTCTCTTGCCCACCCACCCTCCTTACAAATGTGGCAGTGCTAAATCGTGTGAGGACTTAATTCTCTTTTCCTCTAAGAGGACTCTAATCTCTGAACAAGTGAGGACCAAAAAATGATAGATTCTTTTTTTTTTTTAATTTTTTAAAAATTTATTTATTCATGATAGTCACACAGAGAGAGAGAGAGAGAGAGGCAGAGACACAGGCAGAGGGAGAAGCAGGCTCCATGCACCGGGAGCCTGATGTGGGATTTGATCTCGGGTCTCCAGGATCGCGCCCTGGGCCAAAGGCAGGTGCCAAACCGCTGCGCCACCCAGGGATCCCATGATACAGATTCTTATCTGTATGTTAAATAGAAGTGGTTGTCAGGAATCTCAAGATACCCTCCCCAGATTCCTGTCTCCTGGTTATTCAAACAAAAAGGAATCTAGGTCCTGTTGTGAAGGGGCTCTGCAGCTGCAATTCAGGTTATGGACCTTAAGATAGGGAGATCACCCTGGATTACCCGGTGGGAACAATTTAATCACCTGAGCCCTTAAAAACAGAAATTTCTCTGGCAAGAGTTAGATCCAGCAGTGAAAGAGACTCCAAACATGAGAAAGCTTTGACCAGTGTTGCTTGCTGGCTTTGAAGATGTAGGTAGGGGTTCATGATCCTAGGAATGCAGGAGAAGCTAAGGATGACCTCTATCCAACAACTAGTAAGGAAACAGGGATTCTTAGTTGCACAACTGCAAGGGACAATCGGGCCAACAACATGAAATGAGCTTGGAAGCGGATTCATTCCCAGAGCCTTTGGAAAGGAACATAAACCTGCTGCCTTGATTTTGGCCTTGTGAAACCTGAAACAAAGAAACCAGTTGAGCCAACTTGGCCTTCTGACCTACAGAACTATGAGATAATAAGTGGATGACATTAGATTTGTGACAATTTGCTATGGCAGCAATATAGCTATTTTGTTATTGTATTGCATTGCTATTATATAGCAAATACAGTAGTACTGAGGTCTCCTCAATTAATGCTTGGAGTTGGTACTATTGTTATCCCCATTTTACAGATGAGACCTGAAACAGTGAAAGGGTCTGAGCAAGGCTGCAGCTGTAAGCCTCAAGAAGTCACACCTGGTGGAAGCATTTGCTACCAAGTTTATTTGCAAGTGAATGGCACAACATTTACAAAACATTTTGTAAAATCAAATCTGTACTGCCCTCACATGCTGGGGGACTAAGGAAGACCCAGTCCTTCCAACAGTTCTAAACAGTCCCAGATAATGAGTTGATGAGAAACACTTTCTCTTCCTTCGGCAAACAAAATTATTTATGAAGCTGTACAGTTCAGCAATAGGAAGCAAAGAGAAAAAAAATTACCTCAAGGAAAGCAATAGCTCCTTTCCTGGTGGGATCCGTCATTTTACAGACATGAAATATTCATATGAGAGATCTTATGTTTCAAGAGGAATGGGTGACATATCAGAGCTACAACAATAAATACTGTATCTATTTCTAATGGGGAATTAAGAGGACTTTCTTTGGACACCAGTCCTTGAAAAGATTCTGCTATTTCAGAGCACATCAGTGCTAAGAAATTCTTTAGAAATCCAGTGACTACAGCACAGACTTCTGGAGATGAGTGAGGGTCAGCACGACTCCCTTGTCCCCTAACCCTTAGGGTTCATATTGATATCTCTTACCTGCCTCTGGAAGCCTCCGCCACCCCCCCCCCCCGCCCCCATCTCCATTACAACATTTAAGAGCTGCCCGTGGACTGTTCTGATTTTAAGTCATGTCACGGATTCCCCGAGCACTTGCTTTCCACGGGAAGGCTCTGACTCTTGGCCTTTATGAACATGGGGTTTTAGAGAAGCAAACTTAGGGAAACCAGATATTCTCCTGAGGCCAGCCATTCTGTGCTTCCAGCTCTAAGCCAACATCCCCAGGACAAGAAATAGGGCTGATAAATAATGAATCAGCATCTTGCTCAATTGGTGGGGTTTATATGGTTTTAAATTATTTTCAGGTGAAAAATTACCACAATTTTGTGCTCATGGTAGATTTCAAAGGGAGACTTGAAGCAGAAAATCTTTAAGGGACTCTTGCATAGCCAGAATTTCTTCTCAGGCTGATGTATATAAAATATTCAGTAACTGGGACTGTGGAAAGAGCTCTCAGGGCCTGGAAAAAGGCTCCTTCTTAGGATCATGTGTGGGGTCCTGCAGAGACAGGCCCTACATGTTACACGCATGGCTGGCTGGAGTCTGCAGCAGCTCTGGGAATCTGTGGGATCAGGTAGGTGTCCAGCTTCTGGCACTGGTAGAGGGCTACACTGTCCAGTACCCACTCTCGGGTCACCACAGGTGCCTCACACATCTGCCCAATCGCTGGGGACAGAGAATACAAGCAGAAATTAGTGTTACTTCACATTTTCCCCACACCAGACTCTTGTCAATCTACTCTGGGGACCTGGCTGTGTGAGTTCATAGGGTTCCTCAGGTAGGTGCAACACTGTTGATCTTAAGTAATGCTTCAGGACATAGGACCTAATTCAGAAGCCTGAGGAATGACTGATGGTAAAGCCTATATCCTCTGGCAACTTTAGTAACAGGAGCTCCAATCTGTTCATGGAAAAGTCACCAGGAGCACAGGGTGACTCAGTCGGTTGAGTGACCAACTCTTGGTTTTGGCTCAAGTCATGATCTCAGGGTCCTGGGACAGACTCTCGAGTCAGGCTCTGCACTCAGTGTGGAATCTGCTGGAGATTATCTCCCTCTCTCTCTGCCCCTCCTCTGCTCACATGCTCTCTCTCAAATAAAAATAAATAAAATCTTTTAAAAAGGGGCAGAGGTGCGCCCAGTTGGTTAAAGGTCTGCCTTCAGCTCAGGTCATGATCCCTGGGTCCTGGGACTGAATCTCACATTGGGCTCCCTGATCAGCATTGAGTCTGCTTCTCCCTCTCCCACTCTTCCTGGTTGTGTTCTGTCAAATAAATAAAATCTTAAAAAAAAAAATAAAAAGGAAAAAAAGTCACCAGAGAACACAAAACAGCAATTTAATTTAATGATTTTGCAACATCTTAAGTGAGAAAGCAAAACAGTATGATGAGCATGATCACATCTGTGCAAAATATATGCATGTATATATGCACACATGCCTGGAAGAATTTCACCATCTCTAAATGTATTACTGAGATTATTTCATTGTATTTGTGCTCATTTATATTTTAGGTGATGAACATTAATTAATATTTAACCCCCACCAATGGAAATAGCTCAAGTATTACTTTTTTTTTTTTAAGATTTTATTTATTCATTCATGAGAGAGAGAGTGTGAGAGAGAGAGAGAGGCTGAGACACAGGCAGAGAGAGACACAAGGAGCCCGATGTGGGACTCAATCCCAGGACTCCAGGATCACATCCCAAGGTAGATGCTTAACCACTGAGCTACCCAGGTATCCCTCAAATACTACTTTTATAATACAAAATGTGCACACAAGAATTTTCAAAAGGGCATTTTAGCCATTCATTCATTCAAAGATTCACTGAACACCTAGAAGGTCCGGAGAACTGTGTTAATCAAACACTGGGTGATCTGTTGTGAATTAAACTCATCACATAGGACCCCATCTCTCACAGGCACATGCCCATGGCCTTCTGAAGCCCTATACAGGTACACCATCTACTCCAGTTGATTGAAACAGGACTTTTAGACTTAAAATCACCACAGTTATCTGTATACTTAATCTGGGCCCTTGCCACCCATGCTCCTCTGGACAAAGGCTTACAGCCAAGACTTACCATGGAAGCCACTGTCCTCTGTCCAGGCATCCGGCTGCACGACTACCACTGGATGAGTGCCCTGAATCCCCGGGAAGGAAACAGCATCGAGGGTATCAGAACAGGACTTCTGGAACAGTCACTTCACTATTTCTTGATGGTGCGAGGTAGACTACTTTAGGTGCAACCACAGGGCACAAGGCAAAAATGAAGGGTCGGAGGGATAGCCTTCCCTTAATAAACAAAATACTTAACTCAAATCTTTACTGATCCTCCACAGAGGGGAGTTTTCCAGCACTAGTACATGATCAGAGAAGGCTCGGGCAAAGAGAGGCTTCTGAGGCAGCATTCACAGGGATTGATGGGTGCCAGCCTTGCTCAATCACAGGACAGATACTGTGTTGTCCCCCTCTGACAGAGCATCAAACACTTACCTTGCTGAGGGTGAATAACGAAGGCTCCTTCACCACAGAAGCCCCACAGAGGTGCACCATCCACTCTAATTGATCTAAATAGCACAGAGAGACCTAAAATCACCACAGTACTCTACACACTTGACCTGGACCCTCTACCCCACACTCCTCTGGTCGAAGGCTTACTGCAAGACTTCTAAGTAGGAGAGTCTCCGTCTTTGCTCCAAAACACACAGAGGAAAAAAAAAAAAAAAACACAGAGAGGCCTTGAACTAGAATCTGTAATAGGTATGGATTCTAAGTCAATTTGCCACTGATATGCCACCTACTCTGGGTATTTATTGGTCCCCACAAGGCCCCTTGGTAGATAAGGTTTGACAGTCTCTCAAAACACTTTGAAAGCAAAGAATCCAAGATCTAATTTTCCTTAATTTGCTAAATTGCTGGCTATGATACTGTGAAAAAATATCCACTTGCCTTCTCTCCCTCCCTGCCTAATTCTGTGTTGGTAATTGATAATCACGGCCACTGAGGGCACCACACTTGGAAGTAATTACTGTAAATGTCAAGAGATAGGAAGATAATTCATTCAGTCAAAAAATACACATCATCCTGAACAGAGACTGCACATCAGTGGGGAAGGGCTCCATGCTGAGCTGGAATCAACAGACTTGGGGGAATAGAAATCAAAAGGGACTATAGAGACGTTCCACTTGTGTCTGGAAAATCAGCAGAATGGCTTCTCGGCCTTTTTGGGTGCTCTTTCTCCTCAGCCTATTTCTGGGGATTGCAGAGGTGCTCCTGTTTGTTTAAGTGAACTGAGGTCAACTGACTCATCTCCAAAATGATACCTGCTAGAGAGACCTGGTTTCACTACACCAAAGGAAAAAACAAAAACAAAAACAAAAACAACAACAACAACAAAAAACAACTGAGAAATTCCCAAGTGACACTTGGAAAAGTCATAAAAAATCCAATCAATAACCAATAAAAAAGACAGAAGCAAAATTACTTTGCCAGGCTCTCTTGCTGCCACTCATCTGTCCCCGTCCAGATGCCAAGGTCATCTTTTGAGGGGCAAGAGAACCTGATCCCTGGGGCTGAAGTGGGCACAGAAGCAAAGGTGGGGAGACTTTGTTTTGAAAAGAACAAACCAAATCCACACATATGCCAGGGCCTCAGGGCCACATGATTCCAGAGTTGAGCGCCATAGCACTCGAAAACGTAACATCACATTCAATGTCAAAGTTAATTAGAAAATGTTCATCAGGGATCCCTGGGTGGCTTAGTGGTTTAGTGCCTGCCTTCAGCCCAGGGCGCGATCCTGGAGTCCCGGGATCGAGTCCCACATCGGGCTCCCTGCATGGAGCCTGCTTTTCCCTCCTCCTGTGTGTCTCTGCCTCTCTCTCTCTCTCTGTCTATCATATACAAACAAACAAACAAACAAATAAATAAATCTTAAGGTAAAAAAAAAAAGAAAATGTTCATCAAGAGGCTTTCCCTGCCTGCTCTGGGCCTGTGTGGGGCCTCAGGCCCACAGGGCTTATGTAGCTACTGTGCTTATTTTTCAGTATCAAATGAAGATGATTTAGGAAGAGCAGAATTCTTTCTTTACATTTATAAATCTGAAAGGTATCTTCTCCCTACCTTATTATTTCTCTCCTTTCTTAAACCAAAGGGTAGTAAGTCAGCTCCACCCCATGAGCACAGAACACTAGCATCCTAGAAGCTAACTTTTCATGGCCTTCTAGCTCTTGAGAAGGGGCACACGGCTGTTTTTTTGATATAGGGTAATGTTTAGGTGTGGTTTTGTCTGGCAGATGGTAGAGAAACAGAATGACCTCTAGAGCACCTCATCAATCTGAGGAACCTTCTTAAGACAGTCTCTCCTGTAACACTCCACCATGTAAGGGAAAGGCTGCTGCTGGACTCTGCACTTCTCCCGGTCTCTTACCTGTGGGCATGTTGGTAAAGGGTCCATAGCAACAGATTTCTAGGCCCCTGAAGATCTAGGAGAAGAGTGGGACAGAGGGACAGAGGGATGAGAGAAAAAAATGCTCATTATAAAAGATGCATTTAATAAGAAACAATATAGAGATTCTCCAAAATGAAGGAGAATCTTTTTCCTTTACCACCTGATAATTTCTGCTCCTTCCCAGAGACAATGAGTCCAATATCAGAACATCGATAGATTTTAGAAGCCTTTTTTTTTTTTTAAGATTTTATTTATTTAGGGGATCCCTGGGTGGCGCAGCGGTTTGGCGCCTGCCTTTGGCCCAGGGCGCGATCCTGGAGACCCGGGATCGAATCCCACGTCAGGCTCCCGGTGCATGGAGCCTGCTTCTCCCTCTGCCTGTGTCTCTGCCTCTCTCTCTCTCTCTGTATGACTATCATAAATAAATAATAATAAAAAAATAAAAAAAAAAGATTTTATTTATTTATTCATAGAGACACAGAATGAGAGAGAGAGGCAGAGACACAGGCAGAGGGAGAAGCAGTCTCCATCCAAGGAGCCCGACATGGGATCCCAGGTCTCCAGGATCACACCCCAGGCTGCAGGTGGCACTAAACCGCTGTGCCACCGGGGCTGCCCTGAAGCCTTTTTTAAAAAATAAAGTGTGTATATGTAGTTGATCCACTCTAACAGTTGACCCTGTTATTCACAGGTGGGGCATCCCACTTTGCCACCAATAAGGCCCAGGCTCCTTCCTGGTGACTTGTTGAGATAAAAACTGGGCCTTCTTTATATATATATTTAAATTTATTTATTTATTCATGAGAGACATAGAGGGAGAGGCAGAGACATAGGCAGAGGGAGAAACAGGCTTCATGCAGGGAGCCCGACGTGGGACTTGATCCCGGGACTCAAGGATCAGGCCCTGGGCTGAAGGCAGGTGCTCAACACTGAGCCACCCAGGCGTCCCAGCCTACTTTATATTTAATAAAAAGTTTGGATGGCAAGAAATTCAAGCTATTAGTTGCAGTTGGTTTATCCAGAGATTTGGTACATCAATACTAACTATTACCCTAACTGGCACAGAAGTCTATGTTGATTTTACATGCTCTTTTTCTCCTGACTTTCTACTGGCTTCTGAACATCTGCTCCTATCTTCACACTGCTCTAAAAATGACCATTGTTCCTTCAGGCAACCTAAACTGTTTTGTTTTGTATCTAGAAGTTAATCTAATCTAGAAGTGAAGCCTGGTTCCGCCTTTCCACACTGAGCTGACCTGACTGCCTGGTTTCCAAGAGACACAGATTATACTGCACCTGGAAGGTACCTCTTCTACTTACATACAAGTGCTTGCTAGCACCATCCAAAAGAACTTTCTGGGGGCATTTGGCTGGCTCAGTCAGTGGAGCATGTGACTCAATCTCAGGGTCGTGGGTTTGAGCCCCATATTAGATGTAGACATTACTTACATAAGTAACTAAACTTTAAAAAAACAAAAGAACTTTCTGTGATGATGGAAATGGTCTATATTTGTGTTAATAAGGTGGCCACAAATTACGTTTAGCTACCAAGCTCCTGAAATGTGGTTACGATGAGTGAGGAACTAAACTTCGCATATTTTACTTAATTTAGTTATCTAGAATTATTATTATTTTTATTATTATTATTATTTAGTTATCTAGAATTAAACAGCCTCATGTGGCTCATATGATGGGCAGATTCTAAGACATGTATTCACACAGGTTCTTAGGCAAGCACTAGGTTATCATTTATTTTTTATTGTTTTTTAAAAGATTTATTTTAGAGAAAAAGAGAGAGAATGTGAGTACTGGTGCAGGGAGGAGCAGAGGGAGAAGGAAAAAATCTTTCAGGCAGATTCCCTACTGAGTGCAGAGCCCAGAGCCCGATGTAAGGCTTAATCCCATGATCCATGAGACCCATGAGATCACGACTTGAGCCAAAACCAAGAATCAGATGCTTAACCGACTGCACCACCCAACTGCCCCACGAGGGTATCATTGAAAAGAAATGTAAAGTTGTGTCAGTTGGCTGGATGTATATCATCTGGGTAACCCTCATTCTCTTGTCCCTCTTTCTCCCATTCCACAAAAAAGAAAATTGCCTAGGCCTAGAACTCACCTCTTTTTAAATAAAAGAAACTGGGGTACAGAAAAATTAGTAGCTAAAAACTCACGACAGCCTTTTAGGAAATGAGTTTCCCTACTCCCATCACAACTACATTCACAGGAATAAGAATGAATAGCAGAACAAGTCTGTTTCTGTTGTGACAGCGTCCATATATGCCATTCTTAGTATCTGTATGAATAAATTGCATCCCCAACCTGTTGACAGGACCTAGATGCTCATAATGCTAAAAGCTCTCCCCAGGCAGCTGGCTGGAGCCAAATGCTGCTGTAAAAAGTACAAAAGATTAGGAATTTTTATATCCGAACTGACACTCACTGATGAGGATGTCTAGTTATGAAATAAGGAATTTGAAGTTTCATCTCTACAAATACATTTATTTCTCTTTCGCAGGAAAATACTATGATGACATTTAGTATCTTCAGCATGTCATTACTTTGACCAGGCACTTTCCATCACTGCCACCCCAAATTCAGGAAAAGCCCAAACACTGGAATTTCCTTTGAAGGAGGCAGAATCTAGTACTAATTCTGCCTTGCTTACAGTGGAATAAAAACAAATGGCTGGCTCACACAGAACTCCCCTGGGGTGAAGGCAGAAGCAGAAACAGGGCCAGCAGCTTTCCTTGGCATCTGAAGTTACTTGACAGGCGCAGAGGGTAGGGGTGGGGCTGACCCCAAAGATTCAGAGCTTTCCCAAAGCAATTTTCCCTAGAAAATCACCTCTCCTGGTGATTTTGCTCAAGTTCTTTTTTTTTTTCTGCTCAAGTTCCATACAGGGACAGGCAATGCTCCGTATGAGATTGTTCTGAAATGCTCAGCGGTGCACATTTAAAAAAGGAGAAAATGCAGACTAGGCATGTAAGCACTCAGTGACCTGAGAAAGCAGCCAGTTCAGGCCCAACAGGCAGGTGTGAAGTCTTCCCTGGACTTCTCCCTGAGAGCGGCATCACTTTAGCTCAATCACCTGCTACAGTAGGACCTGGGGAAAATCACTGAGTCTTCCTGGGCCTCTAGTCCTTCCTTTTTAAACTTGTCAGACATTGACTACTTTTTCAGACTACAGTTGTCAAGAAACTATGGTACTATTTTTTTTTAATTAGAGTTTATTATTTAATCTCTACACCAAGTGTGGGGGCTCTAACTCACAACCCCAAGATAAAGAATTGCATGCTCTTCTGACTGAGCCGACCAGACACCCTTAGTAATGTTTTGTTTTTTAAGATTTATATTTATTTATTTTTAAATATTTTATTTATTTATTCATGAGAGACACAGAGAGAGAGAAGTAGAAACATGGGCAGAGGGAGAAGCAGGCTCCCTGCAAGGAGCCTGATGTGGGACTTGATCCCAGATCCTGGGATCATGCCCTGAGACAAAGGCAGTTGCTCAACTGCTGAGCCACCCCAGGCATCCCAAGATTTTTATTTCAAGTAATCTCTACACCTGACATGAGGCTCAAACCTGTTACCCTGAGATCAAGAGTTGCATGCTCCACTGACTGAGCCAAACACTCCAAGAAACTATAGTATTGTTCAGAGCTCAGATTCTGGAGCCTAACTACATGTGTTCAACTAGTCATGGGTTCCCAACTAGCTGTGTGAACTTTCATTTTCTCATCTATAAAATAGGTATAATTAGGAACACCTGGGTGGCTTAGTTGGTTAACTGTCTGACTTTACTTCACGTCATGATCTATGTTGGGCTCAAAGCTCAGCAGGGAGTCTGCTTCTCCTTCTTCCTCTGCACCCCCTACCCTGCTTGTGCTTTCTCTCTGTCAAATTTTAAAAATATTAAAACAAAATTGGTGTAATTATAACACATACCTTATAGGGCTGTTGTAAGATTTTTTTTTTAAAGATTTTATTTATTTATTCATGAGAGACACAGACAGAGAGGCAGAGACATAGGCAGAGAGAGGAGCAGGCTCCATGCAGAGAGCCCGACACGGGACTCGATCCCGGGATTCCAGGATTATGCCCTGAGCCGAAGGCAGATGCTTAACTGCTAAACCATCCAAGGATCCTCTGTAAAAATTTTTTTTTTTTAAAGATTTTTTTGGGTAGCCCGGGTGACTCAGCAGTTTAGCACTGTCCTCAGCCCAGGGCGTGATCCTGGGGTCCCAGGATTGAGTCCCACGTGGGGCTCCCTGCATGGAGCCTGCTTCTCTTTCTGCCTAGGTTTCTGCCTCTCTCTCTCTGTGTCTCTCACGAATAAATAAATAAAATCTTAAAAAAATTTTTTTCTAAAAAGATTTTTTTGGAGAGAGAGAGCACAAGCAGGGAGTGTGCAGAGAGGAGAGGGAGAAACAGACTCCCCACTGAGTGGGGGAGCCCCTCATGAGGCTTAATCCCAGGACCCTGAGATCATGACCTGAGCCAAAGGCAGACACAACCAATTTGCCACCCAGGCACCCCGGGCTGCTGTAAAATTGTTAAAATATGATCATGTGTTTAGAGCAGACCCTAGCATACAATATACATTATAAAGATGTTAGCTGTTAATTAGCAATCATTGTCTTCTGTGCTTCCACAGACAGCACTGTGTACATCCCCCTCACGGTAATGACTATACTACTTTATAGAAAAACATCACAGTGATGTGGAAAAAGCAAAGGCCTTAAATTCACATCTATTTCATTTTTTAAAAATATTTATTTATTTATTATTTATGATAGAGAGGCAGAGACACAGGAGGAGAGAGAAGCAGGCTCCATGCCAGGAGCCTGATGCGGGACTCGATCCCAGGACTCCAGGATCGCGCCCTGGGCCAAAGGCAGGCGCTAAACCGCTGAGCCACTCAGGGATCCCCAACATCTATTTCAAATCCCAGTTCTGCCACTTATCAGCTGAGGTTTGAACCCCAGACTGAAATCCAAAGTACATAGCTTCCCTACACCTCTAAGTTCCCTCATTCATAAAAGGGAGAGAATACTTATTTACCTTGCTGGGCTAGAAGAACTAAAAAGAACCTAGGGATTGCCTGGGTGGCTCAGTCAGTTAAGCACCTGACTCTTGGTTTTGGCTCAGGTTGTGATTTCAGGGTTATGGGATTGAGCCTGGAGATGGGTTTGAGATTCTCCCTCCCCCTCTCCCACTCATGCTCACTCTCTGTTCCAAATAAATAAATCTTTTAAAAAAAATTTCAAAAGGGGTGCCTGGGTGGCTCAGTCGGCTAAGTGTCTGTTTTTGGCTCAGGTCATGATCTCAGAGTCCTGGAATTTAGCATCATGTTAGGCTGCTCAGTCGAGTCTTCTTGTCCCTCTCCTTCTGCTCCTCCCCCTGCTTGGGCTTGGTCTCTCAAATAAATAAAATCTTAGAAAAAAATAAAAATAAATGAATAAGAATCTTTATGGAAGCACCCAGCTAGTGCTCTAGCATTAATTATGCAATGTCCCTTACAAGTGCATGAGACCATCTCCATGAAGGGAACTAGAATGCAGCGGGGTGGATAGGGTTTTGTCAACATAGCAGAGTGGGGCTTTACCTTTCTGTCTTGGGATTCTCTGTCCTGGGATTCTCTTGCTCGCTTCGGACCCTGGTGATTTCTTCCATTCACAACATCTCCTCTGACTTCAAAATCATGCTGGAAGAAACCCAAGGCAAACCACAGGAATCAGAGAAAGAAAAGCCTCCTTCAAAGGAAGTAGAATAGATACATTCTATTAAGGAATTCAGTATTAGTGGGCAAAATTTTGACAACCCCACCCTCGCCTGAAAAACCATTCTTTTTGGTGGTCTGAATGAAATGACCAGTATCTCAGCTGCTGAAATTAATTCACTGAAGCAAATCTTTGTGGGCAGAAATGAACAATAGGCTTTTCACCTCATTGAGACTTAATGTATTTTAATTTTCAACATCTGTCTCTTCTCAAAACATTCACTTAGCATTGAGATTAAACTGCTAATGCTGTGCTGTTATAAAGGAAACTGGAGAATTCTTGATCTCTTAAACCAATTGTGTATTACCATCTAAAGAAACAAGGCCTTCTCAGATCTCCATGAAGAGAGTTACAGTTAATGAGACCAAAATGATAAAGCATACATTTAACACACTAAAGAAAGTTGTGCTTTTTCAAAATCACTCTTTTGACTGGTTAAGTATGAAGAAATAAAGAAGAATGAGATTGGGGAGGTTAGAGCTTTGGGGAGAATTTTGGGGAAGAACGCTTAGGAACAATTCTGACCGCAAGGCCATTGTACAGAAGACAGTGTCACAAATGTCACCATAGGCTGTTATTAGAACAAAGAACACTTTTTTTAAAATTTTTTTAAAAAATTTATTTATGATAGTCACAGAGAGAGAGAGAGAGAGGCAGAGACATAGACAGAGGGAGAAGCAGGCTCCATGCACCGGGAGCCTGATGTGGGACTCGATCCAGGGTCTCCAGGATCGCGCCCTGGGCCAAAGGCAAGCGCCGAACCACTGCGCCACCCAGGGATCCCCTAGAACAAAGAACACTTAACATTTCATAGCCACTTGAGTGAGAAGAGCCTAGTGCTAAAAATATGTTTGAAGCTGACCCTCCAATTCCTTGTCCTGATTATTGTACCCTCGTGCCTACTTAAGCTCCCTACCTGAAGTCTAATAGAAATCCCCACATCTGCACATCTAAAACTGAGCTCTTGACTTGGCTCCTGCCTCCCGTTCTACCCTCACTCAGGATGCTCCTCCTCTGTGTCCTCCTGGTCTGATTTACTAACAACCACTCCATTGTTCAGACCAAGCACGTAAGCCTTAGCCCCTCCAAATGCCTCCCTTTACCTTATCCTTCAAATTTAACTCTTTAGCAGTCCTATCTCCAAATAGAACTCAAACCAATCTCTTCTTATCACCTCCATGCTGCCAATTATACTACAAACAGAATTCTAATTCCTTTCCATGATTTCCACCACATACTCCCTGGTCCACAACCTTCTCCAACCCCTGGTCCAACCTCCACTCCCTACACAGAATTCACCAATCACAACTCTCCAGTTACACTGGCTTATTTTTCTGTAATAAACCAAACTCATGGGATCCCTGGGTGGTTCAGTGCTTTGGCGCCTGCCTTTGGCCCAGGGCGTGATCCTGGAGTCCCAGGATGGAGTCTCACATTAGGGTCCCTGCGTGGGATCTGCTTCTCCCTCTGCCTATGTCTCTGCCTCTCTCTCTCTCTCTCATGAATAAATAAAATCTTTAAAAAAATAAAAAAATAAACCAAACTCATTCCTACCTCAAGACATTTATACTTGCAGTTCCTCTGGTTGTTAACATTTGTTCCCTACATTTTTCCAGGCTAATTCTTTGTTTTTTAGGTCTCTCGGCTCAAGCTTTTCAGAAAGCCATTCCTGGTTCCCTTAGGTGGTCAACCTCTGTCCAGTCAGTTGCTAGTCTGTTGTTCTGTGTATTTCTCCACAGTAAATATATATGTATTTTTAATTATTTGGTCACTATCATTCTTTTTCTTTTAAGTTTTTATTTCATAGAATTGTTGTTTTTCTTCTAAGTGGGCTCTACACCCAGCATGGAGCCCAACATGGGAGTTTGAACTCATGATCCCGAGATCACGATCTGAACTGAGATCAAGAGTCAGATGCTTAATCAACTGAGCCACCCAGATGTCCTTATTTATTTGGTATTTTAGATGCATCTTTATTTTATGTCTCCCCTCAATAGAATATGAATCCCCTCAGAGCAGGGTCCTATCAGTCTTATTTACTGATGTTTATTCCTGCAGCCCAGGACATAGTATCATATTAGGTCACTGAATCAAAGTTAAAACCAACAAAAATGTCATTTAATTAATCATGAATATGCTGAATAGTGCATAATAGTTTAAAACTGCTTTTGCTAATTTTATTTTGCCTGATCTGTTGTTACTGGCAGCTCTTAGATGGCTCTGTTCTAAAATTATTCCTCTCCTACACTGTCTTATTTACCTCTCACTGTGCTCAGGATCATAAGGAGTAACATCTCTTTGAAGGCATCTGATTTTTAAGCAGATACACTTGCTTATTAATATGAAGGGTTTTTCTTCAATGATGTGGACAACCAGTTTTCCGCAAAGGTCTACCCATGTAAGATTTAGGTGGGCCTGTTTCTTAGGCTTATGAATCTTTTCTTTCTGCTTTCTAAGTTCCTTTTCCTTCCTCCAAGGAAAGGATTGTTTCCACTGAAACTTAAACAAATGAGTGAGAACACAGAATTTCCTGGCTTACTCTGAGTAATTCTTGATGATCCACATCTTTGGGGAAAGTCTTTGGAAAGCAGCACAAAAAAGGAAGCAGAAAAGTGTTTATAGTGATTTTGTGACTCAATGGCACCAAGTCTTTCTGATTCGTTTGTAACATTGAGTACCTACCTCATCTAGTATCTTTCTTTCTTTAATAGACTGGGTTACCCCTAAAGAGATGACAGAAAAGACAGGTCACACGAAGGCAGAGGAACATGCTCTTTTCATGGAGGTAGATGGTGAAGTGATTCATGTAATAGCACACAGGGCAAACTACTGAGTAGAGGTCCTCTCTTTATAAAGCCACAGCTCCCTAATAGATTTTCTTCTGGAGACACTGTGGTGGCTTAATTTAAACATCATAAAAAAAAATAAATAAAAATAAACATTATAAAAGTGCCTGCTGCACATGGATTTCTGCCTGGTATTAAATAAATCCTTAGTTCATATGCTAACATTGCTAGGAGCAGATTAGGTCCTGTTAGTTATAAAAAGAAATCCATTTTCCCAAATATCACCAGCTTATCTCAACAAAGAGATATGTATTCAAGATAAAGCTAGTTTAGTGTTACCATTAAAGACCTTTTGGTAATTCAGATTCAGCATCAGCAAAAACCTTAGGTGTTAAAAAATGTTAGGTGTAAAAATGCAATTCTGAGGTGTTAAAGGGAGGAGGGAAGACATTATATTGTACTTACAGAAATAGCTAACTACCCATTTTCCTCCTGCAATACCCAGAAAATATTTCAGTGTTCGTTCGCACACAAACTCAGCATCTGCAGGATGAAAAACATCCAAAGGATTAGAAGTTGAAAACAAAAATCAGGAAGTTCTGCTGTAAGAAGCTAAAGTGCCCCTAGCTCCTTATGCTACTTGAGATCAATCCGGATTGATGATTCCAACAGCCCTGGCGACAGACTCAGAGGCTGGAAGCACACTCTTAATTATATCCAGCAGGTATGCATCTTTGGAAGTCTGGAAGAGGCTGATAGGAGGTTAAGACCACAGGAAAGATCTGCTCTATCTTCTAGGGTTTTTTTTTTTTTTTTTTTTTTTTAAGATTTATTTATTTATTCATGACAGACAGAGAGAGAAAGGCAGAGACACAGGCAGAGGGAGAAGCAGGCTCTATGCAGGGAGCCCGACGGGGACTTGATCCTGGGTCGACAGGATCACACCCCACGCTGAAGGCGGCGCTAAACCACTGAGCCACCGGGGCTGCCCTATCTTCTAGGTGTTAAGATGTCTGCCTCTGTGTTCAAGAAATCCCCCAGGTCAGTAGTCCTAATACATGTGGATGCAGAAGATCTAGTTCACTCGATAGCAAAATGTGAAAGATGAATATGTGAAATCCTGAATCTGAAATGTCCATGTAAGTGATAAAATTTCACCCCCAGAATATCTACTAGGGGAGTCCTAACCCCTTAATTCCCAATAAACACAGTAGGCTATATGCCAGTAGAAGCAATGGCTAGTCTCGCTCTTAGAATTCTTCACCAATTTTTAAAAATCTTTTTTTTCTTCAATTTTTAAAACTTTTTAACTATTGTAAAAGTTGATTTAGCATAGGCTTTATTTTTTTTTAATTTTTATTTGTTTATGATAGTCACAGAGAGAGAGAGAGAGAGAGAGAGAGAGAGAGAGGCAGAGGCATAGGCAGAGGGAGAAGCAGGCTCCATGCACCAGGAGCCCGACGTGAGATTCGATCCCAGGTCTCCAGGATCGCGCCCTGGGCCAAAGGCAGGTGCTAAACTGCTACGCTACCCAGGGATCCCTAGCATAGGCTTTACTCAGAATTCAATTTTAGTTCACTTGTAGTTTAAAAGTAGCAAATGTTGTATTGCCTTTGTTTAGACACTGAACTACTTTAGGCTTAATTTGCATTTAAAAGTTTTCTTTTCACCTTTCAGCAGCTTTGATCCAAACTATAGTTTAAGATATATTAAACTTTAATGACATTCATCTCTAACATAGCACTTGGTTCAAAGTACCCTGTTCTGGCACCTGATTCCTGAGAGCCTTATCCTCTGACCCTGTGGTACAGTGTTTGCACTGCAAAAATCTAAGATCTTAGAAGTTTGAAGGTACTTGTCCCTGCCAAGGAGTCTGAACCCCTATGCTTAAGTGCCTGCAGCTGTGTGACAGAAGCACCCTGGAAAGGACCACTGTATTTCCAGAGTCAATTCTATTTAGAAGGTTTAAGACCTGAACCACAGTTTGCATCTTCTGTGTGCTGCATACACTGTCCTTTGCTTTCTGGAGCCCAACAAGCGGGTCCACCTCCTCCTCCAGAAAGCAGCTCTTCAAACACTGGAAGACAGCTGGCTCCTTCCCTTCAGTCTTTGCATTCCTTCCTCTGTTCTTCAAAGACACTGCTTTGAACTCCTTTCTTCCATCTTCACCATCTTACCTCTGGAGAAATGCTCTAGAGTTTGTCAGTGACCAGCTTAAAAAGAAAGCAGGATGCTCAAAACAGAACCCATTGTCTTCCAGCAGTCACTCCCGCAGAGGATGCAGTAGAGGGGGTCAGAATCTACACTTTGCTTGCTCTGGACACTAGACTTACACTCATAAGGCCTGATTTCAAATGAGCTCTTTCAGCAGCCCTGAAATGTTTACTTAGATTTAGCTAAAAGCCTCTGAGGTCTCTGTTATCATACAAGTCATAATTAAGATAGAAAAAGAGAAAGTGTAGGACAAATGAATTTTCCCCTTCTCTTTTTCCTGTTTCATATGCTAGGCTACCTCAGAGGTGACAGTGGACTTGCTTCCTGAAAACCTGTCAACCACATTCAAACCAGGTATGCAAGTAGAGCTAGGACACAGAGTAGACACGGGGCTAGTGTTTCCAGCTGCCCTGATTTTGAGTGCAGACTCACTTCATTCCCCTCTTTGCCCCATATGTTCCTTCTGGATTTGGGCTCTGTCTTATCAGACAGTCCTTCACACGGTGTGGTTGAGGCAGGGTGGACTAGAAGAGGTTCGTCGTTCTAGCTCACTACTCTCCAAATCTTAACCCAAAAAAAAGGGGCTCAGGAATAGCAAGACTATTATTTTTCTTTCATAAATAATTGATCAACTGCTGGAAGACTGTCATCCATGCTTTTTGCTTAACAAATAATCCCATTTCTTCACGTAGTTTTATGCAACAGACGCAACATGCTCTATAAGGGCTCTTGGTGTACCTGTTTTCATAATGACATGTGTTGTCTCTTCAGATATTAGATTAGTTAAAGTGATGTGGTGTTTTCTGGCAAACTTGTGCACAAGCATCTGAAATCAAATCAAATATCATATTATAATCAATTGCCTCTAGTACACAGTTTAGACTGTTACCCTAGCTTTGAGTCTCCATTTTCCTCACAAAAGTTACATCCCTTTCATTCAAACATGCCTGAAGTCCCAAAATAAATAGTAATCTAATAAAAATTATGTAGCAATCTGAGGAAAAAATTCTAAAATAGTCTGTGCTCACAGACATGGAATTACAACCCAGGATTCAAAATAATTTTTCCCTTTAATAGCAGATATCATTTGATTCCTTAAGACAGTTTCTTTGCAGAGTGACACTTTAATATAATTTAGAGGGAAACCTGGGTGGCGCAGCGGTTTAGCGCCTGCCTTTGGCCCAGGGCGCGATCCTGGAGACCCGGGATCGAATCCCACGTCGGGCTCCCGGTGCATGGAGCCTGCTTCTCCCTCTGCCTGTGTCTCTGCCTCTCTCTCTCTCTCTCTCTCCCTCTGTGTGACTATTATAAAGAAATAAAAATTAAAAAAATATATATAATTTAGATTTATCAGCCTACACTTTATAAGCCAAGAGGTAACCAGCCTATTCAGAAAGTCATGCCACAGATATGTGGCTGAAAAACAAGGTTCAACCCTCTGGTAGTTTCAAAACATTCAAGTCAAGATGCTTCTAAAGGTCAGTGCAAAAACTATCAATTCCACTTAAGGATAAGGATTAGAGGAGACTCAGGTGATTCCCAAAAGAAAGCTCACACCTTCTAGCTATTATCTATCAACCAAATAAAAATCAATAAGTAGCAAAAAGGATTAACCAGATCCATTAGGGACACAGTTGACATAATCAGTAGCTTCTGTTTGTTAAACAACTTTGCTTACCAAGGGCCATCATGTACTAGTCATCACCAACCATGGCAATATTTCTGTGCTGTGCAATACTGCAATGGAGAACAGGCATCTTTCTTTCAAGCTGCCTTGCTCTCTACTGCCACAGGGCACTGCAAAAGGGAGGCTAGAAAAGCTAATGACATTCTCCCCCTTTTGCCACTGCCCTCTGCCAGGAGCATTAGCAATTCTAAACTGATTAATTGCTGAAATCCCAGCCTTGAAACAGTGTTCAGTTAGAAGAGCAACAGCTGAAAAGATCATCTTAATATGGGCTTCGGAATTAATCATGTGTACTATAGTCAGCAGCTTTCATAATATATTTATCACACTTCAGCAAGTCTGAATGGAGCTGAAAAGTTTTCTTCTTGGCTTGCCTAAAGACAACACGTACCCAAGTCACTTAGAGTGTAATCTATAGCTCTGAATTTTCCATGGCCAGAAAAGATTAGATCATTTTAGACTCTCTGAAAAGCTGAACTCACAAAACAAAGGAAAAGGAATGCTAATTTTTTTTTTTTTTAAATGATAGTCACAGAGAGAGAGAGAGGCAGAGACACAGGCAGAGGGAGAAGCAGGCTCCATGCACCAGGAGCCCGATGTGGGATTCGATCCTGGGTCTCCAGGATCGCGCCCTGGGCCAAAGGCAGGCGCTAAACCACTGTGCCACCCAGGGATCCCAGAATGCTAATTTTCAATGAGTAAATGGGAATTCTAGATGTACAGGCAAATGATCAAGAGCAATATAAGCAGACAGAGTATGAATTTTCAGAACAAACAGCTGATCTGGACACATGGTTGTAAGATGGGAATTCTGGCATTACAGATGAGAATTTATTCACTGTATCTACTAAGGCAGACAGAGGTTACTTTGCCCTTTTAGTTGTGTGATACATTTGGCACACAGAGAATGAATGTTATGCAGAGGGACACCTGGGTGGCTCAGTGGTTGAGCATCTGCCTTCGGCTCAGGGCGTGATTCCGGGGTCCCAGAATCAAGTCCTATATCGGGTTCCTTGCATGGAGCCTGCTTCTCCTTGTGCCTCTCTCTCATGAAAAAATAAATAAAATCTTTAAAAAGAATATTATGCTGGAAAAAAAAGAGGGGGGGGATCCCTGGGTGGCTCAGAGGTTTAGCGCCTGCCTTTGGCCCAGGGCATGATCCTGGAGTCCCGGGATCGAGTCCCGTGTTGGGCTCCCGGCATGGAGCCTGCTTCTCCCTCCTCCTGTGTCTCTCTGCCTCTCTCTCCCTCTCTCTCTATCATAAATGAATAAATAAATCGTTTAAAAAAAAAAGTTGTTTAAAAAAAAAAAAAAGAATGTTATGCTGAGACACTACCTGTAGAAAGGACGAGAAATGGTTCTTAGCCTAGGAAGGATATATTAAGAAAAATACCTAAGAATGACTGGGTCATTTCTCAGTGTGCAGTAACTGGCACCCACTATTGCATCCACCTGATACGCTGATGTGTTGTCTTATGATTCTAAAGAAATAGTCATTCAATTACTTTATTATGAAAAGATAGCAATGGTGATTAATTATCAGGGAGGTCAATTTTCTATGATGTCTGAAATCTACACTTAGCCCAAGCAGAAACAAAATTCCAATGGTCTTAATATTTTAATGGAAATTTCTTTCTTTCTTCTTTCTTTCTTTTCTTTCTTTCTTTCTTTCTTTCTTTCTTTCTTTCTCTTTCTTTCCTTCCTTCCTTTCTTTCTTCTTTTCCTTCCTTCCTTCCTTCCTTCCTTCCTTCCTTCCTTCCTTCCTTCCTTCCTTTCGTAAAGATCTTATTTATTTATGAAAGACACACATAGAGAGAGAGGCAGAGACACAGGCAGAGGGAGAAGCAGGCTCCATGCAGGAAGCCTGACGTGGGACTCGATCCTGGAACTCCGGGATCATGCCCTGGACCGAAGGCGGCACTCAACCACTGAGCCACTGGGGCTGCCCCCTTTCTACTAATATTTAAGTTATTTTTTATTTTTTTAATATTTTATTTATTTATTCATAGAGACAGAGAGAGAGAGAGGCAGAGACACAGGCAGAGGGAGAAGCAGGCATCATACAGAGAGCCTGACGTGGGACTCAACCCAGGGTCTCCAGGATGACGCCCTGGGCTGCAGGTGGCGCTAAACCGCTGTGCCACCGGGGCTGCCCTTATTTTTTAAAGTAAATATATACAAAATAAAAATAAAGCTTTAGCTTTATCTAGGTCCCAATTTTCAGAAACTAGTAACGGAAATTAAATCACATAGAATTGTTCTTGGTTCCTAGATTTCTCCCAATAGGTTATTCATTGCTAGTACCTACTTAAAACTATTTGTAATATGTTAAGAAGTCTCAGTTGTTAAGGAGATACATAAATACACTCACAAATTCTTTTGGGGTCAAGCCTGATGCCACCATAGATATTCTTTTGTTGACTCCTCTTGTTGAAGACATCACTTCTGGCTTTTCTCTGCTCACACTGTATTCGCTCTTATTATACCCAGCAGTACTAGCAATATGGACAGCTGTACTCTTGCCTGATTCTTTGACCTGAAATTGGGGTAATTTCAACGCAGAGGTTGAAGTTGGCATGCTGCTAACATGAACCAGCTCTGAGGCTCTGTGTGACGAGGGATCAGACTCAGGGTCATCAGAGAAAAGGCTGATTCCAGATTCGAGGTAAGGGGCTCCCTCTGAAAGGCACAGGGGAAGAAGTTTAACCCATATGACAATGAATCTTGAATTACCAAAGAATTCATCATGACTCTTTATTTTAAAAATAAAAGTATAAGTCAATTGACTAAAGAAATATAGCAGCATTTTATCACTAATAACAGGAATACAAATAACTTTAAATATCTCAAAATCTTTAGTACCTATGTTCTCCAACTGTTTAACGACCATAAAAAACATGGTACTTTTGTAAGAAGGAGAACAATTTTGAAAAACGAGACAGGGATGCCTGAGTGGCTCAGCAGTTGAGCGTCTGCCTTTGGCTCAGGGTGTGATCCCACGGTCCTGGGATCGAGTCCCACATTGGGCTCCCTGCGTGGAGCCTGCTTCTCCCTCTGCCTATGTCTCTGCCTCTCTCTCCATGTCTCTCATGAATAAATAAATAAAACCTTTAAAAAAAAAAAAAAAGAAAAATGAGACAAGTTTTTTGTCTCAAATTGGTTTTTGTTTCTTTTTTTTTTTTTAAGATTTTATTTATTTACTCATGAGAGACACATGATATGGACTCGATCCTGGGATTCCAGGATCATGCCCTGGGCTGAAGGCAGGTGCTCAACTGCTGAGCCACTCAGGCATCCCAAGATTTTTGTTTCTTTATCCACAATTTTATCATTGTCTTTTTGATTTAATAAATTATCAGATATCATTACCAAATTAAAAATAGATGACCATTCCTGAAACACTTCAGAAAATGTCACTCTATCAGGAAGTAAGCATAGCTAAAGAGAATGTGTGAGATTCCTATCTATCTATCTATTTATCTATCTATCTATCATCTATCTATCACAGAGAGACAGACAGACAGAGGCAGAGACACAGGCAGCAGGAGAAATAGGCTACCCACAAGGAGCCTGATGCGGAACTCAATCCCCAGCCTCAGGATCACGCCTGTGCCAAAGGCAGACACCCAACTGCTGAACCACTCAGGCATCTCTCCTAAGGTGACCTTAATGAACATTGGCCAAATACCACATTTAGGTGCCAAAGAGCACATTTTATGATAATGTGTTTTTGAGGACTAATTTAAAACTTTTTTTTACTGATTAAAACTTTGATTTATAAGCCATAAAACATACCATTCATTTAAGGTGATTTATAAGGCATAAAATATAGTCATTTATATTCATTAATTCATAAAATAAGAGCTTACTTTGGAGATCTGACTCATTTTTCAGTAAAGGACAGGCTGAAAACTTTATTCGAGGTCTCTAGAATTCTTTGTTTTTCACCTTTTTTTTTTTTGGAGTCACTATGCCCCATGTGGGGCTTGAACTCATGACCCCAAGATCAAGAGCTGTATCCTCTACTGACTGAGCCAGCCAGATGCCCCTAGGGCCCTAGAATTCTTACTTAACAGTTTAAATAAAATATTTAGAGCACACAAGACTCTCCCATCCTCAAAACTGTCAGTTAAACCAATAAAGACAGATTAAGAGCTGCAATAATTTTCATGTAAATTTGGATTAATATTCAAGCTATTTTTCTAAAATGGGTTTAAGTATAAGAGAAGCATTCATTACAGATTAGACATGCTAGACATCTGAAAAGTTGATTAACCAAAAATATCTTTAGGTAAGAGTCAAACAGAAGTGTTTCCCCCATCAGAACAGATGACGCATTACCCAGATCTGGTCTTGACAAATAAGATTGCTCCATGAGATCTCTTGCTTCTGACTCAGTTGGTTGTTGCTCCTCCATACAGACAACCTTAGTGAGCTCCTTCTGAGATGGGCAGTTAGTGTCCTGAAGACTCCTTGGGCAGCTGTGTACATACCACTTAGTATCTAACGACCGGGACTGTGAAGGGGAAGACCTGGAAGAATGAAGGGAGAAATGCTCCATCATGGCTTATGAAAGGGCTCATCATACTTCCTGTGCAGCCAAAGCATAAGTGGAACAGCTCACTGTTAAGAGAGGTGGGGAATGACTAGGAAAAAATCTAGAAGTCTGGAGTTGTGATGCCTCCCAATGTGTCAGGGCTACATACAACAGTTCCCCTTAAGGCCTGGGCTGAGGTGGGATATTTTTCAGCTGTTCAAAAAGCATGTCAGCAAATTTCACCAAATTTCCCACTGTCATTCACTCACTCTATACACTCTTCCACTTGAGTCCAAATGGATGTGTTAGAATCAGATCTCTCATGAAAACAGAGAGCTGATTAATTCTGACATTTCTATACTCATTCGTTCTACCCAATTTTAGCAGAATTCATTGAATCATCCCTACGTCCGGCCTTTTCAATGTCCAAAGCCATTCTTTTTTTTTTTTTTTTTTTTTTTTTTTATTCACGGGAGACACACAGAGAGGGAGAGAGAGGCAGAGACACAGGCAGAGGGAGAAGCAGACTCCATGCAGGGAGCCCGATGTGGGACTTGATCCCGGACCCCCGAGGACCACGCCCTGGGCCAAAGGCCACAAAACTGCTGAGCCACCCAGGCTGCCCATCCAAAGCCATTCTTAAAACAAAAGCCAGCTATAAAGTACTGTCAGAAGAGCACATGTGGCCAGTGATTCAGTCCTCCACTCTTTCAGGTGTTAGGGCTTCATAGAAGATACTTAGCAACATATTTAAAGGATACTTAATAGATTTGAGGACTTCATCCTCAAATGCATTTATAGTATCCTTTAAATGAAAACAATGGCTAATATAATTAAATAATAATAAAATTATAATATACAATTATAATGGATTATTTAGCAAAATAAGATAAACAATATATACAATAATATAATTAATTAAAATACATTAAATAATTGTCAATTAAACAATTACTGGGTGTTTACTACAAGTCAAGAAATAAAAGTAGGCCCTAGACATTAAAGATGAGCAAAACCTGAATCGCTGCTCTTGGGTAGTCTGGTAGAGAGTGGACATTCATCAATATGTCAGTTCTTTTTTCTTTTTTTAAAGATTTTATTTATTTATTCATGAGAGACACAGAGAGACAGGCAGAGACACAGGCAGAGGGAGAAGCAGGCTCCAGGGAGAGAGTCCGACGCAGGACTTGATCCCAGAACTCCAGGATCGTGCCCCAGGCCAAAGGCAGGCGCTAAACCATTGAGCCACCCAGGGATCCCCCCTTTTTCCTTTTCATATGTATACATATATAACAAATATATAAATATATATTATATGTAATATATACATATTTTATGTAGACTCCACACCCAGCTTAGAGCCAAGTGTAGGACTTGAATTCATGCCCCTAGGACCAAGAGTCAAATGCTTAATCGTCTAAGCCACCCAAGCGCCCCAACATGTAGGTTCTTTAATAGGGTACACTAGGGAAGAGGAGGAGGTCTAGGAATATTTAGTCTCAATATTAAATGGCTGGTTAGCTCAACTGGTTAAAACATGGCAATGAGGTCATTCCAACTAAATATGGGCTAGTGCCTATGGAGACCAGATCTTTGCACTCTGTCCAGCCAAAATGTCAGTCACCCAGCCTTTTTTTTTTTTTTTTTAAGATTATTTATTTATTTATTCATGAGAGACAGAGAGGGAGAGGCAGAGACACAGGCAGAGGGAGAAGCAGGCTCCACACAGGGAGCCTGATGTGGGAATTGATCCCAGGACCCCCAGGATCACACTCCGAGCTGAAGGCAGGCACTTAACCTCTGAGCCACCCAGGTGTCCCAGGCACCCAGCCTTAAAAATATTCAAGAGGCTTGAAAGATAGTATGATTAAACTATCAGCAACTGATTACTATTTTCAGAAAGATAAATAAAAAATAAAAATATATGTACACACAAGTAGGAGCTCAATAATATGAATTCCTCTTTCTTCCTAGAGCAGTGAGATGGAGGACTCTAATGGCTCTGAGGTTCTGCTCTGAACTATCAAATATTACCAGTCCCAACTTGTCTTTTTACCCTCATATCATTGCAAAGATCCAATGAGGAAGCAGGCAAAGTACTTTATATTCATATTTGAATTCATATTTGAAAATATGAAGTGCTATACAGTCTTATCTCAATGATGATTTGCAAAGACATTCCTGAAAGAGATTCTGAATTTTCTTGGGGTAAATCAATATCCAAACTTTTTCTAGAGAGGCAAAAACTTCGATTAGGGCAAGGGCTACTTTGGAGAAGTCTACCTCAGCTCCCAGGCTTATTTAGGTTTCAGTTCTATATTTTATCCTGACCTTCAAAAGGGACAGATCTACTATACTTTCTCATCTCATAGCTCATGCCTTGTATAGATCTAGAAAACCTATATGCAATTAAACAAAAGAAGTATCTTAGAGCAATGAAAGGTTAGAAATGGCTATTTATAAAAAAACTAGAAAAAGGATGGTGAAAAAAATTTAATAATAAAAGTTCAATAGAAGTAAAGATGTTACTTAGAGACCACAATTTGACATTTATTACTTCTTACCGTATCATTCCTGGTTCTCCATTTTTACTGGTGGAACTATCCAGAAATACTTGAAATTTGTCAGTAGAAAGGCTTTCGGGATTTTGGCTTATAGGAGAGTCACTACTTTTCTCTGAAGTTAATACTGCGTTAAATGGAATGAGAAAACAAAGAGATCTACTTTACTGCTTTGTCCTGATGATAATTCAGGTGAGGATATTGATTTTTCTAAAAGCAGCAACCTGTGACAATCAAATTGGTTTTTAAACAAGTATATCAGACAGAATTTTGTAAACATAAGTGATGCAGCACCAGATGAAATTAAGTGACTCAAAAATAATAAGGACAATGAAGGGAATTACTTTAGGACAGAGTAAATGAAGATACTCGGCTGAGACGAGGCTGGAAAAAAACATACATTTTTTGTGCCCTGAAAGATAAGGAAACAAGAACAGGAAATGAATTTTTATCTCTGCAGCAAAATAAATTATTCTGAAATCCCCTTAGATAACAGGGAAGAGAAAGTAGTGGAAAGCCCAAAGCACATTCTCTACTGCTTCCACATCAAAGACTGTAGAGGATGGGGATTTGAGCTTTTTGCACATGTGGGGAAATGAGGGGTGTGGTTGGATGAGAAAGAAAAAAACAGGTGACAATTTTGCTTCCCATTTTCAACGACTAAGGAAAAAACAAAACAAAAAACCAACCCACACACCAAAAAAATGAGGTACAGACTGATAAGGAACCTTGAAGTAATCCATGGTACTGATAATGAAATGGCATAGGAAAAGGAAAACACACACACCAGACCCAAGGCAAAGTTCTGGCATGTTTGTACATCTTTTTTATTTGTTAATTCCTCCAAACGTATTATTGTATCACTGCTTTCTAGGAAATGCCTTCAAGGCAGAAATCTTTTTTTTTTTTTTTAAGATTTTAATTATTTATTCATGAGAGACAGAGAAAAGGCAGAGACATAGGCAGAGGGAGAAGCAGGCTCCATGCAGACAGCCGGATGTGGGACTTGATCCCCGAAACTCTGGGATCACGCCCTGAGCCTAAGGCAGATGCTCAACTGCTGAGCCACCCAGGTGTCCCAAGGCAAAAATCTTAAAAAAGCAAAAACAAACACTTAAAATTACAAATGTCTTCTACCCATTAAAGTCACTGATGATTATAATTTCTTTTGAACTTTTTAAAAATTTTGAGCTTTTATTAGAAAAGCTCAAATGCATAAAATCAAGGCAATTTAAACAAAAGGCTGTATTAATTAAACTGATTTTTAAGTCACTGGATAGCTTGGGGGGGAATAATCATTGGTTTCCTGAGTTATTCCTCAAATGCATTATTTCTAGTTTCCTTTATGTCCATCTTTTCTGGACCTGGTTGTTTCTAGGAACACAGGAACTCCTAACTGCTGAAAGTAAGGAGTCTTACAGTGAACCAGCAGGCTTTTCTTTCAACTGCATATGTATCATTGCACCCCAAATACAGGGTGATAATTGATAAAAGTAATCTTCAATCTCTAAGGAATCATACCCAAAAGAATTAACCACTGGAAAGGGTTAAAAAGAAAAAAGGTGAAAGGGTGCAGGGAGTAGGAGGGGGGAGAAGGAACCTCAGACAGAAACACAGATATTAAAGTCATTACATCATCTAAACATTTGGCATATGAGTTGTTTTTTTTTTTTTTTTTTTTTAATGTTTTATTTGAGAGAGTGCATGTGAGAAGTGAGGGGTGGGGAGGTGGTGCAGAGAGAGAGAGAGAGGAAGAGAATCCCAAGCAGACTCCACGCTGAGCACAGAGCTTGATGCAGGGTTCAATTACAGGGCCCTGAGATCATGACCAGAGCCAAAACCAAGAGTCAGACGCTTAAATGACTGAGCCACACTGCTCTTTTCAATACAACAAGGTTCAAGCTACAAAAAGAAATTAAGCTACCCTGAGTTGGATTTGATAACTCAATAGTATACAAAAAACACAGGGCACAACTTTTCTGCTCTTCTTCCTTAATCCTTATTTCATAAAGCAGGATCCAGAGCCAAAGTCCTGGAACAGTTTCTCTTAAACCACCCCTCCTCTTCTGGGAGGAATATAACCTGTTATATTTTTCATGGGTAGAGAATATGGGCTAAAGCAAACATTTAATAAACTTACTGCCTAAGAATTATGCAAAATATTGGAGGGGGATCAAAGGAAAAAACATCAGGGAAGAAGGAAAGATATTAAGAAATAAAACACTATGAAGTATAGGACCTAAATGAAATTCAGTTTTCATAACCCACCCACCCCAACTGATTCAGAATTTCTAGGGAAGGAGCCAGGAATTGAACGTACTGCAGGACAGTACGTTCAAAAGCTCAGATGTGTCTGAAAATCACTTCCACTGTAACGGACTGTGATCTTATAAATGCTAATGTTTGCGTTGTGAATGACAGGTAATCCAGGAGGGAAAAAACCAACAAAGTGCCTTTACTTATACAGGGAAGTACACATAATTTACAATGGGTAAGGATACACATTTGCACAAAAATATGCAGGCTTGGGAATGACCCCTAGATAAACCACAGGACAGATCTTCGTTAAGGGCAGAACATTTGATGCAAAGACCCTAGAAAAAGAGCTCTCATCATTTTCAGAATATTGGGTTGGGATCTTGGGTGGCTCTAGTCAGTGAAGAATCTGCCTTCGGCTCAGGTCATAATCCTGGGGTCCTTGGATCCCAGGATCAAAGTGGAGCGGCTGGGCTCCCTGCTTAGTGGGGAGTCTGCTTCTCCCGCGCTCTCTGCCTCTTCCCACCACTTGTGCACGCATGCCTCCTCTAAGTAAATCTTAAAAAAAAAAAAAAAAAGAATAATATTGGATCTTAAACACCCATAATCCTACTATCCAGAGACTTTATATTTATTTATGAACTTATATTTATAAATATATAAATAAAATATATTAGTATATAATAGTATACTAATATATACTATATACTATTTCTTAATATATATTTATATATTATATATAAATATATCTTAATGTATTTATATATACATATATAATATATTTATATATTTATATTTATATGTAATATATATCTAGAGTTTCATTCATTACTAGTAACGTACCAATGTTGGTTTCTTGAGTCTGAGAGAAGCACCATGGTAATGTAGGATGACACTAGGGAAACCAAAACTAGATAAGCGGTAGAATTCCTGCAGGAACTCTCTGTACTATCATCGCTTCTTTGTAAATCTAAAATTATTCAAAAATAAAAAAGCTGATTTAAAAAAAAATGTCAGGGGCAGCCCGGGTGGCTCAGCGGTTTAGCGCCGCCTTCAGCCCAGGGTGTAATCCTGGAGACCCGGGATCGAGTCCCACATCAGGCTCTCTACATGGAGCCCACTTCTCCCTCTGCCTGTGTCCCTGCCTCTCTCTCTCTCTCTCTCTCTCTCTCATGAATAAATAAATAAAATCTTAAAAAAAAAAAAAAAACATAAAAAAAGAAAAAAGAAAAATAAATGTCAGTACAGCTGAAGGTAAACAACACTACCCTTCCTAGATCAAGAAGTCTGCTTGAATTTTAGTTCCATTCACCAACTTAAGAAAGGAAAAGGTACAAAACTTGAGCTGATATTGATACACTGTTTCAGAGATAAAGCCACATTTCAGAATCCATACCCAGAAATTTTCTTTAAGTCTGGGGTGGGTTTTCTGAGTTTTTAATAATGTGAATTAAAATATTTATTGAGTGCCTACTATGTCTAAGAGTTCTCTGCCTCATGGAATCTACATTCTAGTGGGAGGTGAAGAGGAACTCTAAACAGTAAGCAAAAAAAACCGTTTTTTTTCATAAGCAAAAAAACCCTGTTTTTTTTCATAAGTTCATAAGGGTTATGAAAAGAATAGCAGGGTAAAGTGGGGCTGGAGAAGTCAGAGAGGGAAAAGTTACAATAAAAAATACAGTGGTGGGGATTCCTGGGTGGCTTAGCGGTTTAGTGCCTGCCTTCGGCCCTGGGCATGATCCTGGAGTCCCGGGATCGAGCCCCACATCAGGACTGCATAGAGCATGCGTCTCCCTCTGCTTGTGTCTGCCTCTCTTTTTCTCTCTTTCTCTGTGTCTCTCATGAATAAATAAATAAAATCTTTAAAAAATATATAGTGGTTTATGGTGGATATTATTGAGAGGCAGCATTTGAGCAATTTGTACAACATATTTCAGTTATGCTAATGTAAGAGGTCATGGAAGATGTTCTCTGTGGAATCGGGAGAAAGTACTTTTTTCTTTTTTTTTTTAAAGAGGTGGGACTTGATCCTGGAACCCCAGGATCACGCCCCGGGCTGAAGGCAGGCACTAAATTGCTGAGCCATCCAGGGATCCCTGGGCAGTCGGCTTTGTATTCTCTCCCTCCCTCTGCCTCTGTCCTTCCCTTCCCATGCACATTCTGTCTCTAAAATAAATAAGTAAATCTTAAAAAGAAAAAAAAAAAGAGGGCACTTGGGTGGCTTAGTCGGTTAAGCATCTGCCTTTGGCTCAGGTCATGATCTCAGGGTCCTGGGATCAAGCCCCATGTCAGGCTCTCTGCTCAATGGGAGTCCACTTCTCCCTCTCCTGTGCTTTCTCTCTCTCTTTTTCAAATAAATAATTTTTTAAAAAGATTTTATTTATTTATGATAGACATAGAGATAGAGATAGAGAGAGAGAGAGAGAGAGAGAGAATGGCAGAGACACAGGCAGAGGGAGAAGCAGGCTCCATGCCGGGAGCCCGACGCGGGACCCGATCCCGGGACTCCAGGATCGCGCTCTGGGCCAAAGGCAGGCGCTAAACCACTGAACCACCCAGGGATCCCCTAAATAAATAAATTTTTAAAAAGAAAATAAATTAAAGTGGGTAGCCCCGGTGGCCCAATGGTTTAGCACCACCTTCAGCCCAGGGTGTGATCCTGGAGACCCGGGATCGAGTCCCACATAAGGCTCCCTGCATGGAGCTTGCTTCTCCCTCTGCCTGTGTCTCTCTCTGTGTCTCTCATAAATAAATAAATAAAATCTTAAAAACAAACAAACAAACAAACAAAGCAGAATGCCAACTGAGCACAGAGGCCAACTCAAGTCTCGATTTCAGGACCCATGAGATCATCCCCTGAGCCAAAATGATGAGTTGGACATGCAATGGGCTAATAAGCCATCTAGGCGCCTCACACCTTTTATCTTTTAAACCAAGAAATCGGGGATCCCTGGGTGGCTCAGCGGTTTGGCGCCTGCCTTTGGCCCAGGGCACGATCCTGGAGGCTCCATGCAGGGAGCCCGATGTGGGACTTGATCCCGGGTCTCCAGGATCATCCTGGACCAAAGGCGGCGCTAAACTGCTGAGCCACCGGGCTGCCCTCAAAAGAAGTGTTCAAAAAGGTTTTCAAATCCACAATAAGCATAATGCATAAAAATACAGCATTTATGAAATTTTAAAATGAAAGAAAGAGGGATCCCTGGGTGGCGCAGCGGTTTGGCGCCTGCCTTTGGCCCAGGGCGTGATCCTGGAGACCCGGGATCGAGTCCCACATCAGGCTCCCGGTGCACGGAGCCTGCTTCTCCCTCTGCCTGTGTCTCTGCCTCTCTCTCTCTCTCTCTCTCTGTGACTATCATAAATAAAAAATAATTTAAAAAAAAGAACATTTAAAAAAAATAAATAAAATAAAATGAAAGAAAGAAAGCCATAAGAAATGTTTGTCTGCAGATTTTCAGGAAAAAATTAATGTGCACACACAACACTCTAAAAAGGAGACAGCATATTTACACACACATTTAAAGCCAGACAATAACATTTTCTATGTTGTACATTAACAGGGAAAGTCTAATCTGTTTTTAGAACTAAGATGGTGAAAGCACCCTAAAGAAGAGAACTGTGCTGGGGATGAGACTTTAGGCTTCATTATCTGGGAGATGAACTAAATGAAGGTACCGTTAGAAAGAAAGCATTTTAAGGAAATACATTTTGAACCAGTGCCATAGCAACAGAGTCCCCAGCTTCTTATGCATGAGCTACTGTTTCTCCCTGAACACGAAAATACTGCAGGGCACATTCTGGGACCAGGGCCACACTATTCTGGAAAATTAAGACTTGAATTCCTAGAAAGACAAAAAGGCAGGCCCTGTGGTCCCCAGCACAGGGGCTGGGGAAGGGAGCAATGAAGAAGAAACATTCATACTAAGTTAGCTGGGTAAGTGTCCGGAGTCAGGAGTGAAGAATATTTTGGGAGGGCTCAACACACCTGCCAGTCCATAAGCAGGTCCCCACCCCCCGCCCCCACCCCACCCCTGTACCCTGCCTGTGGAACCTGGGCCTACACATAGCCTCTCACCTATGTGTCTATGGACCTGCCCCCATTAATTAAAACTTGCCTAATGTGCTGTCTTCCCCAAGGAGGAAGGAATTGTTTTTCTCCAATTAAAAACTCAAAGCTTCAGCTCACTTTCCTTCATTTATGCCTGCTTTCCTTCATTTATTCCTCAGCTCAGTGCCCTTCCCCTCTTATAGGAAGTCAGCTCTGATCAATTCCAATCTGACTGGTTACTAAAAATGACTTCTGTCAGAATAAAGCGCCCCACTCTCCACATAACTGGACTTTGTGGCTTATGGTACAATTCCTAACACTTAGGACATCTTTCTCTCAAAACCAGAAGGCACGTTAAATAGCGCTTTGGTTGGGACCCCTGGGTGGCTCAGTGGTTGAGCATCTGCCTTCAGCTCAGGGCATGATCTTGGGATCTGGGATTGAGTCCCATTGGGCTCCCTTTGAGGAGCATACTTCTCCCTCTGCCTATGTCTCTGCCTCTCTCTTTCTGTGTCTCTCATGAATAAATAAATCTTTAAATAAATAAATAGATAGATAGATAGATAGATAGATAGATAGATAGGGCTTCAGGACCTGACATGACTGTTTCAAGGTCTGTTGTTTTCTCTAAGCTTTCTGTTATGAAGGGTTGCCTATTCCCAGTCTTCCCCATCACATTCAGTTTCCTATGGGCTCCTCATAGCATCTCCTCATTGTGGGTACTCAGTCAGACAATGACACTTCATGACTGTCTTGGTTACTCTGTAAGGTAAATTGTGAACAGGGACCAGAAGCAAGGCTCTAAAAAAAATTACCCATGGAATGATTCAGCAAACTTATTCTGAGCAAAGAACATAAAATGTTGGATTAGGCCCATACTTTTTAAAGATTTTATTTATTTGAGAGAGAATGTGAGTGCTTGTGAGCATGAGCAGGGGGAGGAGCAAAGGGAGGACAAGCAGACTCTGTGCTGAGCATGGAGTCAGATGTGGGGCTGGATCCCAGGACCCTGAGAGCATGACCTGAGCCAAAATCAAGAGTCAGGGGCTTAACTGACTGAGTCATCCAGGTGCCCCAGGCCCACACTTTTTAGAAGGATAAAGGCTTAGGGAGGGGAAGAATTTTGCTTAACATATCAGAGTTAAGCCAATATTACAAACCTCTTTCTGATGCGCTTTGTTCCGGATTCAGCAGATCCTCAGGCGAACAAGAATCTGCTATAAGGGAAGGGGAGCTGTTAGAGGGCTGGCTCTCATGCTGCTCTAACACAGCTTCCAGTTCAGCCATTTCCTGCTGGAGCTTTATCAGGTTATCTTGCATGGTATCTCTCTGCTGTAAACAGAAGAAATGACACCAAGAAAGTCACACTCTTTTAGCAACTTGCCAGAGAGTAAGAATATGTCACACCAATTAATTTTAACATGGGAATCGAAATCATCTAGTATGGAATTATGAGTTCTGGCTGAACACTTTTTAATCCAATCATATTCCTGCAATTAATGACCATGAAATGACTTCAGAATGATGTTAGAGTGGGGAAAAAACTCCTCAAACTCTCCCACATAGACTTGCTTTATTGTTTTGTCCTTTCAGAGCTGGTTATTTTCTTTTAAAGCTAGGGAGCAAAAAAACCCCAAAAATCAAAAACCAAAAACCAAACCACACACACAAAAACAAGGTACTCAAACATGATATTTAAAATTAGAATGATTCTGTTAACATTTTGCACAGGCTGTGTTTCACAGATTTGGTACTGTGGGACTCATAAGAGATCTGGATTAATCTGGATTTCTGGCTGGTGAGGATTCTTCCTTTTCTGGGATTCTTTAAACATTTAGTTTCAAAAAGAGAGAGCCAAGAGCTAATCCACTGATTTATCGATTTGTTCATTCAACAACTATTTGCTGACCATCTATTATATGTGAGGCCTGTTCTAGTGCTGAGGATTAGAGCCCTCCTGGTGTTGCCATTCTAGATGCGGAGAGAGTACCTAGAGATCACCTGTTGGAAGGAAGGATCTAGCAGAAAGAGCCCTGGGAAATCCTGTAAGGATAGTTATTGTTTTCAATTCAAGATAATGGGCTCTTCTTGCCTTTTTTTTAATAGAAATTTTAAAAAATTGTTTTAACTTATTTTATTTAATTTATTTATTCATGAGACACACACAGAGAGAAGCAGAGACACAGGCAGAGGGAGAAGCAGGCTCCATGCAGGAAGCCTGACATGGGACTCGATCTCGGGTCACCAGGATCACGCCCTGGGCTGAAGGTGGCACTAAACTGCTGAGATGGGCTCTTCTTGCTTATGCGCCTTGCTGATGCTTACTTTTTTATTTCAAGAAGAAATCTTGCTAAGTCTTAGGTTTTTGATAAAGCAAAGTACTTGGTAAGTAAAGGGCTTTCCAAAACACACATTTCCTCATCACTGGTAGAGGAACATCAGTGGTTGCCAGTGAACCCCAGGGAAACAGACTGTTTCACCCTCCATTGCTTCTGATCCTTGAAAATGACTTTGCCCTCTACTAAAAACAAGCCATTTACTTTCTCCTACGACACTGAGTTCACAGTTTTCAGGCTTTTATGACCAGAAAATGTATTCCCAGTGTCAAAAAGGCTTCTGCTGCTGCCCTGAGACTGCCCTGCTGCCAATGTCTGCAGCAGCGCCATTGCCACCACGTGGTGCTTGTGGGTAGTTCTGTTGCTGATCAAATCCTGGCCCTGGGGCTGCCTCGGTAAATCTGGAAGTAAACCACACACAGATAACTACTAAGCTTCAGAAGCTCTATCTGTCACTTCTGGCATGACCATCACATCTAACCTCTCTGTGGCCATTAAGTAGGTTAGAAAAGCAGGAAAAACAGTAACAGGAAAACTGTAATTAGATTACTTTGGGTTTTCTTCTCTTTTTTTTTAAGATTTTATTTATTTATTCATGAGAGACAGAGAGAGAGAGAGAAAGGCAGAGACACAGGCAGAGGGAGAAGCAGGCTCTACGCAGAGAGCCAGACGTGGGACTCGATTCAGGGTCTCCAGATCACACCCTGGGCTGCAGGCGGCGCTAAACCGCTGCGCCACCGGGGCTGCCCTACTTTGGGTTTTCTCAAAGGAGTTACTTTATAAACTAAATTCCCTTGTAGGTAATTGCCTAGATACATTTGCGAGACTAAAACCAAATTGCTTACTAATGAGTTTTTTTTTTTAAATTCTAATTCTTAAGTGTTTCTGGAATTAGCCCTATTTTTCTTTTATATTCCCAACATGCTTCTCTGATCTCTTTTAATACAGCTGCATTACTGTGGAAGTTCTTTAAAAGCCATGTTTACCATGCCTCTTTCTTCCATAAGGACCTTAGTGGCATACCACTGCTCAGATATATTAATACTTTCTGGACACTATGTAATTATCACTCATTACTGCCCTCAGGATAAAGTCCAAATTCCCAAGCATAGCATTCAAAAGGCTTTTCACACACTGATCTTTTGTTTCTTCCCTAAACCATCCATATGCCCTGTTTTCCATCATATAGGACAACTTTGTGCTTTCTGGACATTTCATGCCTCTGTGTCTTTGCCTTGACTGCTGCCTCCCTTCCCTTTCTACCTGGGAAAATTCTTCTCATCTTTCAAGGCCCAGCTCAAATGAGGTTTTTGATAAAGCAAAGTACTTGGTAAGTAAAGGGCTTTCCAAAACACACATTTGTTGACTCCTTCAGGAGTCCCCACCATCCACATCTACTATCAGGAACAGACAATCGCCCCATTACTTCACTTATACTTTTAATGCATTAGTATATGGAAATGGAACACTGGACCCTTCTCAATGGGAGGAATCCTTCCTTCATCATTTTTGTATTCCCAATGCCTAGCATGTAGTAAATACTTAGCAAATGTTTAATGTAGAAATGAGCTAATGAATGCAGTTCATCGCTCTTGGATTAAAAAAAAAAAGATACTAATAGTACCAAATTAGAATTTCTCTATCTCCTATATACTTTTTAAAAAAAGATTTTATTTATTTATTCATGAGAGGTAGAGAGAGAGAGAGAGAGAGAGAGAGGCAAAAACACAGGCAGAGGGAGAAGCAGGCTCCATGCAGGGAGCCTGACATGGGACTTGATCCCGGGTCTCCAGGATCACACCCTGGGCTGACCGCTGAGCCACCAGGGCTACCCTCCTATATACTTCTTAGTTCTTTTCAACAATGGGAAAAGACTCTGCTTCAATCATTTTGCCTGTCTCTGTTACTCTAGATTTAAGTTAGCCAGGAAATCTGACTTTAAGTCTGTTTTGTTTAAGAAAAATTAAAAAATTAAAAAAATATTTATTCATAAAAGACACAGAGAGAGGGGCACCGACACAGGCAGAGTTCTTGAAGAAGCAGGCTTGCCGCAGGGAGCCTGATGTGAGATTTGATCCTGGCACTCCAGGATCACGTCCTGGGCCTAAGGCAGATGAACCCAACCACTGAGCCACCCAGGTGTCCCTGTCATGAATAAATAAATCTTAAAAAAAAAAAAAATCAGAAACTGGAACCTACAACCTTAAAACACAAGGGACAAAAAAGTAAAAGGCATCAGTGAAAGGGTGACAGAGCCACAAATCCACACTCAGAAAGGAGCAGAAGAGTTGCAGAGAAAAGGCCTCCTTAGTCTTTTTGTTCATTTAGTCACCATGGCAATCCTGTAGGTGGGGAGAATACTGGTGGCAACTTGGGTACAACACAGGTCCCTGTCTCTCAAAGCTTTCTTCCTGACTCCAGCAAGTTTCAGTTCTAGAGGGATTCGCTCTGCCTAGAAAATGGGCAGAAGATAAGACTTTTCTTTCTACAGCTTTCACAGTAATGCCAAGAATTAGAAGATTTTAAAATTGGATCTTGTGTTGGCAAAGGAACAGGGAAATGGGAACCATTAACGGTTGTTAGAAGAGAGCTGTTCATTATTTCTGAAGAACAATCTAACAGTATGTATCAAAGACCAAAAATTCCAGTTCTAGAAATTTATACTAAGGAAACCACTGGGGACACAGGCAACTATTTAGCTATCAAGATCCTACTAAAGGGGTGCCTGACTGGCTCAGTCAGTAGAGCATGCAACTCTTGATCTTGGGGTTGAAAGTTCGAGCCCCATGTTGGGTGTAGAGATCACTTAAAAGTAAAAAATTATTATAGTACTGTACATAATAGCAAACTGTGTCTCTTACCCTGCAACCCTCATAGTCAGCAATAGGTGGAATAAAATCATGTCTTACCCAAGATGGAATACAATACAATAATTAAAAATTACTGAAGAAAATTTAATGACATAGAAAAAACATTACAATGTAAGTACACAGAATATTAGATAAATATTTTTTAAAGATAAAGTGTACAAGGGATAAAGATTTTTAAAGATAAAGTGTACTGTTGTACACATACATGAAGAAGAATGGAAGAATATGTACCTCAAGTTAATAATAATTATTCCTGGGTAACCCACAGAATCTTTTACATAATTAATGTAAGCACATGATATAAAATTCAAGGCACAAAAGGGTATTCAGAGAAAAGTAGGGCTTTCTCCTTCTCCCAGTCTTCTATTTCCCTGGTCCCAGGACAACTACTATTACCTGTTCTGTGAAGATGATGGAAGTGTATGGAAGTGTTAATCTTTAAATGCTGTGATAGTACTTTTCCGAGACTATTCTTTCTGCAGTACTGAAACATTCACATTATCAAATGTCGTAGATATAACAATACTCTTATCCCCTTCATAAGTAGCCCCAATATTGTCCTGACCACAAGATACAGGAAGTAAATTTGTGTACTTTCTTTTTTAAAGAAAACAGAGGACTTACAGGCACCAAAGAACAAACAACTAGCAGGTTAGAAGAGAATGAACAAAAAGAAATCCCCAGAAAACAACAAAAGGCTAGATCGTCTCTAACAGAAAAAGAACTCTGTAGGCTCCAATTTTGTCCCAAAAATAAACATAGCCCTCTCTTTGATATAGGAGTACTTTCATAGATATTTCTGCTATGAGGAAAATTGGTTTTGAAGGTTTAACTTATTCATTAAATTCAGGATTGAGTGTTCTACAGTGAGCCAGATAGTATATACGTGTGTGTGTGTGTGTGTGTGTGTGTGTGTGTGTGTGTGTATGGAAATAAAAGGTAGCATGAGTTCCGTTCAGATGCTTACAATCTACTTTGAGGAGGCAAGGTACCACATACAAGTGTTATACCGTTAATTCTAAAGGATGATACAAGCCATGTCAGGATGTGGAGTGCATGATACTGAATGCAGAGGACACAACACACACACATACACATGCACATGCACACGTTTTTTACCTGAGTGGTTAAAATATCACTCTGAGAGGACAACCTGGAACAGTCTTCAGAGAGGCTCGTTTCACTCTCATATCCAGATGCCACTTCACCTTAAATGATAATAAAAACAGCTTCAGATGTAAAAACAGCACATACCACAACTTGCTGTACCCATGTTTTCTCACTGACAGGACAAACTTCACTTTCATGTTATGCAAAATGATTACACTTCTTGTTTTGGGACACTCAGATTTCCTCTTGGAAATCATAATGAGAACCAGAAACAAGTTCACCAACAATCAGATCTCATTCAAACAGAGATGTTCTAGCTGGGTAAAGGACTTTTAAGGAAAGGCACCTTAAGAGGAACATGTGTAAAGTTTAAGTGGTGACTTTAGTTGCACTTGGAAACTTGTAAAACGTGCTCCCCCACAAGGCATCAACAGTTAGCTCATTTCTATAATATGGACGGGGGCAAACACAAAAACCTGGTTCCAATACCTAAGTCTGAATCCACACTCTGCTCTTCTTGAGGACTTTCCTCTTCCAGGCCAGGTTCCCTTTCATCATCATCATCTGAAACCAATTCCTTGTCATTCAGAACGTCCAGATTTTCAGATTGATGCCTCACTTGTTTGGAAGGAGGATCAAACATCGAGAAAGGATCCTGGTTATTGGTATTTACAGTCAAGTCTTCCAAAGCACTGCACTGTGAAGAAAATAAGCTGCCAGAACATCTTGCTTCCTCACTAAGGTGATGTTCCTGGGATGCCTTTGCTGACGGTACCTGGTTACTGACATCACTTAAACTATTCTTCAATGAGTCTAGGTTCTCCTCTGTTTTGTTAGATAGACCCTCTGCGGCAACTGCATTGTGACTGGTAGACTGAGAAGGCATGTTGGTTACTTTACCAAATAGTAAGTGTTGGAAGCAGGGAAGCTCTTCCTCCTCACTAGACATGTTCTCTTCTGAGGACTCTAATTTCTTGGCCCCTCTCTGGTAACCCTGGGCCAAACGTGTATGGTCTGAAGGGCTAGGGCTTCTGCTGAACTCTCCACTCTGGACACTTTTGCTAAACACAGCAGATCTTTCCTTAATGTCACTTTCAGCAAAGCTGACTTTTCCCTTTATTTTGTCACCATTTAATAGGTCATCAGGTGTCTCAGAACAAACCTGAGAAGACCGACTACTTCCCATAGGTTGTTCTGGGTTATCTGAAATCAGACATGGAGAGAAATCTGCACTAACAGACAGAACTGCTCCTTCACTTTGTCCTTGCCATTTCATTTCTGGATGTTTACAATTACTTAAAGAAAGGCTTTGCTTACAGACTTCAGGTTGCATAAGACCTAGTCTGAGCATAGCATTTAATTTAGGTCCTCGGTTTCTACCTAGTTCTGCTTGAATGTTTTCACCACTGGAACCCACTTCATTAATACTAGAGCCTACTTCATTAGTACTGGAAACTACTTCATTAACACTGCTTGAGCCGACTTCTTTAGAAGCACATTCTCTAATGTTATTTTGGCTAATTGTGCTCACTGTACTTTGAATGACTCTCTCATTTCCCACTGCTCTTTCGGGTGACACTGAATGTTGCTCAAACTTTTCCTCTGACAGGTTTTCCTGACATAGAGTTTTAACACATGATCTGATGGGAGAAAGTGGTGGTATATGATAAGGGTTTTGGGAAATTCCATGGTAATTTGCAATAAGGAGTTCAGTTTCCTTGCCTTTGAACTGAGATGACAGACAAAGCCGAGAGACTCCCTTTATGCTACATTTGGCAAAATCGCCTGGCTTCTTAGGTTTCTGACTAACTGCAGAAAAGCCTGCAGTTGTATGAACTGCCTGCACATGTCTGATTTCAGACTCTTTCTTTCCCTGACTTTCTTCCTTCTGTCCACATTCTAGAGTGACTTTTGGACCTTGTTTTCCAAAGGCCCCAGAGCGGGGACAGACTGTTACACAGTCCTCTTCCGGATCTCTTGGATATGAAAACAGAGCAAATGACTGACGCTTTGAAACCTTGAACATATTGCGTAAGCACTGCGTGTCAAGTTCACTCTCTTCCATTTCTATGCTTGTCTCCTGAGTGTGGTTATCTTCGCACGTCAATGGAACTACAAAACCCTCTGTGTCATTTCTAGTGTCCTTAGAACAACCATGGATAGGTTCCTTGGGGTTCTCAATTGTTGCACACAGATTCGCCCATTGATTTGGTGCTGTTTTTGCCTTCCTCAGGGTGTCAGCTTCCAGTAATGAGATACTGTCCTGTGTACCATAATCAGTATCAAGTACCAATGAGATACTGGTACTCTCTACAGATCTCTCAGTTTGCAAACCTCTTCCTCCACTCAATACCAGCTCTTTGGGATCTCTGGTACTATCAGACACTTGAGTCATTCTTCGGCTCTCTTCTATTTCTTCTCTTCGAAGGCCAGGGTTGATGTACTCTTGAGGCTTACTAGAACTTGAACAGTTAGCAAAAAAACCAGATACGTTTGTTAAAGTTAGCTCTGGAAAAGCATGACTGGCGAGTCTCTTATTTATTTGTTCTCCTGGCTTACTACTTTTCTTAGCTCTACCTGCAGGTTCTTTATCTTGCATGAGCTGAAGTGTTTTGTTGTGTCTGACTGGTACTTGGTCCAAATGCTGTTTTTTCATCTCTTCACTGCTAGAACAACTTTCAATCTGTAGTTCACTATGATCAGGTGGGTTTAGATTTCTATTGACTACGAATTCAAGGGCACAAGTGTGCCTGGCAGAGGACTTCCTCCTCAGCCTGTTCTTCTTAGGTGCTTTTGAACTGGAGCTATCTAATTCCAGTTCCATATTGCTTATCCTGCTGCTCATTGGTTCAGTTTTGGTTCTAAAAGCAGATTCTTTTTCCAATGATTCTGTTGGGTTAGGATTTTTCTCTTTCTGAACATAATCACCTTCTGTTTCATTCTCAGGACCATTATTTGTAATATTTATCACATGACCATCTCGCTTGATTTGGTTGATTCCCTCAATTAGCTTTTCAGGAGTCTTTGGAACAATGCCTAACTCTACTTTCTTGATAAAATCCTCAGGATGAAGGCTAGATGTAGTTTTCCTTTTATGCTCTGCTTTATTCATGAGGGGATGGGTTTGCGTTGTCTGAGGTTCTATAGCACACGCTCCTATAGTTAGAACTTCAGTTCTAAAGGTGTGGCTCACCTTACGGAGGCTTGCCTTCCTCCGATAGGTTTTTCCAAATATTTTATCTTCGATGTTACTTCCTACTGGCTTGGTGTGGACTCTTTCACTTTCACATATCAAAGCATCCTGAGGATCACTGGCCATTAAGTCTATTTTCTCAGAAGAACCAGAATATTCACCCACTTCATTTGGAACTTCTGCACCACCTACTTCAGTATTCAATTCAGATCCTCTGTCATGTGAATCATCAGAAGTTAATATTTCATCACTTCTGGAAAACCACTCATTAACTTTCCGTATGCTACTATTCAGTGTTATCCAAGGAACATCTTGGGAATCTCTAGGACTGTCAGAGCGTGGAGGTTTCTGTTTATTCAGTTCTTTTCTCTCACACAGGAGATTAGCATTCACAACTACCTTTTTCTCTGTGCTGGGAGTCTGCCTATCATTACATGTTTCCTTACTTTCAGCCCATCTGCTCTGTTGGCTCCTTGCTAAGCCAGGCTGTTTGCTGTTATTACAGATTTCAGCCTTTTCTACATTCATTCTGTGTTTAGTGAGTAATAAACTGCTGTTCTCATGCTGTAATGAGCTGGCATGAGTATTTGTGCCACATGGCTCCACATGCAAGTTTGAAACAGAAATACCCTGATACTTTTCTGGATGCTTCTTAGTTGCATGCTTCTCAGTGGTGGTCAAATCTTTATTACCGGATTGATGATGTTCAATATTTGTTATGTCCTCAGAAAATTCACAAGCAGCTGAAAGTATACAAAAACAACAAGGTGCTTAAAAACTGAATTATCATGAAAAAATATGTACACTTAATACAACTTGGGGAGTAGAAATAAAGCACCTAACTATTTTTGGAGAAACTAACCACATAAACCACCAAGAATCCTGAGGATGTAGCTCATGTACTTCCACATAATTCCTAGTTATCTAGACTCTCATTATTTCCATTCAAGACACTTAGATTTTTAATTCCAGAATTCTATTCTTAACTACACCTCCTATTTCCCTAACCTCTGACAGTGAACTAAAAGCAGCATCAGACATACAGTGCTCTGTTCTATCCTCAGACTCATACTCCCTATATTTAAGTACCAGTGTACAAAAGATGAAACACAAACACATCAACTAAAAGTAAAAGGCAACAACCAATTACATAGGGCACTATTATAATCACATCAGCCTTGTGTCATTGAAACAGATCAGCCTGTACCATGACATCTGAGAAAGAAAGATATTCTAACTCTACCAAGAGATGTTCTGAATTATAAATGTCCCAAATGGTCTTCAGAATAATCTAACCACAGCATGGAATCTACCCATTTTCTCTTCAGTGCCCATTAAGTTGGAAGTGTTGTCATTACCCTTTTTTGCAGGATTCAAACTGGCTTCAGCCCTGGCTCCTTGAGAGGTGATTTCTAACTTGTCATCTCCCACACTATAGAGAAAAGACAGAACCTTAATGAGAAACACTAGTTATACATTCAGAGTTGTCAAATGAGCAAGATCAAGTATTTTAGCTCCTCTAAGTATGATTGCAGTAAACTGATCAATTTGGTTCACTTTCTGAAACCTACACTTTGCTTTAGTAACTTCCAGCCAAAGGGAAATGGTCAAAGACTGAGGAAAAAGAGTCACAAAAATCAGAGAAGTAGCATAGATACACTACTTTATGGAAGGGCAACAGGACTAAAATTTAAATGGTAGCCAGGGGATCCCTGGGTGGCTTAGCGGTTTAGCGCCTGCCTTCAGCCCAGGGCCTGATCCTGGAGACCCGGGACAAGTCCCACGTTGGGCTCCCTGCATGGAGCCTGCTTCTCCCTCTGCCTGTGTCTCTGCCTCTCTCTCTGTGTCTCTCATGAATAAATAAAATCTTAAAAAAAAAAAAAAAAGGTAGCCAAATAATTGCCCAAAGGTAGTAAAAGAAATAAAAAAACATAATTTAAAAGTATATTTTATTTTTATTTTTTTTAAATTTTTATTTATTTATGATAGTCACACACACAGAGAGAGAGAGAGGCAGAGACACAGGCAGAGGGAGAAGCAGGCTCCATGCACCGGGAGCCTGACGTGGGATTCGATCCCGGGTCTCCAGGATCGCGCCCTGGGCCAAAGGCAGGCGCCAAACCGCTGCGCCACCCAGGGATCCCTAAAAGTATATTTTAATGAGAATGCAAGAATAAAGATACTTAAACCAAGGGAGCACTGGGATGGAGCAGACACTCCAATAGGATGCAACACTGCCACTGTGCTTCTCCTCCAGCTAAAAATCCTTTCCTACTAATTGAGAGATTAGGAAAAAGACATTCGCAAACAAGATCTGACTGGCAATGGCACCACCATAGTTCAGGCAAGCTCTCACAGATCTTTAGGTCAAGCAATAATCCCTAAGGAAAATAACTTGAAAGGTAAAGCAGTTGGGGGTGGGTGGTTTGTAGATTATTATATAATTTATGTAGACAACACTTGAGAGATAGATGGAATTAAGAAACAGAGAAAGCATTGAAAATGAAGTCTTTTAATATTCTCATGAGCCAAAATGACCACTGAGCCAATACTACTGTGCTTGAGGAACTAAGTTAGACACAGTCATCTGCTGGAAGCAAGTCTGAGCAGACTTCTGTTATTCTAAACTCTTCTAGACTCTACCAAGACAGGTTTTCTCACCTATGAAAAGCAAAGGACCTTTAAGGTCTATTCCAATGCTGTGATTCTAGCCTAAATACTAATCCTTACTATTAATTAAACACAAAAATGCCAGCTTCACAGATAAAGGCTCTCTTTAACTCACCTGCAAGAACTTGCCTTATTAACTGTATCTTCAGAAGAATCAGACCCTAAAAAATTCCCCAGATAACAAATCAATAAAAGGATTTTCATTGAAAGGGTTAACATCATAAATGTACTTGTTGCACAACAGATATTCATTCAAGAATTATTACTGCACATTCACTACATATAAAATCTGCAGACACAATGATATGGCAGTACAATGATAAAAATGGCAGGTAACACAGAGAAGTGGTTACCAGCACAGGCTCTGACACCAGAATTCCTAAGTTTGAATCAGAGCTCTGCCACTTGCTAGCTTTGTTATCTTGGCAAAATGTCTTAAGCTCTATGTGTCTTTATTTGCTCATATATAGTGCCTAGACCTCGGTAAGTACTCTTAAATATTCACTATTATAGTTATTTTGATTATTTTTATGACACAAGACTTGTTGTCTCAGAACTTATGATCTTTAAGAAGGGAAAAGATACACAGGTCATTTTAGAAGAATCTGATAAGTGCTATGGTAAACATATGGTGGTGCTTGAAAGCCCAACGAGGGTCACTCTTTCCAATTATAAATACATTCTATTATAAAGAGCTGTTTGAACTGAGCTCAGCTCTTCTTAAAAGTCTTCCTAGTCTAATACAGTGTATCCTTGATCTCTCCAAATGCTATGGCTATTCCATCATGTTATTTCTTATCCCTATTTTCCATCTTCCAAAGCATGTTTATATATGCTATAATCAAACAGTCTTCCTTTTACTCTCTATAAAATAAGAGTCTTGTCTTTTATACACCATAAGGCTGGAAAAATAGTTATTTTATTTTCACTTTCCAAAGTTCCTTGCCATTGTATATAAGCTATGAGGCTTTTGGTATAACTGTAAAACAATAATCCAGCAACTATTATTCTAAACTTACAAAATCTGTGTCTCTTACCCAATTCAATGTAGACAGACTTATTCTGAGGCTGTATCTGCTGCTTTGTCCTCAGAGATCGCACAATTCCAAGGTTAGAGAGTTGGACACTAAGACTGGTTTCCTGATAAGCAGTATAGTAAAAAATGATCAACTAATTGTTGATCTGTGTTCTTTTCTGTGTTTCTTTTCTTGAAGAGAAACTCCAGGCCATGGACAAAACAGACCATCATAATTAGCTAAAATTTGACACCTAGAAAAAACACTTGGCAAACTACAAACCAAAATGTATGTAATGTGTGGTTTGAATATTTTTCCTCTCTCTGTTGTTTTAAACTTTTCTAAACTGAATATATATTCTGATGCAATTTTTTTGAAGAAAAGCATAGTTTGAAGCTAAAATTTTGTTATAGTATACAAAGGGAATGAGATTCATTGAGTACACATTTCCAATCACATCTGATAACAGGGGTATGAATAAAAACCCAGCAATCCTAAGAACATTCAGTATAGCAAAGAATAAAAACGCAACATTACTCTGATGAAGCTTTCCTTCTTTTTGAGTCTTTCAACATCTACTGAAAAACGAATGCTGGTATGATGAGAACTATTATTTTTAAGATCTACATTATTCATGCAAATTCAAGTAACAACAGAGCAAATCACTGAATTTTCTTTGACAATTATACCTTTTAAGCTGAAGCAATTTTCAAATGGTAAAAACTGATTTTCTCCCCCGCAGGCAACTTTTCAAAGAAAATAAATTAGAATATATTTCCTCATGCCTGGAAAATTGCCATGAGATGGTTATTTTCAAAACTAGCAAACTCAAACCTTAAAACCATCAGTGACCATCAATGACCTCATGGCTATTTTAGATAAACATCAGAAATAAAGCACTAAAAACAGGGGATGGGGCCAGAAGGTCTCTCTTGCCCACACTAGGTATATGGGCCTTCCCTCAGCTCTTCTAACTCTTGACCAACCACTTAATTTACTATCTAACCTTGTTTACTGATTTTTTATATAAATCCATGAACATCCAGCACCTCCCCTAATTCACAATGCTCAATGAAGAGATGTTACCAGAATAGATGAAAATGGCATTACCAAGGTAGGGTTTTCAGGTTCACTCTGTCGAAGTCTTTTGGCACGGTTTCGATAGCCCATACTTTGGATAATAGAAACTTCCTCCTTTAGATGCTCAGGAGAGTTATTTTCCTTTTTGGAAAAGTTATAGCTGTCTGCAACTGTAAATGTAATTCACAGGAAAAATATTATTGTTATGGTTAGAAACAATATAGTAACTGCATCAGAGAACCAAAAGAAACCCTGTGTATGCTCTCTCTGGTTTGTTAAGACAATACATTAAAGCTTACCTATTGTTTGTTTAATCTACTTTGGAAATTCTCCTAGGAAACATACAGACCATCAAAATTATTTCTAATCTTTTTTCCCCCTCAACTCAAAACTACCAAATTTGCCTACAAATGCCATATTTCACTGAATCCAAGATACCAGTGATGCAAGATGCACTATCATTTTCTGTGCCACTTAGAGAGAAAACACACTATTAACAATAGCACATGAGAGGTAGTAAATTGCTCCCAATTTTGGAGATGCTAAAATGTGAAAAATATGCATCTCTGGACCTATAAGATAATGTGTGAAACCAGTGGGAATGATTTAAAAAATGAATCACAGGGCAGCCCCGGTGGCTCAGTGGTTTAGCGCCGCCTGCAGCGGTTTAGCGTGATCCTGGAGACCCTGGATCGAGTCCCACGTCAGGCTCTCTGCATGGAGCCTGCTTCTCTCTCTGCCCCTCTCTCTCTGCATCTCTATGAATAAATAAAATCTTTTAAAAAAATGAATAAATAAATAAATAAATAAAAATAAAAAATGAATCAGAGATAAAGAGTTAAAATTAACCTAGACCAAAAGGTCTTACTGCCTATTCACAGAATAGCTGTGAAAACTTCCTTAGTTTTAAAGGACAGCCACTTGAGAGCTGGCCCCTGGGGCTGTGGAACACTTACACTGCAATCCTGTGTCCAGCTCAAAAGCATGAATGATTTTCAACAACTCTTCAACAAGTTGACTAAATCTTGTACTTTCTTGTAGGCTCCTGAAATTAAATTGAGAAACACACTCAGCAAAGGATTATTAATTTCTTAAGAACACTAAAATAAGGAAAGATGTATAAACAAAAAATAGATGTAGCAACAGTAGAAAAATTATATTCAGAGAACAGAGCTATTAGGGACGTTACACTATAATCAAAACATCATTGACATCAGAACAAACTGTGGTAGCATTGGTTGTTTTCATATATATATATGTATATATATTTTAGTCCTTTCAAGTCTACCAAAAGCCCTTAACTATCTAAAATAGTGGTACTCTGAATCCATAGTAAATACAAATCCACTGCATAGAATACTAATCATTCTTAACACTCGAACCCCATCCACTCAACCTAACCTGAGCTCTCAGGGATTTCTGTGAAATGATTATATTACTTCAAAAGCACAGATAGACTGATGTAGGAAAGATGCTAGGGTTCAAAGCTCAGAATTCTTGAGATGTCTTTGGTGCAAAAAGGTGTTTTTGTTTTAAAGATTTTTTTTTATTTATTCATGAGACACAGTGAGAGAGAGAGGCAGAGACACAGGCTGAGGGAGAAGCAGGCTCCTTGCAAGGAGCCGGATGTGGGATTCGATCCTGGATCCCGGGATCATGCCTTGGGCCAAAGGCAGATGCTCAACCGCTGAGCCACCCAGGCATCCCAAAAAGGTGGTTTTATTAAAACATGGGGACAGGGGGATCCCTGGGTGGCGCAGTGGTTTGGCACCTGCCTTTGGCCCAGGGCGCGATCCTGGAGACCCGGGATCGAATCCCACATCGGGCTCCCGGTGCATGGAGCCTGCTTCTCCCTCTGCCTGTGTCTCTGCCTCTCTCTGTGTGTGTGACTATCATAAATGATAAAAAAAAAAAAAAAAAAAAAAATTACAACATGGGGACAGGACCCATGGGCAAGAAGAGCACCACTGGGGTCATGAGGAGTGGCCCATTATAGATTTTCAAGTCGGTTAGGGACAGCATAAGCCTCAAGGTATTTTGGAAGCAAACTTTTCAGGATCCTGAGGAGGCTAGCTATTTTTAGGAAAAGGTCATTTATTACTGTCTAATAAGACCCTTCAGATGTATATCAGTGGGTCATATGCTTGGGGGGTGTTTACCAACATGTGTCTAGTGGGGGTAGAGATAAGGAAATTTCCAAAGGAATTTCAATATGTTAAAGTAGACCTACAGGATCCTGGGAATCACGCTAACATTGCCTTTTGCCCTTAGAAAAGTGTCAACATGGAGGCAGCTGAGTCCCTAGAGGAATGTCACTCTGCCTGTTTCAAGGACTTGTCAATGGGCTCTAAGTAATAAGGAAATTCTAGTAATTTTTTTTCTTCCTTTGTTTCCCACATCATAGATGATAATGTCCAAGAGATTTTGGTTTAGGAAAGTTGTAGGACAATATAATTCATTTATTCCTTTAAATCTCTGAGTGACTACCTTATGTCAAACATTGAAAAAAACAGCATTGACTGAGACAGAAAAAGCCAGTGTCCTAACATCCCAGTGGATGTATAAATGTATACATGATGTATACATGATGTACAAACACACCATGTGTATATAAGTAGAAAGAAGTGCAAGGAAGAAAAATAAAAGCAGGACTTGGAGACAAGAAGGGCAGAATGGTATGGTCCTACTTTAGATAAGACTGCAGGTTCTTGGGCACCTGAGTAGCTCAGTTGGTTAAGTGGCTACCTTTAGCTTTGGTCATTATCCTACTGTCCTGGGATCAAGCCCCAGGTTGGGCTCCCTGCTCCATGAGGAGCTTGCTTTTCCCTCACCCCTGCTTGCGCTCTCTTGTGCGCACTCTCTCAAAAAATAAAATAAAATAAAATAAAATCTTAAAAAAACAAAAACAAAACAAAACTGTAGGTTCTCAGAAGCATTAGAAAGAGGCAATGAATTACTAACACCTTCATAAGACAGACTGACCATAAAACTTTCAAGAAAATGACTTCGGAAATAATTTACTGTCAGCTGAACACCCGTTTATACATTTTTCTACTGATGAATAGTTTGATAGGAATACCAGCTCTGTCATAAAGGAATTTCTACTTTTCCCTGCTGTCATGCCCAACCTCCCATTACCACCCAAATTAGATACCTTTTGGTTATATCGTTCTTACACAAAGGACACTGTGAAGGCCCCTTCCTCTGGTTGAGAAGTTTCAGCATACAAAATCTATAAATCATAAAGAATGAAAGAACAGTTCAAGTTACTTTTTTTTGTAGATAGTATTCAAAAGGCAAATAGCCATGAAAAGATAATCTCACAACTGCCCTTAAGAGCCATTTTAAAGGCAACAGCAGGTGAATTGCAACCAATGGCTTTAATCGTTTTTAGCTGCTGCATAAGCAGAAAACCAAACTACATAAGCAATGATCTATGAAAACTGAGCTTACATGCATATGGCTGTTATGATCAAATACAACTTATTAAAAAGTTAATATGGCATATTTAATTATATATTCATAATTATTTCATGCTGCATAATCAAATAGAAATGGTAAATACTTTAAGTAAAGTGATTATAATTAGTTTAAAAACTCCACATATTACTACAAAGCTATAGTAAATCAAGACAGCATGGTCTTGGCATAAGGACAGACTTATACAATGATGAAACAAAACTGAGAGTACAGAAAAACCCATGTATCTAAGGCCAATTGATTTTCATTGTTGAAAAGACAATGAAATAGAAAAAAACCAATGAAATGGAAAAAGAATAGTCTATCAACAAACAGTGCTGGGACAACCAAACAGTCATATGCAAAAAGAAGCTAGCTTCTGGGACACCTGGGTGGCTCAGAGGTTGATCTGCCTTTGGCCCAGGGCGTGATCACAGTATGCTGGATAGAGCCCCACATCAGGCTCCTTGTGGGGAGCCTACTTCTCCATCTGGCTATGTCTCTGCCTCTCTCTGTGTCTCTCATAAATAAATAAATAAAATCTTAAAAAAAAAAAAAAAAAAAAAAAGCTAGCTTCTCCTAATGCATGCACACAATCCAAAAAAGCTAATTCAAAATGGGTCACAGAATTGAATGTGAGAACTAAAACTATAAACCTTTGTGACCTAGGTTAAGCAGTGATTTCTTAAATGCACAAAGAAAAAATAGATACACTGGACTAAATCAAACTTAAAAACTTTTGTGCTACTATTAATACCGTGAAGAAAGTAAAAGGCCAGGGGTGCCTGGGTGGCTCAGTTAAGTGTCTGCCTTTGACTCAGGTCATAATCTCAGGGTCCTGGGATCAAGCCCCATATTGGACTCCCTGCTTAGCAGAGTCTGCTTCTCCCTCACCCTCTGCTCCTCCCCCTGGCTGTGCTCCCGACGTGGGACTCGATCCCGGGTCCCCAGGATCAGGCCCCGGGCCAAAGGCGGTGCTAAACCTCTGAGCCACCCAGGCTGCCCTCTCTCTCAAAATCTTAAAACAACAAAAGTGAAGGGCCAATCCACAGAATAGGAGAAATATTTGCAAATCACATACCTGGTAAGAGACTTGTATCCAGGATATATAAATTACTCTTACAACTCAATAACAGAGAAATAACCCAACTAAAAAATAGGCAAAGGATTTTAATTTTCTCCAAAGGAGATATACAAATGGTCAATAAACACATGAAAAGATGCTCAATATTATTAGCCATTAGGAAAATGCAAACCAAAGCCATGATGAGATGTTACTTTACATCTACTAGGATGGCCATAATAAAAAATAAGTACTGCAGAAGATGTGGAGAAACTGAAATCCTCATTCATTGCTGGTGGGAATATAAAACAATACAGCTGCTTTGGAAACTTGGCAGTTCCTCAAAATTTTAAACACAGAATTACCATACGACTTTGTAAGTCTGTTCCTAAGAGTTCTTCCCAGGAGAAATGAAATAAAAATATAAATCCACTGAAAACTTGTACACAAATGTTCATAGCAGCATTACCCATAATAGCCAAAAAGCAGAAATCAATTGATGAATGAATAAACAAATTGTGGTATATCCACAATAGAATATTATTCAGCCATAAAAAGAACAAAGTATTGATATATGCTGCAATATGGATGAACTTTGAAAACATCATGACTAGTGAAAGAAGTCATACACAAAAGGCCATATATTGTATGATTCCACTTATATGAAACATCCAGAATAGACAAATCTATAGAGTAGATTTGTGATTGCAAAAGAGGATGTAGGAGGGGGGAAGGGGGAATAGCTCCTCATGGGTATAGGGCTTCTTTTTGGGGTGATGAAAATTTTCGAAACTTAGATTATAGTGATCGTTGCACAACTGTGAATATACTAAAAACAAACAACCCTGAACTGTATATTTAACATGGGTGAATTTTATAGCATGTAAATTACATTTCAATAAAAATGTTTTTAAAAGCTCAAGGCAGGGAGAAAATGTACTCATTTCCATATTCACAACATGTGCCGTGGCATCTGGCATAACCAAGTTGCTCACTAGAAGTCTAAGGAATGAATAAGGCTCCAGCGTTCTGAGACAGGTGGGTTTTTACAGCAGCACTGGATGGAGAACAATTCTGGTGGTTGTCTCAGACAGTGAATATGGCTAAGACATGAAGGACACATGCAACATATTCTAGTAAGTCTGCTTCCTTAAAAAAAATTTAAAAAATATATATATACCATTTCCATTGACTGATGGTGTCTATAAAGATCTATGTTCCCTTAGGAAGACAAAAGTCTTTTCCCTGAGGGAAGAAAGGTAGAAAGAAAAAAAGGGAAAGGAGCAGTAGAGATAACTGTGGGGATGATAATTATAAGCAGGGATTCACTCATAACACTGATCTTTATTACATGTCCAATACTGTTCTTGATATGGGAGATTCAGCGGAAAGGCAAAATAAAATCCCTGCCATCATAAAGAACAGAATATTCTGGTGGAGGAGGTGACTAGGGCAGGGGGCAGGGAGCAGACATTGGCAGTGAAAAGAACCACAAAGGAAAAGGCAGTGGGAATGGTGAGCCAGCAGACACAGTGAGCACTTTTTATTGGCCAAGTCATCTCTTAATCTATACAACAATCCTGATGTATTATCTTCATTTTACAGTACAGACAGGCCCCAGGTATATGGTTAAGGAGACTAGGGTCCTTCTTTACCTATACAGATGCTTACTGACCATGTTGTGCTCAACAACAGTTCTATAGTGTAGGGGACACGGGTATCAAAAAGCTACTTGTATTGTATATAAATCCCCTTTAAAGAGCCACTGACTAGGCTACCACTCTGAGAAGATGCAAATCCTACCTATACTCTACCATAATGGCCCTTGGAGGCATCAATGCATTATAATGGCAAATGGTACAATTAAACAATTCATAGGAGGGATAGAGGGAATCTCCTGAACAGAGTACTACAACATACAGTACCTAAGCCATAGAGTGACAAGCTATGTTAAAGTGTTGTAGCCCATACAATAATTACACAAATAATTCAGGGGAACTAGGTAAGTAGAGATCAACCAAGATACAGGTTTCAATCTTTCCTTATGCTAAAAAAAGAACTGATACCTCAAGGTTGTTAACTCAACTCAAAAGAAAAAATGAACTTGTACATGACTTGAAAAGACTAAGCTAAGGAAAGTACCAACAGACCAACAGAACACTGGTGTATCTTTCAGGGCTGAGAATAATTTGTTAAATTCTGTTTAGAGCTCTGGGGAGCCTATGTGATGCACCAATTAAATGAGAGCACACATATATAAGTTCTACACGAGGTTCTTAGTAAAAATGTCTGAGTTTTCTTCTTTTTTTTAAGATTGCATTTTTTAGTAATCCCTACACCCAATATAGGGCTCAAATTTACAACCCCAAGACCAAGAGTCATATGCTCTACTAACTGAGCCAGTCAGGCACTCCAAGTTCTCAGCCTCTTCCAATTTCTGAAGCCCAATGCTTAAGGAAAGACAATACATATTTTAAGCCAAAGTACTATGTTTTATGAAGGGTGGTGTCAGATTTTTAAAGAAACAGTAAAATTACAGTGACACAAACTAATTTGGGGGGTACTTTCAGAGTACTCATTTCTGGGCACTTCTGTACCCTGAGCAGGTTAACAATATTATGGAAATTCATTTAATTTTGAGCTGCTGGTCCAAATCTATCCTGGCAGGAAGCAATAAATTAATAGTTCTAAGTCTGGGCAAAATAAAGGCAGGATGATTTTTGGCTTCCTACAATTACATTGGGTACCCTGGATTCCTCCCAAAAGAGCTAAAATCATGAACCAATATGGTCCCTAGTTAAAGGAGATAAAGACCCTAAGAGAGAAAGAAAGCATATGTGCATATAAGTAAACATAAGTGCAGCAGGGGGTGGGGAGGTGGGTAGAGGGAGAAGAGAATCTCAAGTAGATTCCAGGCTTAGCATGGAGCTGGTTGTGGGGCTGGATCTCACGACCTAGATGAAACCAAGAGTCTGACCAAGAGTCTGACGCCCAACTGACTGCGCCATCCAGGGGCTCTGCTTGTCAGAGTGGATAGTTTTTGCATTCTTCATTCCCCATCTTTTTACAATCCCCCAAACCCAGTAAAGGGACAGATAGCGCCTAACATCATCATATAAAGCATTTTAACTTCAAAAGATAAAATCTAAAGAATAAGTGGCAATAGGGGTGACTGGGTAGCTCAGTTGGTTAACTGTCTGCCTTCGGCTCAGGTGATCTCAGGGTCCTGGGATTGAGCCCCACATCAGACTCTTTGCTCAACAGGGAGCCTGCTTCTCCCTTTCCCCCTGCTTGTTCTCTTTTGCACTGTCAAATAAAATCTTTTTTTTTTTTAAAGATTTTTATTTTATTTTTTATTTATCCATGAGAGACACACAGAGAGGCAGAGACACAAGCAGAGGGAGAAGCAAGCTCCCTGTAGGGAGCCCAATGCGGGGCTTGATCCCGGGTCTCCAGGATCACGCCCCCCCCGCCCAAGGCAGGCGCTCCACTGCTGAGCCACCCGGGCGCCCCAGCACTGTCAAATAAAATCTTAAAAAAAAAGAAGAAGAAATGGCAACAATTCCTTTCATGCTCCCACTGCTTTTCAAACTCTCATGTACAGAAGAATTTCTTGTGACTCTTGTTAAAATGCAGATTCTGGGGCACTTGGCTGACTCAGTTGGTAGAACTTGCAAATCCTGATCTTGGGGTTATAAATTCGAGCCCCATGTTGGATATAAAGATTACTTGAAAATAAAATCCTTAAAAAATAGCAATAATAAAATAAAATAAAATATAGATTCTGATTCAGTAGGTTTGGGGTAGGGCTGAGATTCTAGCAAGTTCTTATGAGATGTGGTTGCTACAGGCCCATGAATGCCACTTTGAGTAGTTAAGTTCTTGGTGCTATATTGTCTAATACAGCAGCCACTAGCTATGTGTGGGTGGGCACTTGAAATGTGGCTAGTTAGAACTAAGATGTACCAGAGGCATGGAAAAACATGAGTTTTTGGAAACTTACTGCAAAAAAAATCAAATATCTCATTAATAATTATATATTGATGGGGCGCCTGCGTGGCTCAGGGGTTGAGCATCTGCCTTTGGTTTAGGTCGTGATCCTATAGTCCTGGGATCATGTCTTGCTTCAGGCTCCCCAGGGGAAGCATGCTTCTCCCTGCCTATGTTGCTGCCTCTCTCTCTGTGTTTCTCATGAATAATTAAAATCTTAAAAACATATATTGCTTATATTTAGAAATGACAGAATTTGAGAATTAAAATATACAAATATGCAATGACAACTGCACTCTTTCTTTTTAATTATGAGACTAGCAGAAAATTTAAGTTAAATTTATGGCTATTATATCTCTTTTGGATGATGTGGTTCTAGACCTTCCAAAAAGTATTACACATTTCATTTGTTGTGTAGAAACTACAAGCTAACACGTGGGATGGCCTAAGTAATTTTTTCATAGATTGGTACTCTTTTATCTTTTTTGTGTGTCTCAGGAAAGATTTCAGAACTAGAAGCTCCCCCTAGTTAATAAAGCGGCTTTATCATTAGCAATTAGAATTCTTCCCGAGGAAATACTATGAATACAATTAATGCTGAGTCTTTCCCCCAGCTTTGCCATCATAGAGATCAAGGTGTTACTCAGAATACAGAGGTATTACAGAGGAGATTGCATGAAAAAGTCAATCGAACATATAGGCATTATGCTAAACCTTTGATTTTAATATACCATTTAAAATACTGCTGGTTCATCTGCTGATCATACTCTCCATATCGGGAGCAAGCCTTTCTCAGTCTCCCACAGTTACCAATCTTAACCCTCTTGGTCTCAATAGCTGTCTCCACCTCCAACTTCATTGAGCTCAAACTCTCTCAACAACCTCCCTACCCTACCTCAAAATCTTGCAGAATTTCGTCCAGAATCACTGTCCTCTTCCTTCATTACTGTTCATAAAGAAGAACTCTTTCTTGCATCTATTTGCTATTTCCAATCCCTTCTTCCCGTCTCCTCCTGGACTTTCTTTCACTTGCAAAATGTCATCTCCCCCCTGAGGGCTCTTTCCTCTTCCAACACAACTCCTATATGTGTATGCAAAGTTAGTTTCTCCCCTCCCCCATGACAGTCTACTTTCTTTTCTTCATACCTTTGCTCATATTATTTACTCTGCCTGTAATTTCCTTCTTCCACAAGCTCTAAAGTAATGAATGTTCACAATATAATCTCTTTTTTTACTCACTTTAACATTATGTATTCATTACTCAAGGCTACAGGAAAGCATACAGTAGATTTCAGAAAGATTCTCATAAAGAAACAGTGAAAGTCCCAGCATTTAAAAAGTTAATTTTCATCTATCTAGAACTTTTTAAATCCTGGGACTTAATTAATTTATTTTTTAAAGATTTTATTTGACAGAGAGAAACAAAGAGCTCAAGTGGTAAGAGGGGCAGAGGGAGAAGGAGAACCAGGCTCCCTGCTGAGCAGGACTCAATCCCAGGACTCCAGGATCATGACCTGAGACAAAGGCAGCTGCTTAACCAACTGAACCACCCAGGCACTCCAATTCTGAGACTTAAAAAAATTTTTTTTTTTTTTTACAAAAGTATCAATCTTAAAGAAGCCAGTTCTATACCACAACAGTTTGAGAAGCTTCCCTCCAGGGGCCACAAAACTAAAAATTCTTTTTTTTTTTTTAAACTAAAAGAAAAAGCAGAGTGATAATGCTGTGCTACCTTGGTACCCAATGGGGAGAAGGGCCTCAGGAATCAGAAAGAAAATCATGGGAGCAGACCTAGGACAGCGGAGTGGCATGAGAAAGGGGTGAGAGGCAGTGGGAATGGGCTCCATCCCTTGTTGGGACAGATGAATAGGAAGAATAAGGTATAATTCAGAGGAAGGAAGGGGCCAGCTAGCTAGTAGACTTGTGTTCAGATATCCCTCCAGAGGGAACAGGTGTCCTTCAGTTTCAGCCAGTTCTCAGTATCCTTATTACAGAAGCTCTTCACGTTTTTTATGTTACGGAAACATTCTAAGAATCTGATGAAACTTATGGGCTGTCTTTCCCAGAAAACTGCATAAGCCTATAGCTTTTAATACAATTAAATTTAAAACCTGAATATAGGGCAGCCCGAGTGGCTCACCGGTTTAGCGCCGGTCTTGGAGTCCCAGGATCGAGTCCCAGGATCGAGTCCCAGGATCTTCCTGCATGGAGCCTGCTTCTCCCTTTGCCTATGTCTCTGCCTCTCTCTCTCTCTCTCTCTGTCTCTCATGAATAAATAAATAAAATCTTTAAAAAATAAAACTGAATATAATTCTTGGACGGTCATGAAAATCATTAACAAACCCCAAGTTAAAAACTCCTGAATTTAAAAAATTCCTAAAATAGGGAACCCTGGGTGGCGCAGCGGTTTGGCGCCTGCCTTTGGCCCAGGGCGCGATCCTGGAGACCCAGGATCGAATCCCACATCGGGCTCCCGGTGCATGGAGCCTGCTTCTCCCTCTGCCTGTGTCTCTGCCTCTCTCTCTCTCTCTGTGACTATCATAAATAAATAAAAATCAAAAAAAATAAAAAAATAAATAAATAAAAAATTCCTAAAATAAATAAATAAATAAATAAATAAATAAATAAATAAATAAATAAATAAATATTCCTGAGGGCTCAGTCAGCAGAGCATGCAACTCTTGATCACCAGGTTGGACGTTTGAGCTCCATGTTGTGTGTGGAGATGGAGGGAAGGAAGAAGCAGTGGTCTTGGGATAGGAGGGAAACAGGCTCTGCATCATATAACATTTTGTGCTAGTAAACTCATTACCATGGACATGGGCTTGCTTTTCCAATTAAAAAAAAAGGAAAAATACCTAAAAACCAATTAGTTGGCATTCAGAGCAAGTCTCAATCACAGCCTAACAACAGGGAGAGGATAGAACCTCCCCCTTGGGGATCCCTGGGTGGCGCAGCGGTTTGGCGCCTGCCTTTGGCCCAGGGCGCGATCCTGGAGACCCGGGATCGAATCCCACGTCGGGCTCCCGGTGCATGGAGTCTGCTTCTCCCTCTGCCTGTATCTCTGCCTTGTCTCTGCCTCTCTCTCTCTGTATGACTATCATAAATAAATAATAATAAAAAAAAAAAAAAAAAAAAAAAAAAGAACCTCCCCCTTGTTCTAATCATTTGGTAGGTGTTCTCAAATCACCCAAATTCTTTCATCAAGAAACATTTTCAAAAGGCAAGATCCTTAAAAATGTAAATATAACTTGAATCGTTGGTATGAATGAATTTCAGCCTAACTATAAACTGCTATCAGATCCTCGCCTTGCTTCACAGGGGATTACGAAGCAGGCAAACATTGAACCTTACAAGGGAGAAAGCAGAGGAACAGACAGAAAAAACAGAAAGGGGAAACCAGGAAGGCTGAAGCACAATTTACTTATTGCACAATAGCTTGCAATCTGCTTTCACCCATGGACACAAAAACAAACAACTGTGCAAAATGATTTCATAGCCCACCAGTTAAATATGCCAATATTTTCCCAGGAACTATGGTTACAACTGACTTCCGATGGCTTGCTAAGTACTCTGAGGCAGAATTACACAGTTAGATTTTTCTTATTCACTTAACCTTAGTAGCTAAAGCTTCTCTAAAATTAGATATTTCCTGTGTTGTGGCACAAAAGCTAATAATGGAGCCACATGAAACATTCAAACTTACTTGCAAAATATGTGATCACACTTTGTAGAAACAGGCTCTTTGATCAACTCCAGACTAGAAGATAGGGGGGAAAAAAGAAAGAAGCCTCAGTAATTCATTTCAAAATAAATACATTCTTGGTAAACAAGCACAACTTTAAGCTGTGACAACTGAGTCAAAGTACGGCTTTTAAGTTCATATAATAAATATTTATTAAACATTCGCTGCACTTAGGAGCCAAAAATAGAGCAGAGAATATGATCCTTATTTTCCTGAGCTTTCAGCTATCAAAACAGAATTTATAACTCTTTTCATTACTCTCTATTATCTTTAGCATTTAAAAGGTTAGCCGACATTAACTACTTTTCATTGATACAATTTTTTTTTAGCTATCTTTGGGGAGGGACATCCTATATTTTAACCAAACTTTACGTTCCATGAAGACAACAAACTTCTTTTATTTCTTTTGAATTCCCTCACAGAACTTTTTTTTTGCGTGTGACTGTCTTTCTATTTATTTTCTAAGAGTAATCTCTACACCCAATGTGGGGCTCAAACTCATAATGAAGAGCTGCATGTGCTCTACGGATTGAGCCAGCCAGGCACCCCTTAAGTTTCTTAATACAGAAAACTTCAAGCATTCACACAAGTAAAATAGTAAAATGAACTCCATGTACCATCGCTCAGTTACAACGATTATTGACTCAAAGCCAGTCTTATTAAATCCATATGAACACCTGGCTAAACTCCAGATTATTTTAAAATAAATCCCAAGGGGCAGCCCGGGTGGCTTAGCGGTTTAGCGCCGGCTTCAGCCCAGGGCCTGATCCTGGATAACCGGGATTGGGTCCTGCATCAGGCTCCCTGCGAGGTGCTAGCTTCTCTCTCTGCCTGTGTCCCTGCCTCTCTCTGTGTGTCTGTCATGAATAAATAAATAAAATCTTAAAAAAAAAAAAAAAAAAAAAACCCAAGAGTCATTCATTTTACCTATATTTTCAGAACATATTTTAAAGAAAACAAAGATAGGGACGCCTGGATGGCTCAGTAGTTGGGCATCTGCCTTGGGCTCAGGGCAGATGCCCTGAGGCATGAACCTGGAGTCCCGGGATCAGGGAGCCTGCTTCTCCCTCTGTCTATGTCTCTGCCTCTCTCTCTGTGTCTCTCGTGAATAAATAAATAAAATCTTAAATAAATAAATAAATAAACAAACAAACAAACCAAGATATTTCTAAGATAACCATGAAACCATTATTACTCTCAAAAAATAATTTCCTTTAGGGGTACCTGGATGGCACAGTCAGTTAAGTGTCCAATTCTTGGTTTCAGCTTAGGCTCTGGTCTCAGGGTCATGAGATTGAGCCCCACGTCAAGCTCTGTACTCAGCATGGAGTCTGCTTAAAACTCTCTCTCCTTCTGTGCCTCCCTGCCACATTCTCTCTCAAATAAATAAACTTTTTAAAAATTATTATTATCGGGGATCCCTGGGTGGCTCAGTGGTTTAGCACCTGCCTTTGGCCCAGGGCGCGATCCTGGGGTCCCGGGATTGAGTCCCGCGTCAGGCTCCTAGCATGGAGCCTGCTTCTCCCTCCTCCTGTGTCTCTGTTTCTCTCTATGTCTATCATAAATAATAAATAAATAAATTATTATTATCCAGGCAGCCCGGGTGGCTCAGCGGTTTAGCGCTGCCTTTGGCCTAGGATGTGATCCTGGAGACCCGGGATCAAGTCCCATGTTGGGCTCCCTGCGTGGAGCCTGCTTCTCTCTCTGCCTGTGTCTGTGCCTCTCTCTCTCTCTCTCTCTCTCTCTCTGTGTCTCTCATGAATAAATGGATAAAATCTTTAAAAATAAATAAGTAAATAAATAAAAATAATTATTTCCCTTAATGTCATCTGATATTACAACATTCCATTTTCCCTCACTGTCTCTTAAAATTTAATAATTACATTTAGATCAGGATTCAAACAAGATCCATGCATTGCATTTGGTTGATATGTCTCAAGTGTCTCTTAATCTATAGATTTCACCTCCTTTTTCCACCTTGTCATTTATCTTAAAAAGTAGGTCATTTGATCTGTACCATTTTCCACATTCTGGATTTTACTAATTGTAACCCTATGATGTGGTTTAACATATCTTTAGCCTCTATTTCCTACAAACCAGACCTACAGGCTCAATCAAATTCAGGTTCAATTTTTTGGCATGAACACTTTATAGGTGGTACTATGTGCTAGGACTTTTATTTATTTATTTATTTATTTTTAATTTTTATTTATTTATGATAGTCACACAGAGAGAGAGAGAGAGGTAGAGACACAGGCAGAGGGAGAAGCAGGCTCCATGCACCGGGAGCCCGACGTGGGACTCGATCCCGGGTCTCCAGGATCGCGCCCTGGGCCAAAGGCAGGCGCCAAACTGCTGCGCCACCCAGGGATCCCTGCTAGGACTTTTATTATGTTACTTCAGGAGGTACATGATTCTTGGCTTGTGATTACTGTAAAAAAACAATGTAATAAATACCGAAAAAACTTTAGAGAATAAAAAAATTTAGAAAACTATTAAAATTTGGGAAAAGGAAATTTGTCACCCAAATTCCTATCCTTACTGGTCTATTCACAAAAATCTTAGTCCTGAGATTATTTCATTTGCTAATAGAACAAGGGTTTATTGGCCAGTTACTATATGTTCCTGGAGATGTCGGTACAACAAAACAAAGCCTGTCCTCATAGATCTTCCATTCTAGTTGCAGTAAGACAGTTAACTGAGAATTAAATGAGAACATATGGGAGGGATCCCTGGGTGGCGCAGCGGTTTGGCGCCTGCCTTTGGCCCAGGGCGTGATCCTGGAGACCCGGGATCGAATCCCACGTCGGGCTCCCGGTGCATGGAGCCTGCTTCTCCCTCTGCCTGTGTCTCTGCCTCTCTGTGTGTGTGTGTGTGTGTGTGACTATCATAAATAAATAAAAATTAAAAAAAAAAAAGAACATATGGGAATAAGAGCTAAGGATAAAAATAAAGCCCAGTAATAGGGATGGGAACTGCTGTGTGTATGTGGAGGGGGGTTGTATACAGATTAGCCAGAAAAGGCCTCACTAAGAAGGTGACATTGGCAGACAGTTGCATGTGAGAAAACACACTGCGCAACAATTGGGGAGAAGAACATTCCAGCAGAGAGGGCAGACTCTGAGTAGGACCCTGTCTGGTGTTTCTGAAGGTCAGCGAGCAGGCTGTGGGGTAAGCACTAGTGGAAGAGGTCAGACAGGCAGGTAGGAACCTATATAGTTGATCTTAAGTCTTCATCTTTTATTCTGAATAAGAGCTTCAGCAATAGCTTTTTGGTACAGTCCTGCCAGGATATCAAAGAACAAGCAACCTGTGTGTGGCAGGAATGTGGGTCTTTCATTATGTGTTTCACTTTTTAGAAAAGGAGTACAAGAAAAGATGGGGGACAATAGCCTTGTTGTGAAAGGTTTGGTAACACAACTCTTGTGATCCCAGGGCTTCTGACGCAGCACAGGTAACCAAGACGAAAATACCACATTAAGTCAGAAGGCTAGGTTTCTACTACCAGTTCTCTTTTTTTAACTGAATGATCTCAGGCCAAGCCCTCAACCTGAACCTAGGGTTCCTTCTCTGTCACCCACTCTACCAGTCTCTTCGGGTTATTGTCAGAATAAAAGTAAATGCTACTTGGGAAAATGTTCACAATCTGAGATGCTTTGTACCAATGTGAGAATTATTAATCCAGACCTAATGTGATTTTAAAAAGAAAAACCACCGACAAAGAGAACTCTGATTTGCTACTAAATCACTATTCCTCAGATAAGCTACATATCAAACAAATTCTCAGTAAAGGCGAAATTGGATTCAGCTACGATACCAGATGGCTTTCATTCTCACCACTGACTCAACTCTGAAATAATTATGTTTCAGTATGGTAATTATAAGCCAAGCTATACAAACATTCTGTAAACATAAATTTTAAGAAGATGAAAACCTCAATATGTAAAAAGGTAAGGACTGTTGAAAAAAAAACTTGAGGCAATGAGAATGAAAAGAAAAAGGTCCTCTTCTAGATCCTGATGAAAGTAAATGTTTACTATGAAAGTCATTCAAATATTTTAAACATTTTTCACATCAGGCAATATTTTAGACTTACCTCATATTTGCATTTTGGGTTTCCAACATGGATAAGTGACTAGAAAGAGAAACTGGGTTAGGTACCTACCAGGATGCATATTTTAGCAAACTCTTCTGAAAGTCAAAAGTCTTATATAATCATGTGTAAAAAGTTAGAAAGAACTACCAATAATCAGAAATAAACAACAATGGTAATTTAGTTAGAGGCCAGCAGAAGGTATTTTAGCTGGAAAGACTTCAAAGAAGCGGAAAGCCTACCCTCTAGCTATCGTAACACTCTTTCTGGGCAGGGTTTTTTTGTTTTGTTTTGTTTTAATTAATTAATTTGAGAGAGGAGCCCAGTAGGGGGAGGGGGAGGGGAAGAGGGAGAAGCAGACTCCCTGCTGAGCACAGAGCAGACATGGGGATCATTCCTAGGACCCTGAGACCATGACCAGAGCAGAGGTCAGATGATCAACCTACTGAGCCACCCAGGCAACCCAAGGGGACTGTTAAGCAAATAAACAAAAAGTAGACTAGGTGTAATTTCCATCCTAGAACTTTTCATTTGAACAAGTTTAAGGTTTAACAACAACAGAATGAAAAGTTTTAGGTTAGGAATGCCTGGATGGTTTATTTTATTATTTTTTTAAAAGATTTTATTTATTTATTCATGATAGTCACAGAGAGAGAGAGAGAGAGAGAGAGAGAGAGAGAGAGAGAGGCAGACACAGGCAGAGGGAGAAGCAGACTCCATGCAGGGAGCCCGACGTGGGATTCGATCCCGGGTCTCCAAGATTGCACCCTGGGCCAAAGGCAGGCGCCAAACCGCTGTGCCACCCAGGGATCCCCTGCCTGGGTGGTTTAGCAGTTAAGTGCCTCCCTTTGGCCCAGGGCATGATCTGGAGTCTCAGGATTGAGTCCCACAATGGGCTCCCTGCAAGGAGCCTGCTTCTCCCTCTGCCTATGTCTCTGCCTCTCTCTCTAATGAATAAATAAACAAAATCTTTAAAAAAAAAATTTTTTTAAAGAAAAGTTTTAGTTTAAAAGTCTAAGTCTTTGTTGACATAAAATAGATTTTTAAAAATGAGCTGGAAAACACAACAGCTAACTGAAAATGAAAACTTAGCATTAACTTTCATTCTTGCATCTGTACTTTTTATGTATCTGGGTTTTTTAACTGATGGTTTAATTTGCCAGAATGAGAAAGAACATTATGCTTTTATGACTGAGTCTCATGGAAACGTAAAATAAATGGACCCCAATGCCACACTATTGAGGACTTTTTGATCACTCTTTGTAATCATCATGAGTAAGTTTTATGCTTTTTCTAAAGCAATTTTTTTCCAGTTGTCATTTCCTGCTTCTCTGGTTCTGATGATTCATAAAGTAGGCTATAAATCTCCTTTAGCTCTTGTTTTTATTTAGCTGAAAAGTTGAGGGATAAGGGAGAGGGGGGTTACTTATAAATCGTGTATCTCTCTGGAAACACAACCTGTATTTTCCTTAATCTTATTTACTTGACTCCAAATATGACAACTTTGAAGTACAAAGAGAAATATACTTGAAGTTACTCTCCTTTATTGAATGTAAGGGGCAATAGGTGCAGCTTTCCAATTTATTTTTTGAATATGACCCACCACCAACCATCACCATACTAAAAAACATTAAACTATCAAAGAACCAATTTAGCTTATTATTTTATACCTTTGACAAACGTTTAGTGGGTGGCTACTATGTCCCGGGTGCACTATTCTAACTAAGGAGACAGAAGTAAACAAAACAAACCCCTGCCTTCATGGAATTTAAGTCCTATAAGGGTAAAAAGAAGAATAAATTTTACAGAATGTTAGATAAAAGCTATGCGGGGGTGCGGGAGAGGGGACAGGAAGGGGAAATAAAGAGTGTGCTGGGTGTAATGGTGTTGCCATTGTCATTTTAAATAGGGTTGTCTGGAAATGCCTCTTTTAAAAGGTGGTGTTTTAATTAAGATCTGTAAGCCATGCAATTATCAGGGGTAGAACTTTCCAGGCAGAGGGAACAACAAGCATAAAAGCTCAGGCAGGAGAGTATGTTTTATGTTGAAGAAGAGTTAAGAGGCCAGAATGACCATGAGTGCCTGAGTGGCTCAATCAGTTAAATATCCAACTCTTGATCTCTGCTCAGGTCTTGATCTTAGGGTTGTGAGTTCAAGCCCCACATTGGGCTGGGTGTGGAGCCTACTTAAAAAACAAAAACCAAAAAAAACCCCAAGAGGCCAGACTGACCAGAGTAAAAGGAATAAGATAGAAAAGCGTAGACAACAATTTTTCTAAGGTTCCTTTAGGGATTTTCACCAAGACACTCTGAGGTAGAATTATTTTGTAGATTTAGCAAATGCCATAGATATCATCTCCTGACTGCTTGGAGTTCATAACCTTTGTTGAGCCATAGACTCCCTTTGGCAGCTGATGAAGCCCATGAATATCCTTCTCAGAGTAATGCTTTTAAATGAGTAAAATAAAAAATATAAAATTATACAAGAAACTAATTATAGCGAAATAAAGTTCTAGCCATAGGCCTCCAAGGGTCGTAGAGGGTCAGCAATTAAAAGCTCCTGAATACACACAAGAGAACTTCCTGGAGTGATAGAAATATTCTATATCTTGACTGCGTTACCCAGATATATACACTTTGTCAAAACTCATTAACTTGCACACTCAAGATCTCTGCATTTCACTGTATATAAATTATGCCTCAACTCAAAAAGAAGCCTTTGATGATTTGCAGTATTCTGTTTTTTTTTTTTTTTTTTTTAAGATTTTATTTTTAGGGGCTAGTTCAATCAAAGACCCACCCACTCACAAGCACAAATCATTTGTGATTTTACTTTGGTACTACTAACTATGCCCATTCTAAGTGATTGAGTTGTTTTTAGAGGCTGGATGAAAAGGTCAAGTGCGGGACTCCTGGGTGGCTCAGTGGTTGAGGTCTGCTTTGGATTAGGGCAAGATCCTGGGGTCCTGGGATTGAGTCCTGCATCAGGCTCCCAATAGGGAGCCTGCTTCTTCTCCCTCTGCCTATGTCTCTCATGAACAGATAAAAATTTAAAAAAAAAATTTTTTTTAAAGATTTTATTTATTTATTCATTAGAGACAGAGAGAGAGAGAGAGAGGCAGAGGGAGAAGCAGGCTCCATGCAGTGATGATGGATCGATGTGGGACTCGATCCTGGGTCCCCAGGATCACGCCCTGGACTGAAGGTGGCACTAAACCGCTGAGCCACCCCAGCTGCCCAAAATCTTAAAAAGGGGAGGGGAGGGGAGGGGAGGGGAGGGGAGGGGAGGAAGAAGGGAAGGAAAAAGGAAAGGAAAGGAAAAAAGAAAAAGAAAGAAAGAAAGAAAGAAAGAAAGAAAGAAAGAAAGAAAAGAAAGAAAGAAAAGGCCAAGTGCCACTTACTCCAAACCAGATCTGTGCCCCAAAGTAGAATCAATCAAGACAATCTGTAAGCAAGGAAAGATAGGAAAGGAAAGATGGGGGGCTGAGTAAGTTAAGGGAGTAAAAAGGGAAGAGGCAGAGTGGAGAAAAAGAGTAATATCCTGTATTTCCAAAGCTCCTAAGTTAAGAAAAGCAACAACTTTAATAGTCTAATCTTCATAGATATTACAATTTTTTCTCCTTAATATATGCAAGGTCAATTCTACTTATTTGAATAGGATATAATCAAGTAGGGAAGGATCTTAAAGTAATAAACTCTTCTGTCTACTTACCATATTGGACACTCTAAGATTTTCTGCATAGCATTAAGAACATTTTGTACTTCCTCAACACGATCCGCAGATAAATCCATTTTTTCCTGTTCCAATGAATTTTAAAGCATAAGCTTAAATATCTATGTGTATATTTGCATGCCTACACACACATCACTTTAAAAGGTTTATAAGAACAGCCTAGTTTCATTAGATGTCATTTTTAAATAAGAAATGTAAGATTGGAGTACTTTAAAATTATACCAACCACAGAATTAATGACAAAATTTCATTTCTTTTACTTTGAAATGTAATTTTTTTTGTAATTAAGACCATTTAAATTCCCTCCCTCGCCCCCACCCCCCACATAAAGCCTGCAAACCACTTCCTTTTGGTCTTTTCCTCTCTCCAAGAAAAAGAAAGCCACGGTGGGGTGACTAGGTGAGTAATGGTAGTCTCATCTTTCTCCAATCATCCTGACTTTTTTCTTTTTCTTGCTGAAAACCAAACTCAACAAAAACAAAACCAACTCCAACCAACGCTCCCCACCTCTGCCCTTCCCCAGTGTTTCCCACTGGTCTGCATTCATCTCAGGATCCTCTTTCGGCACGTCCACGCCAGTAGCATCTGTGACTACCGACACCCCTCTTTCTTCTTGTCCCTACTCAGAAGCGCGTATGAAGCCAGTTCTTTCTTAAGGACTCTCCCTCCAACAAAATCCAGCCTACTCTTATTCTCAGACATATCCCTGCCCTTTCCTTCCTCAAAATCTCCATCTCACATATACCAGCCTGTCGTTTTATACTATGATGTTACCCTCAGGATACATTCCAGTTCTTGCCATTAGGATTCCCCCTCGGACACACCCTGCCCCCCTTGCCTTATCCTCAGTGCCTCCCCTGCTCTGGGACCCACAAAGTGCCCCCGTCCCCGCGATTTCCCCAGACTCAACGTCTTGGGCTTCTCAGGCTCCACCCTCTGCCTGTCCTTGCCAGGTAATACCCATCTTGTTCTCCCACACTCCACACCTGTTTCCTGCCCTCGGAGCACCCCGCGGGTCCTCTCCCTTCCTGTGGAGTCTCTCACCTTCACCCAGAGCGAAGCGTCCGGGTTTCCCAGGCCCAGAGGCCCAGTTATATGAAAAACCCCCGGACCGCCCTCACTCAAGAAAGCCTTAGCGAGCTCGCGCCGCGCAGTCGCACTTTCAATTTGCCTGTAATTCCCGCGCTTTCCTGTTGCCACGGAAACTGGCCGCAGCCACTCAGCAAGAACCTCTCAGAATCAGAGATCGAAACACGTTGCGGAAGGGCGGAGCAGAAAGAGCCGAGAGTCTCTCCGGGCTCTCGATTGGTCATCAATTCTTTCCCTGATTCACGTAATTAGAAAGAGACGGAAGAGAAAGAATTTTTCCCAAGTTTTCTATTAGGCCCCTGCCCCCTCACCTTGGGTTTCCACTCGGGGCTTATCACGTCACAGAGATTGCTGGACTAGGGCTGGAATCACTACCTGAGGCCCGAATATGAGCGCAAGATAGTGCCTGAGACAGTTGCAAAAAGGGGCCCTGTTCCCTCACCATTTCCGCCGCAATGGAAGGCTCTAGTTTAGGTAAATAAAAGAATTGTGTGGGAAAAACCACGATTTCCAGCATGCATTGCGGATCGAAAGGCCTTCGCCACGGTGTTCCTCGGAAACTGTAGTCTTTTGGAGAGGCGCTTCCGACAGCGGAAGCGAGCGCGATTCTCACGGCAAGCCAGTAGATAGCTTGAAGAGCTTCGTGCGCTTACGCACGTCAACAGATATGGATTGGAGTGTTAGGTTTTCGTATCTTAAGAGCGGCGAGTAGGCTAAAGAACTTACAAGTCCCAGAAGGACTACAATTCCCATATAGCCACGCGAGTCTCGGGCACGGACCCCACTAAGGTCAGTGACCTGAGGGAATGCGATGGGCGCCGATTTTACCTGGGAAGGGGAAATGGGCTCTGGCCCACGACTGCGCACTCGTAGTTCCGCCCCTCTGCCTCAATGTTTGTTGTTGTTGTGCTGTTCTGGCAGCTCTTGCCCCACCCCTGCCACGCAGGCTCGACCAATCAGTGGGACAGTAGTTTTGAGGGACAATTGGTAAGAGCCAACCACCTTGTCGGAAACTCAGAAACTGGGGACTAGGCCCTATTTCTGTCCGCCATGTTAGATTCGCCCCGCAGGGATAGCAGCAGAGCTGGCAGCGAACGGTTCTTGCACTGGCCTCCGGCAGGCGCCCCCCGGGGGCGGGGAGCTGGTAAGGAAGCAGCTGCGGTTACGGAGGGGTGGGAACACATTCCCATTGAGACGGTTAGGGAAGCTTAAAGAAGGAATCCTGCAAAAAAGGGACTTTTTCCGTGTCTGGGGGCAGCCAGTCTTGTCAGTGACCAGATGAGAGAGCCGTTCGGGCCGAGGGGGCGGACACTGCCAGAAGGATGAGGGTCCGTGGCTCAGAACGCTCGGCATCTGCTGATGGAAGACCGAGACTCCCTAGCAAAAAGGGGGCCCAGGCAAAAAAAAATGAGAGAGTCCTCAGAGGGTGGTGACACTGTTTTGGGGAGGAGGAGTGCTTGGAAACAATAACTGGAAGACTAGGATAAAATCTGCAAGAAAAAAAATATGACATTGTCATACAGCCTCCCAATCCCATCCCCCCTGCTTGTTGAGAATCTCATAAAAAAAAAAAAAAAAAAAAAAAAAAGTCTCTTTTGGGATCTCTGGTATTGGAAAGACACCGTTTTTGGTTTTTGTCTAACACCCGGCTATTAGTCACATATTTTAACCCCCGGATAGCGTGTCAGGCCTTCGGCAGAGAGAGTAACCAAAGCTCGGGTTCCCAGGTCTGTTTCATTAACGGGATTTCTGGTATCCTGAAAAACCGATGTAGAGGAAAAACTGACACGTCCCAAGTAGAGGTGAGCCAGTGGCGTGAACTTACAGTAATGGCAGTTTTGAAAGCCGAAGGCCTCGGTCCCAGCCACCTGACTTTACTGGCTTTAAACCTACAAGGACAGATGGTGCTAACCGTAGCTTTGGTATTTCTGTAAGTTCAAGATTAATGCTCTTGCTGAAAGAATTTTCACATAAAAGCCAAAAAGAAATAGGCAATTCTTTATGAAGACCTGGATGTGATCCAGCTTAGCTAGAGTCCCCCACTTCCTGTTTCTCTCATTAGCTTACCAGCTGGGTGAGCTCCAAGGCATCTAAACTAATTTTAATTGTGTAATTTGAGAAAAGGGGAGTTAGATTAGTTTCCTTCCTTCTGGACTCTCAAAAGTGTGGAAGTGTTTCTCAGAAGTTGAAAAGTGAGAATGTGTTTCAGAATACCCACTTTTTGGCTGACTGAATCAATTACTTCATTTCCCTAATATTTTTTGCCCAAGAATCTGGGGAGTTGACAAAACCTGTCCAAATTTTAAGAACCGGAAGAATTGCATTCTATTTATTTTTTTAAAATTTTTATTTATTTATGATTGTCACATGCAGAGAGAGAGAGAGGCAGAGACATAGGCAGAGGGAGAAACAGGCTCCATGCATGGGGAGCCCGACGTGGGACTCGATCCCAGGTCTCCAGGATCGCGCCCTGGGCCAAAGGCAGGTGCCAAACCGCTGCACCACCCAGGGATCCCGAAACTGGTAATTCTTTTGGTAGTGAACTTGGCTCTAGGTTTTAAAAGACAAAGAATGAAAAAAACTGGAGGGTAATTGTTTGGAATTAAAAAAATCCCAGATACTCAGAGTTCAATGTCCTTTTTTTTTTTTCAGTGTCCTTTTTAAGGACAATCTCAATTTTATTGTTCCACACAGGCCAGTGGATATGGCTTCTAAAGACTGATTTATTGTAATAATTTTTATATTTGAGTAACATTTTCAAAGAACTAGGTTTCAAAAGACAAAGAATGGAAAAATTTGAAGGGTAATTGTTTTGGGATTTAAAAAATCCCTGATCCGGAATCTCCAAGTGGCTCAGAAGTTTAGCGCCTGCCTTCAGCCCAGGGTGTGATCCTGGAGATCCAGGATCGAGTCCCACATCAGGCTTCTTGCATGGAGCCTGCTTCTCCCTCTGCCTGTGTCTCTGCCTCTCTCTGTGTGTCTCTCATGAATAAATAAATAAAATCTTAAAAAAAAAAATAATCCCTGATCCTCAGAGTTCAATGTCCTTTTTAAGTGCATTTGGCTTCTAAAGACTGGTTTATTGTAATGATTTTTATTTTTTATTTTTTTAAATTTTTTTTATTTATTTATGATAGTCACACAGAGAGAGAGAGAGAGGCAGAGACATAGGCAGAGGGAGAAGCAGGCTCCATGCACCGGGAGCGCGACGTGGGATTCGATCCCGGGTCTCCAGGATCGCGCCCTGGGCCAAAGGCAGGTGCTAAACCGCTGCGCCACCCAGGGATCCCTGTAATGATTTTTATATTTGAGTAACATTTTCAGAGAACTTGAGCACATGTTTTTATTTGACTCATTTTACAAATTGAGCTAAAAGTTCAGGCGTTAAATGATTTGCTCACTGTTACAGCTCTGACACATTACTAGCCATGTGTCTAGAGCCCAGCTTTTCTCAACCCTTTTCCTCCCTCCCCCATTAGGCTGCAAACTCCTGAGACTTAGTCTTGTTCATCTCCTACCCCGTGTGCCTAGAGCAGAATCTGGTTATTTGAAGAGGTTTTTTTAAAGATTTGCTGATGAATGTTTAAAAGATGACCTTTTTCATTACAGCTTGGGTTTAGATTTTAACAAATGATTTTTTCATAAAGTCATAAGAACAAACCAATCTAACGACTCATCAGTAAGTAAAATTTTTAATTAAAAACAATGACAGGCGCCTGGCCGGCTCAGTCAGTAGAGTATGCACCTCTTGATCTGGGGGTCGTAGGTTCAAGCCCCATGTTGGGTGCAGGGACTGCTTAGAAATAAAACCTTTAAAGAAAAAAAAAAAAAACTGACCAGAGTAGACATTCAGTTACAGAATTCCTAACTTCTTAGGCATGATGATGGGATTGTAGTTTTCAAAAGGTCTTGGTTTTTTTAAAGACCTAATATGCTCAATTTTATGGATGAAGTAATAGCTGTCTGTCAAAATAATCCAATAGCAAACGGGTATAGCTATAATAAGATTAGTCCTTTGTTGATGATAATTATGGAAGATAGTTGATGGATCCTTAAGAGTTCATTGTATATTATTCATTCTTCTGTATATGTTTAAATTTTCCCGTAATAATTTTTTAATTAGATTACTACGGTTTGGTTAAAAAGATAACTGGAAAAAAAAAAAAAAAAAGATAACTGGGATGCCTGGGTGGCTCAGCGGTTAAGCATCTGCCTTGGCTCAGGGTGTGGTCCCTGGTCCAGATATTGAGTCCTGTCTTGGGCTCCCCACAGGAAGCCTGCTTCTCCCTCTATGTTTCCGCCTCTCTCTGTGTGTCTCTCATGAATAAATAAATAAAATCTTTAGAGAAGAAAAAAAACAGTTAACTACTGTCAGTCTATATTGGGCGAATTAGGTGGAGGCAATACAGATGTATAGATGAAATGAGGGTAGCCTTGAATTATTGATTGTAGGGATCCCTGGGTGGCTCAGCGGTTTGGCGCCTGCCTTTGGCCCAGGGCGCGGTCCTGGAGACCCGGGATCGAATCCCACGTCGGGCTCCCGGTGCATGGAGCCTGCTTCTCCCTCTGCCTATGTCTCTGCCTCTCTCTCTCTCTCTCTCTCTCTCTGTGTGACTATCATAAATAAAGAAAAATTAAAAAAAAAAAAAAGAATTATTGATTGTAGTCATACGTCCATCACTCTCCACTTTTATGTATGAAATTCTCCATAAAAGAAAAGAAAGTAAAACTATTAAAAAAAATGAACTTGGATGAAAGGTGTAGTTTCTTGACTAGTGTTTTAGCCTCTAAATTGTTCAAACTGATCTAATAGGGAACCTGGGTTGCTCAGTTTAGGAAAAGGCTGCTTTCCCAAGAAAAAAATGTAGAATGTCATTTTCAAGGTATGAGATTGTAAATTCCCTGAGGGCAGAGATCAATGAGTCTTATTCTTTGTATCCTGCTACTAGCAGATATTCAGTAATATGTATTGAATTAACTAATAAGTTCCATAAAATCCTAGAGGATTTTACAAATGTTAAATGATTTCTGTGAGTATGGCCAAAATTTACAATGTCTCAGTAAAATTTACTAGTGAGATTTGGGGGTGCTTGGGTGGGTGTCCATCTCTTGATTTCAGCTCAGGTCTTGGTCTCTAGGTCGTGGGATTGGTGGGACTCCCTGCTCAGCGGGGAGTCTGCTTCTCTCCCTCTGTCCTCCCCACCACGTTCATACTCTCTCTAAAATAAATAAATCTTTGAAAAAAAACACAATAAAACAGATTTTGGTGGTAGCCACCGAACAGATTATAAATAGCAGAAGAGCAGAGGCACTTATTCACTGCAGTGTCTTCCTAGCCTAGGCTGTATAGGTCTTCACAAGCATTTGTTGAATGGCTGTTTATGCAGTTTATAGAACTGTCTCTAATGTGTGTTCTGTCTTTCCTCCATCTCTTAACTCTAGCCCCACAGCATGGAACCACAGGTTACTCTGAATGTGACTTTTAAAAATGAAACTCAAAGCTTTCTGGTTTCCGATCCAGAAAATACAACATGGGCTGATGTTGAAGCTATGGTAAGTGTTACTTTGTTTCTCCATCCTTTAAGCCTACCTTTCCCAAAAGATGGCTGTCTTTGCCTGTGTTGTTTGATAGCTCTTATATTTACCTTTTCTAGGCCTTTTGGAAAATTACTTTTGATACGGTTTCAGTATTCATATAGGAGATATGCACCACCACTATCACCTCCCTCCAGGGCACAAATTCCTTAATTTGCAGCTGGGATTTAGGAAAGCTGTTAATTTTAGAAACAGTGTGAGAAATGAATTGGTGTGGGCCCCACCCTAATCAGTCCCAGAGAAATGTTCACCTGCCTGAGAGCAGTTGTGTTTCTGTGGTTTGTGAATCACCCAGGGTATGATTTATGTTTTGCAAGCTGATCATTTTTTATTGCTAGGTCAGAGGTCAAGTACCTGAATGTTTTGCAGTGGGGTGCCTGGGTGGTTCAATTGGTTAAGCATCTTAGCTTAGGTCTTGTGATGTCACGCTGGACTTGGATCCTACTTAAAACAACAACAACAACAACAACAAAAAACCTTGCAGAAAAAGAACTACAGGTGCTTAGCAGCTCATCTGTTTTGTGTTGTTGTCAATGCCTTTCCTCCTCTTGGTTTGCCCTTTGTACTCTTCTATTTTTGTTTGGTTTGCAGTAGAGTGAATGTTTTACTTCCTGTGTAACTGTTTATCCATCAAAACCCTTTGGTAAAAGCCTGCTTTTATTTGGTTATGTTATATGGTTTTCCTAAAAAGGAAAAAAAATGATGAGGAAACTTCACAAGATGATCTGATCTAGTTCTGTCTTCCAGCAAATATTTCTTTATATTGTTGTAAATAGGTGATTATCCAGAAAGTTTGGTCTATTTGTCAAATGACCTGAAAATCAAACACAGTTCTTTTTCTAGTAGTTAGATGAACTGATAGTTTGCCTTCTTTATTGTAAATTTTAAATTATGAAGGGGTAATACATGCCCATTATAAGAAGTAAGACAATCCAAACATATATAAAGAAAAAGTTACTATTCCTCTACTCCTTCCTCCTTTTCATCCACTGTTCCCACATATTTGGGGTAACCAGTGCTAACAGCCCTATGTAATACGTAGGCATACAGATTTCGTCTTAGGATCATACTATAAACATAATTTTGTACCTTATTTTTCCCCTAACAGTGTATTATATACAGTTCTCAATAGATAAGGATCTGAGCTCATCCTTTTTTTTTTTTTTTTTAAGATTTATTTATAGGACAGGAAGAAGAGCACACAGATGGACAGAGGGAGAGGGAGAAGCCGACTCCCTGCTCAGCAGGGCGGGGCTCAATCCCAGGACCCTGGGACCATGACCTGAGCTGAAGGCAGACACCAACTGAGTCACCCAGGCGTGCCCCCCACACACACACACACACTCCAGCTCATCCTTTTTATTTTATTATTTTTTTTAAGACTTTATTTATTTATGAGAGAGAGAGAGGCAGAGACAACAGGCAGAGGGAGAAGCAGGCTCCATGCAGGGAGCCCAACAAGGGACTCGATCCCCTGTCTCCAGGATCACACCCTGGGCTGCAGGTGGCACTAAACCTCTACACCACGGGGGCTGCCCAGCTCATCCTTTTTAAAGCTATGGATTAGGGGCAGCCTTGGTGGCTCAGCGGTTTAGCGCTGCCTTCAGCCCAGAGCATGATCCTGGAGACCTGGCATGATCCTGGAGACCTGGGATCTAGTCCCACATCAGGCTCCCTGCATGGAGCCTGCTTCTCCCTCTGCCTGTGTCTCTGCCTCTCTCTCTCTCTGTGCCTCTCATGAATAAATAAATAAAATCTTTAAAAATAATAATAATGGGGGATCCCTGGGTGGCGCAGCGGTTTGGCGCCTGCCTTTGGCCCAGGGCGCGATCCTGGAGACCTAGGATCGAATCCCACGTCGGGCTCCCGGTGCATGGAGCCTGTTTCTCCCTCTGCCCGTGTCTCTGCCTCTCTCTCTCTGTGTGTGTGACTATCATAAATAAATAAAAATTAAAAATAATAATAATAAAGCTATGGATTATCCACAGTATTTTGATGTTGTCATATCATAATTTAACCATTTCTTACTTAAAAATTATTTTTATTTTTTTTAATTGAGGTATAACTGCCCTATAACTTTATATAGGTTTCAGGTGTATAGCATAACAATTCTATATTTGTATATTTTCCAAAATGATCATAAGTCTAGTAAACATCTGTCACCACATGTAGTTACCATTTTTTTCTTGTGATGAGAACTTTTAAGATCTACTCTCTCAGCAACTTTCAACTGTACAGCACAGTATTAACTGTATTCACCATGCTGTACATTACATCTCCAGGACTTATTTTATAACTGAAGTTTGTACCCTTTTGAGACATTTACCTGTTTCACCCACCTCCCACACCCTCCCTCTGGTAACCAGCAATGTGTTGTCTGTATCTATAAGTTCATTATTGTTATTTCACTTAGCACCTTCAAGGTCAAAAGGGTTTTGTTGTTGTTGTTTTGCTTTTGACCACTTGAAGTAGACTATAAGAGAGGTCTCCTTGTCTATATAACCTATGCACTGTTCTGTAGGATAAAGTTGCCAAAGAAACATTAATGAGTCACAATGCACATATTTTTAAATTATAATAGATCCTGCCAGGTGCTTTGCAGAACAATTGTAGCACCTCATAGAAATGTATGACAAGAAGCCCCTGGGCGGCTCAGTTCATTGAGAGTCTGCCTTCAGCTCAGGTCATGATCCCAGTGGGATCAAGCCCTGCATCTGGGCTCACTGCTCTTGCAGAGAGTCTGCTTCTCCCTCTCCCTCTGCTCCTCCCCCTGCTCTTGCTGGTCACTCACTCTCATAAATAAATGAATGACTAAATAAATAAAATCTTTAATTAAAGAAGAGAAAGAAATTATGACAATGCCCTGAATTTTTGACAACATTGGATGTTATGGCTTTAAAATTTCTTTACCATTCTGTTGAGATGGCATCTCATTGTTTAAATTTGCATTTTTCTACCTACCATTAAGGTTGTTGAATGTCTTTTCATATATTTGTTTCTGATTTCTCTTGTATGAAATCTCTATACATTTTTGCCCACTTTACCTGGGTTGTTAATCTTAACGATTAGCAGTTTTGCAGATGGTCTTTGTGTATTATAGATAATGGGCCTTTGTTATGAGTTGTAAATATTTTTCCTCATCTATTCTTTGTCTTTTGACTTTGTACATATTTTTCTTCTTTTATGCCATTTAAATGTTTAATTTTTATGTAATAGGTCCATCTTTTCTTTTATGACTTCTGAGTTTCTGTTATAACCTGCCTTTTTGATATCTTGATCATCTAGGATGTACATTTCATTTGCAGGTAAAAGTTTCATTTGATCTGACCACTATTCAAATAAAATACCTGGATGAGGAAAATGAAGAGGTAAAGTATATGATGATACCCATGGCTAGTTATCCTGAATAAGGATCTTATTTCTCAAGAGTGACGGCAGATCGAAGAGTTCAGACTAGTGTTTTTCTTGTTTGTGTGGTACTTTAAATGTACTTGATAATTGATGTTCCAAGCTGACTGTGGCATGTGAAATGGAGTTGAGAAATAAGCAACACTGAAGAAGAAAATTTGAGAGATAACTCTTAAAACTATATAGTGATATGGTTCAAATATATCACAAGCTGTCATTTAGCTTATAATAAAAATAATGGCAAACCTTTATTGAGTGGTTATAGCATGTCAGGCTAGCAATAATACTATGTATTAGGTATTATGTTATTAGCTGTCTTTTGTTATTAGCTGTTATTAGCTTTCTTTGAGGAAACTGAGGCCCAGAGAGGCTAAGTAACTTGCCCAGAAGCGCAAAAGCTTGGAAATAGCAGAGTGGGGGTTCATTCCATACCTTCTGGCTCCAGAGCCCAAGCTCTTATCTGCTGTATTATGCTGCCTCTTAATATACCTGAAATAAAAGGCGGATACAGTACTTAAGCAAAAAAAGTCCTCAATTATCATTCACAGATAGTTCATGATTCTGGAAAAGCTGAACCCCAATCTGAGATTCTATACCTTATCTGTGAGGATGGTCCTAGTAATAAAAATGGTCAATTATCGGGAAGTTTATAATGCACTGTTGTTTTGTCCTTTTACAGGTATCCATCAACAGTCAAGGTGAGTTCCTGAGAAGGCTGCTCAGCTTTATTTATAAGCCATAGTCTGTTCATGAGCATACACATTTCCATTTACCCTCAGATCTTGCTGCAATATTTATTTTAGAGTGGAATTTAGTATACAGTAAATGGACATTGCACTCACTCAGCCATGGGCATTAGTTACATCACAGATTTTAGAGTGGAATTTAGTATACAGTAAATGGACATTGCACTCACTCAGCCATGGGCATTAGTTACATCACAGATTTTTATTTTATATATAGATTAGTGCCTTTGATGGGAACCTAAGGACAGCTTTAACGGAAGATTCTCTTATATTAAGATGCTAATCTTCTGAAAATATGCCTCCCAGTTCAACATATACAACTCCATTCTGGTGTTGCCTGTGTCCCTGACTTTGTATATATGTTAATGTCAACTTATGAACATACAAAGTGGTATTCTAGAACTTTTTTATGAAATGGTTGTCAGAGCTTGGAGCACCTTTTCCCATAAGAACAATATTCTATTTGAAGGTTAGGTTCCCAGGCTAGCCCCTCAAAAGCTTATTTTAACCAGCTTTAATGACAGTTTTTTTTTAATATATATATATATATATATATATATATATATTTTTTATTTTTTTTTTTTTTTTTTTTTTGCACTTTGCTTTATTATGCTTTAAGATCCTCCTTTAAAAAAAAATTTTTTTTTAAGGTTTCTGGCAACCCTGCATCACTTTTTCCAACAGCATTTGCTCACTCTGTCACATTTTGGCAATTTTCACAATATTTCATATTTTTTCGTTGTTATTATATTATGATCTGTGATCAGTAATTATGACTGGCTAAAAGCTCAGATGATAGCATTTTTTAGCAACAAAGTTTTTTTTAATTAAGGTAAGTATCTTTTTTTAGACTTAATGCTATTACACACTTAATAGATTTCAGGTAATATAAGCATAATTTTTATGTGCCCTGGGAAACGAAAAAATTCATTTTACTTTTTTGCAATACTCGCTTTATTGCAGTGGTCTAGAATCAAACTTACATATGTTTGAGGTCTGTCTATATTAATACTACCTATGAACTCCCTTGTGTCCTGAGCTTCATTCACTAAACATAGTGCAAGGCAGCTGGATTTAGGTTTCATAGCTGGAAGGCTCCAATAGCAGAGAGGGAAGGGACTTAAGAGGGAGAACTAATCTACAAGTAGTTTCTATTTGCAATGGGATGGGAAGGGAGTTTGTCAGCAAAAAGGTAGTAGTTGTTCATGTATAAGGATTATAAGCAAAATATTCTTAAAAGTAAGGGTTGGCTGTATTTAGAATCTTTTGGGCTGGTGAAGAAATATCACAATCTATATTCTTTGTCTTTTTAGGAGAGTATGAGGAAGCACTTAAGGTAATGGTCATTTCATCTTACTTTCAAATAATTTTAAAAATATTTATTGACTAAAACTTGAACCTGAATTCAATTAGCCATGGGGAGAAACTAATGAAATACAGCAAAATGGATTTTTAGAGAGATTGTGAGTGTAGGGCATACCACTCAGCAAAAGGCAACCCCTGATGTAAAGGTTCTTTCTAGTTACTGTTCTCTGTCATTTCTGGTCTTAGCCTCACCATCATAGCATTTAAAAATACAAAGGACACCTGGGTGCTTAGTCATTTGGGTGTCTGACTCATCTCAGCTCAGGTCTTGATCTCAGAATTGTGGGTTCCAGCCCCACACTGGACTCCACACTGGGTGTGGAGCCTGCTTAAAAAAAAAATTAAAAAAATAAAAATAACTGTGAAATGATGCTTTCTGGTTCACATTTTTCATCTTCTTTCTTTAAAGTTTCATTATCTTTATGAACTTCTAGTCCTTGACTCAACTCTTTTCTATAATCACTTTTGGTTTAGGGAGGGAAAAAAAAATTTTTTTTTTTAAAGTAGGCTCCACACCCATTGTGGAGCCCAAAGTGAGGCTTGAATTCACAAACCTGAGATCAAGATCTGAGCTGAGATCAAAAGTTGGTCAAATGCTGGGACACCTGGGTGGCTCAGCAGTTGAGTGTCTGCCTTTGACTTAGGGCATGATCTCAGATGCCTAGAATCGAGTCCCACATTGGACTTCCTGCATGGAGCCTGCTTCTCCCTCTGCCTAGGTTTCTGCCTCTCTCTGTGTTTCCAATGAATGAATGAATGAATGAATAAATAAATAAATAAATAAAAATCTTTAAAAAAAAAAAAGTCGAATGCGTAACTGAGCCATGTACGTGCCCCAAGGCAAGATATTTCTTTAATTGGGAGTTGGATTTACTCTTTTTGTTGCCGGGTCAAGATTGCCATTGTGAGTGCCACTTGATTCAACAGTTTAACCAGTCTTGTTTTTTTACTAAGAAATCCTTATTTACCAGCTAGTCTCTTCATTTTGGACATTCAGGCCCTTCCTTGGTTTCTCTTAGTTGAGATACTCATCTCTTAGTAATCTCATGCTTCACAGTTTCCTTCTTCCCCAGTTTCCATGTGGTCTTCCTATTTCCTCTTTGGTTGTTTTTTGTTTTGTTTTGGGTGTTTTTTGTTTTTTTGTTTTTTTTAGAGAGAGAGAGCACATGGCTGCCAGCGGCTGGGGCAGAGGGAGAGAGAATCTTAAGCAGGTTCTTCCCTGCCAGTGCAGAGCCCAACCTGGGGCTTGATCTCACGACCCCAAAATCAAGAGTTGGCTGCTTACCCAGCTGGACCACTCAGGCACCCCATCTCTTCTTTGCTTTTAAGCTGTTGTAACATGCTATCCCCCACACACTTTCACCCTTGTCCTACTCCTGGCTTTTCTCTTTCTCTATTCTCAGAAGCTACAGTAGTTTCACTAAAAAAAAGTCTTCTACAGGCTTCCTCTCTTTCCCATAATCACTGTTTGCCTGTTTAGTCAGCAACCTCAGACCCCAGGGGGTGCCTAGGTGGCTCAGTCTGCCTTATGCTCAGATCCTGATCTCAGGGTGCTGGGATCCAGCCCTGCTGCACACAGAGAGCCTGCTTGTCACTCTCCCTCTGCCCTTCCCTCCACCACCCTATTCACATGCATGCATGCATGCAGCTCACTCTCTCTAAAAAAAAAAAAAAAAAAATCTCAGACCTCTGGAATCTAGATGTTATATAAGCCTCCCTGTCTCAGGAAGCAAGACTTTTGGGGATCCCTGGGTGGCTCAGCGGTTTAGCACCTGCCTTTGGCCCAGGGCGCAATCCTGGAGTCCCGGGATCGAGTCCCACGTCAGGCTCCCTGCATGGAGCCTGCTTCTCCCTCTGCCTGTGTCTCTGCCTCTCTCTCTCTCTCTCTCTCTCTCTCTCTCTCTCATGAATAAATAAATAAATAAATCTTTTAAAAAAAAAGGAAGCAAGACTTTTTATAGACATTTTTACATAGTATTTGCTATATGATACTTAAGATCCCATGTTTATATTTTGACACATTTCATTGTAGTGATTTCTTGAGCAATTTTTTTCCACAGGTGTACCATACAGTTTACTACCAGCTTCTTGGCTTATGGTCTAGAATAAGGGTTGGCAAACTAGCCAGTGGGCCAGCCATATGCTTTTATAAATAAAGTTTCAGTGGAACCCAGCCATGCCGACTACATACTGTCTGTGGCTGCTTTTGTGCAGACTTGAGCAGAAACCATATGGCCTGCAAGCCTAAAATATTTATGTGACCCTTTAAGAAAATTTGCTGATCCCCATCTTAAAATAATACCTTTCAAACTTTTTGGGCATAGAATGCTATTTTTAAATGGAAGCTTAAAAGTCTGATGTGTAAAAATAGATAAAAGAACAGTTCTCCTTATCACTGGATTACAAAGGGGGAGAGCTAAAACTGATAGACTTGACCCCTAATCTCTTTTTGGACACTGGAGAACCTTCATGGAACCTCAAATGTTCCTTGAAGTAGAGTTTTCAAAATAGGATTTTTAAGAAGATGCTCTTTCAAAAGAGGTAACCAGGGATCCCTGGGTGGCGCAGCAGTTTGGCGCCTGCCTTTGGCCCAGGGCATGATCCTGGAGACCCGGGATCGAATCCCACGTCGGGCTCCCGGTGCATGGAGCCTGCTTCTCCCTCTACCTGTGTCTCTGCCTCTCTCTATCTCTCTGTGACTATCATAAATAAATAAAAATTAAAAAAAAAAAAAGAGGTAACCACTCAACCATGCTTCCCAAAATACTATTAGAAAAATAAATGCTTAGTTATAGGATATAACTTTAAGTTTCTTGGGTTCTGGTAGTCTAGGATTGATTTTTTTTAAAAGTTGGAATTCAAATCCATAAGTGGTGTCCTACATAAAAACCAGTTTAACAGAAAAGTATTACCTAGTCAGAATATCTCACATAATAAAGTACTATCCTAAATCTACTTTTGTGTTTTTGATAATAAAACCATTCCTAGTTAACATTTTGGGTAAAAAACAGTGGGCTATTACATGTTATATACCATGTGATTTAATAAAGGTGAATCCTGATATTTTCAGCATAATTCACCATACCTGTTCTGTTTAAATGTCTTTGAGATTTCATTTGGGAAAGAAGAATCACACAATGTTTTTATTTCATACCATATGCTTTCAGATGGCAGTTAAGCAGGGAAACCAACTGCAGATGCAAGTCCACGAAGGCTCCCGTGTTGATGAAGCCCCGCCACCAGCTGTACCAGAAAAACGGCCAGTCCTGAGGGCAGGGAAGAAGCCACTTGCACATTATTCATCACTAGTGAAGGTCTTAGGATCAGACATGAAGACCCCAGAGGAGCCTGCAGCACAGGTATGAAGGGAATAGGACCTGTCTACAGTTTTTCTAGCCTTCTGTCTCATTGTCTCCGGTATAACATTTGAATTGTCCATTAAAGATTTGGGAATTATTGTTACCATCTCTGCCTGACTTTTTTTTTTTTCTTTTTTAAGATTTTATGTATTTATTCATGAGAGACCACATAGAGGCAGAGACACAGGCAGAGGGAGGAGGCTCCATGCAGGGAACCAGATGCAGGACTTGATCCCAGGATCCCGGGATCATTCCCTGAGCCAAAAACAGATGCTCGACCGCTGAGCCACCCAGGCATCCCTTTTTTATTTTTTTAAATTTATTTATTTATTAATGATAGAGTCAGAGACATAGGCAGAGGGAGAAGCAGAGCCTAGTGAGAGACTCCATCCCGGGACTCAGGGATCATGCCCTGAGCCAAAGGCAGATGCTAAACCACTGAGCCACCCAGGCATCCCTTAATTTTATTTATTTATTTGAGGGGGAGAATAGAGAGCACAAGCAGGGAGGGCCGGAGAGAGGGGCAGAGGGAGAAGCAGACTCCTTGCTGAGCAGGGAGCCCAATATAGGGTTTGGTCTCAGAACCTCAAGATCATGTCCTGAGCCAAAGGCAGGTGCCCCTCTGCCTATTTGAAACTGGTAACTGGGGATGCCTGGGTGACTTAGTCAGTTGGGCATCTGCCTTCAGCTCAGGACCCTGGGATTAAGCCCCAAGTTGGGCTCCTTGCTCAGTGTGGAGCCTGATTCTCCCTCTGCCTGCCACTCCCCAGTGCTTGTGTTCTCTCTCTCTCTGTATCTCTGACAAGTGAATGAAAAAAAAAATCTTTAAAAAAGAAAAGAAGGGCAGCCCCCATGGCGCCGTGGTTTAGCGCCGCCTGCCGCTTGGGGTGTGATCCTGGAGACCTGGGATGGAGTCCCATGTCAGGCTCCCTGCATGGAGCCTGCTTCTCCCTCTGCCTGTGTCTCTGCCTGCCTCTCTCTCTCTCTCTCTCTCTGAATAAATAAAATCTTTAAAAAAATAAAAATAAATTAAATAAAAAAGAAAAGAAACTGGTTACTTCTGGAGAGAGGGCAATAGGATGATAAACTTTATTTTCCTTGTATGCTTCTTCATACTTTTAAAAAATATTTTATTTATTTTCTTTATTTGAGTGAGAGAGCACAAGTGGGGGGGAGGGAGAGGGAGAAGTAGGCTCCCCACTGAGCAGAGAGCCCCACATGGTGCTTGATCCCAGGTCTCTGGGATCGTGGACCTGAGCTGAAGGCAGACACTCACTGAGCCAACCAGGCATCCTTTGTTAGGTTTTTTTGGCCTTACGTTTATATTATTTGACAAAAAAGAAACCTCAAAGTACTACATTTCAGGAAATTTTTTTTTAAGGAAAATTATTTTAAATAGGGTGCCTGGCTGGCTCAGTTGGTAGAATATGCGACTCTTGATCTCAGGTTGTGAGGTCGAACCCCACGTTGGGTATAGAGATTACTTAAAAAAAAATTAAAGGGATCCCTGGGTGGCGCAGCGGTTTGGCGCTTGTCTTTGGCCCAGGGCGCGATCCTGGAGACCCGGGATCGAATCCCACATCAGGCTCCCGGTGCATGGAGCCTGCTTCTCCCTCTGCCTATGTCTCTGCCTCTCTCTCTCTCTCTCTCTGTGACTATCATAAATAAATAAAAATAAAAATAAAAAAATAAAAAAAAATTTAAAATCTTTTTTAAAAAGTTATTTCAAACAGAAGAAAAAAATATTTTCTCTAAGTCTTGGGTTGTGTTTCCTTGCAGCGGTTTCCACTTGCTTCCCGTGACACAGACCAGCCTCAGGACAAGCCCCCAGACTGGTTCACAAGCTACCTGGAGACAGTGAGTGTTCTCTCTGGAGTAGGCTTTAGCAGCTGTGTTGGCACAGGTGAAGTGTGGGAGAAATAGAAAGCTCAACCCACACGGCTGCTGCCTCTGAGGCAGATGAATGAAGAGTATAGCTAATCATTTCTAAACTAGAGCAAATCTAGTCCAGAAAGCCCTAACTTCTATAGGGATGTATCAGAAAAAGAGGGAGCCTTATTCTAAGGATGTAAGGGAAAGGAACAAATCTCCATGCTTAGGTTAGAAGGAAGAAAGAGGTTAGAAACCTACTCCTCACAATGATTTTTTTTGGTATCCTCAGTGTACCCATGGAAAGAATAGACCTTCTTTTGTTACATTTCTGTCCATTTGTTCAGTAGTTAGTAGCTGTTTATGATGTTCTTACACCAGAGATGGTGAGGTGTCTGGTCTATTTGATATCTTCAGACTTTTTCAATGTTGGAACTGAGGGTTTTTTCCCGTTAATCTGCTCTGTATTCTAGTTCCGAGAACAAGTAGTTAAAGAAACGGTTGAGAAACTTGAACAGAAATTACATGAGAAGCTTGTCCTCCAGAACCCGTCCTTGGGTTCCTGTCCATCAGAAGTCTCAATGCCCATTTCAGAGGAAACGCTGTTTTTGCCAGAAAACCAGTTCAACTGGCGTATTGCTTGCAACAGCTGCCAAAGGAGGATCATTGGTGTGCGCTACCAGTGCAGGTGAGCACTCACTTTGGAATGCATACATGTTAGAAGACCTCTGAACAGGCCTTCCTGGCATTGGAGAGGTAGCAGAAAATTGGGCATACTCTGTCTCTGGATATCACACATAGATACCTGCTCTGGATTAGAAATAAGTTGTTTGTCACCCACAAAAAAATACTATACAAAGGGTAACTATTCAGATTGTTGTTGTATTCACGTATGCATTTGAACTAACAGAACCAGACAAAGTTATGTTCCCCAAGGCAAAATTACATCATCAGGGATTATCACCCTGTTATTCCAAATGCTTTCATATTTTGCTTCCTCTCATAGATTGTCCTTTGAAACAGATACATGTTAAGTGCTGTTACTTTCATTTTATTAATAAGGAAACTTGAGATAGAGCATGGCCAGGTGACATGCTCAGGTTACCACACCCAGCTGGTAATACAGCCAGTATGGAAGTCTGGTCTCCTGTCTCACCAGGACTTGTCATGCTTTTCCCCACAGCCTGTGCCCATCCTATAATATCTGTGAAGATTGTGAATCGGGGCCATATACTCATGACTCCAACCACATCCTGCTGAAGTTGCGGAGACCTGTGATGGGTTCTGAAGCGTTCTCTCACCCAAGGTTCCCTGGCCCTCGTCTTCCCGCTGCTCTGGAACAAGCCAGGTAAAAACATAAGTACACAGGAGGCTTGTTCTCTGATGGGTGTCTCCATTGTGGTGATGGGGCAGGGATCAAATTGCAGACAGTCTCCTTAGTTCCTGTGCATTTCTAGTTACATGTGATAATGGGGACAATGAGCTGAAGCTAATGAGACAGAAACAAGAACTGTAGAAAGAAGTTAAGCTAGAAGCTGGCACTGATGCAGGCTACCAGTGGCTCAAAATAGCTTCAATATTTGTAAGTTTTTGGGTTGTTGTTTTTTTTTTTTTAAGACTTTTTATTTGTTACCTCACAGGCTCCAGAAACAGGTCGACAAGAATTTTCTTAAAGCAGAAAAGCAAAGGTTGCGAGCTGAGAAGAAACAGCGAAAGGCAGAGGTCAAAGAACTCAAAAAACAGCTTAAGCTCCACAGGAAGATTCATCTGTGGAGTTCCATCCATGGACTCCAGAGCCCCAGGTCCCCTCTAGGCCGATCCGAGAGCCTGCTGCAGTCAAACACTCTGATGTAAGCCCAAGGGTGGGGCACCTAGGCTGGAGGTCCAGCCTTCCGAAACCAGAACTTCAATCAGGTTTTCTCTTACTTATCTGCAGCCCCTAACACCCAGACTCAAAACTTCCCATTCTTGGGGTGCCTGAGTGGCTCAGTCAGTTAAGCATCCGACTTAGGTCAGGATCTCAGAGTCTTGACATCAAGCCCCTTATCAGGCTCCTGCTTCATGGGAAGTCTGCTTAAGTTTCTCTTTCCCTCTCCGTGTTCTCACTAGTGTGTGTACACATGCTTGCTCACGCACTCTCAAATAAATCTTAAAAAAAAGAAAGAATTAAAACTTCCCATTCTCTGATCTAGCATTCTAAAGGGTGGTTTGATAGTCATTGTTGACACTTAGAGCAACCAGTGAGGTTCCATACTGGCTGATAATGACCTTTCTTCACTGGAGGCAGTTGGGATTTAAAGAGCCTGGCTCTCCAGTTCTCTTATTTATGGACCATTACTCTTACCAAAGCTTTTTCAGTTCAGGAGTGAGATTTGTCTTTTTATTTTTTTTAAGATTTTATTTTTAATTGTGGTTTGTTTTTGTTTTTTGTTTTGTTTTGTTTTAAGATTTTATTTGACAGAGAGTGAGCTGAAGCAGGGGGAATGGCAGGCAGAGGGAGAAGGAGAAACAGCCTTCCCACGGAGCAGGGAACCCGATGTGAGGCTTGATCCCAGGACCCTGGGATCATGATCTGAGCCAATGGCAGGTGCTTACCTGACTAAGCCACCCAAGCGCCCCTAAGATTTTATTTTTAACTAATCTTTATAACCAACATGGGGCTCAAATTTAAAACCCAGAAATCAAGAGCTGCATGCTCTACTGACTGAGCCAGCCAGGTACCCAAATCTGTCTTGTTCTTTATTTTTATTTATTTATTAAGATTATTTGGGCAGCCCCGGTGGCTCAGCGGTTTAGCACTGCCTTTGGCCTGGGGTATGATCCCAGAGACCATACTTCTCCCTCTGCCTGTGTCTCTGCCTCTCTCTTTCTGTGTCTGTCATGAATAAATAAATAAACTCTTTAAAAAAAAAAAAAGATTATTTACGGGGTGCCTGAGTGGCCAGTTAAGCATCTGACTTCAGCTCAGGTCATGATCTCAGGGTCCTGGGATTGAGCCCTGTGTTGAGCCCTGTGTTGAGCTCTGTGCTCAGTGGGGAGTCAGCTTCTCCCTCTCCATCTATCCCTTCCTCCTCTGCTTGTTGTGCACACACGAGTGTTCTTTCTCTCAAATTAAAAAAGAAAGGGGCGGGGGGTTAAGGATTCTATTTATTTATTCTTGAGAGACACACAGAGAGGCAGAGACACAGGCAGAGGGAGAAGCACGCTCCATTCTGGGAACCCAATGTGAGACTCAATCCCGGGTCTCCAGGATCACACCCTGGGCTGAAGACGGTGCTAAACCACTGATCCACCAGGGATGCCAAAAAAAAAAAAAAAGATTTATTTGAGAGAGAGAGCGTGTGTGCGTATGTGGGGAATTATATTAGTAGTATTTTTATAAGGTTTTATTTTTAAGTAATCTGTACTCCCAATGTCAGGCTCAAACCTGTAACTCCTAGATCAAGAGTCTACACTACTGACTGAGCTAGCCAGGCACCCCCTATTAGTATTATTTTTAGGCAAATGCATTAGTACATCTTTTTTTTTTTTTTTTAATTTTTTATTTATTTATGATAGTCACACACACACAGAGAGGCAGAGACACAGGCAAAGGGAGAAGCAGGCTCCATGCACCGGGAGCCCGACATGGGACTCGATCCCAGGTCTCCAGGATCGTGCCCTGGGCCAAAGGCAGGCGCCAAACCACTGCGCCACCCAGGGATCCCTGCATTAGTACATCAGGAGTTACTCTCAGACTTTTGAGCCACAGGGTTAAATATTCAGAAGCCATCATACCCAACACAAGTGACTATCTGAATTTCTGTTCAGGCTCCCTTTGCAGCCCTGTGCCCCAGTTATGCCAACCCTCAGTGCAGCATTTGTGGATGAGAATTTGCCCGATGGGACTCATCTTCAGCCAGGAACCAAGTTTATCAAGCACTGGAGGATGAAAAATACAGGAAATGTCAAGTGGAGTGGAGACACAAAGGTAATTTTTTTCCCCCACAGAATGAAGATGAGGTAATTTGAAGTGGCAGTGCTCAGCTGACAAGCTGTTTTTTTCTTGTCCCTGTTCTTTTCAGCTCAAGTTCATGTGGGGAAACCTAACCTTGGCTTCTACAGAAAAGAAAGATGTTTTGGTTCCATGCCTGAAGGCCGGCCATGTAGGGGTGGTGTCTGTGGAGTTCATTGCCCCAGCTTTGGAGGGAACATATACTTCCCATTGGCGTCTTTCTCACAAAGGCCAGCAGTTTGGACCTCGGGTCTGGTGCAGTATTATAGTGGATCCTTTCCCCTCCACAGAGAGCCCTGAGAACATTGAAACGGGCATGGTTCACTCAAGCAAAGCCGATGAGCTCTCCTGCCAGCAAGAGGTGAGCATTGGAAGGGGAGACTAAAGCTACAACAGCCCTCTCACAGCTGGTCGTTCCTCCAGAAATCAGGGAAAGGGTAGCTCCTCCCCCTAACACCAGTATGCTTACTTATATTGGGCCCATTCCTTGGGCTTTGTTTGCGTGTCCTTAGGATCTTGGTACAGCTGTCCCTTGGTGCCTTTGTATCCCTTCATAATGATGTTTTGGCCAGCCTCTGCTGCACGAGGGAAGACAGGGCTGTTGAACAACTGGACTGATGGCTTTTTTTTTTTATTCATAAGAGAGACACACAGAGAGAGAGAGGCAGAGACACAGGCAGAGGGAGAAGTGGGCTCCATGCAGAGAGCCTGATGTGGGACTCGATCCAGGGTCTCCTGAATCATGCCCTGGGCTGCAGGCAGTGCTAAACCGCTGCGCCACCGGGGCTGCCCTGGACTGATGGCTTTGCTCCTTAACACTCATCTCTCCTGAACATCCCATGCATATGTTCCCTAAATACTAATGAAGTCTTGCTCTTGTTTTTAGTTGCTGTAGTTTGTTTAAGCAACTTCTCTTTATTAGGGGGTAGTATTTTTTTTCTTCCCTCCTCACCTACCCTCACTTGCAAAAATTTATTTTGCAACTTTCCTCTAAATCTAAAATGATCTCAAAATAAATTTTAAAAAATGTAGAGGTGCCATAGTGTTTTGGTTTTTAGGGAGGCAACTGTACACTTACCTTCTGAGTTCAGTTGAGAGCCTAAAATTTGTCCCAACGGTTTGTCTGTACAGGAAGCTTTTCTTCTGGCTAAAGAAGAAATTCAGCTTGATGAAGTGACTGAGCAGACCAAAGAGACAGGAACCTGCATCCCCCAGAAAACAAAAAATGTGGCCAGCGAGAGAGAGCTCTACATCCCATCTGTGGACCTTCTGACTGCCCAGGTAGAAGATTGAACACTTTGGGGGGCAAGGGACAAAAGGTTGTAGAAAAAGAGTCCTTACCCTCTTGAGGAGAAGGTGGTAAAGCCACAGGGCAGTGTCCCACAAGTTAGATATTGGCCCACTTCAATCATATGCCTCGAATGGCAAGGGGATCACCTGTGGAAGCAAGCCTCTTAACTAAATGTTTCTTCTCTGAATCAGGAACTCCATCTTGGGCTTCCCCACAGCTTCCCTTTAGTTGCCTCTGCATTTCTGCTTTTTGAGTTCACTTTGACCCCCACTGCATTTTCTCTCTTTCCTGCCCCTTGGGTATTTGAACGTCTCGTCCCCATCCCACTTTTCTTGATTTCCCTTGACTGAGGTGAGGCATGAATTTGAACAGAGTGCAGGAAAGTGTGGAGCTAAGTGACTTACAAGTCCCCTCAAGACAAAACCTGGCTCAAGCATCCACTGCAGGTAGCCTAACATTGCCCTTTTTGTCCTTAGGACCTGTTGTCCTTTGAGCTGTTGGATATAAACATTGTCCAAGAGTTGGAAAGAGTGCCCCACAATACTCCCGTGGGTAAGAATGTCATTCAACCCATGTTGTTTATTTTATTAACAGACACAAAAGTGCTACAGCCTAGACTCTAGTAGTGAATGTCTTATTCTGAGGTAATACATGGCAAGGATTTCTCTTACCATGTGACATTAAAACTGCACCCATGGGTCCATTTTCCTTCTTTTCCCTGTCCTCTATCAGAGTCAACAATACACGTTTGTGCAAGACTTCCCCACCATAAGGGCTCCTGGCTGGCTCATTTGGTGGAATGTATGGCTCTTGGTCTCAGGGTTGTGAGTTCAAGCTGCATATTTAGTTTAGGGATTACTTAAAAAAAATACAGTTGGGGGGGAAGCCCTCCTCTCCATTTTTCTTTAAATTGGTTTTTTTTTTTTATTCCTTTACATTCCTGGTCCTGCGTCTTGGCCATGGTTTCTCAGGCCAGATGACTTTGATCCTTCCTGTATTTATTGATCTCAGTTACTTCTGCACCTAATGGTCTGAAGAAATTCTTTACAACAGGCCTCGAAGCATACCTAGATTGATTTCAGTCCTGCAAGAGGCAAGAAGTCTATGAGGTGCTGTTGCTAGACACTGACTGTTGATGATATGATGCTTTTTTTTGGTTGATGGTTCCTCTGTCTTCATTCTCCAGATATGACTCCCTGCATGTCTCCTCTGCCGCATGACAATCCTTTAATAGAGAAGCCAGGCTTGGGGCAGATTCAGGAAGAGAGCGAAGGGGCGGGATTTAAAGTGCTTCCTGGTAAGGGGTTAAATATTTGACAAGTATTTGTATTGTCCCCTTCCATATTACACCATTTTCACACATACTCCCTCCTACCCTCACTTTAGCATGTGAGTGGGTTTTCTGTACCCTCTCATTTTGTGAAGTCCCCTCACATTCACATGGCACAGATAGCAGCTGTCCCATGGCATGGGATCAGTATGGATATGTGACTGCAGGAAGCTCCTCAACACTCAGGGATCCCTGGGTGGCTCAGTGGTTTGGTGCCTGCCTTCAGCCCAGGGCGTGATCCTGGGGTCCCAGGATCGAGTCCCACATCAGGCTTCCTGCATGGAGCCTGCTTCTCCCTCTGCCTCTCTTTCTCTCTCTTTCTCTTTCTCTCTCTCTCTCTCTCTTCCTCTCTGTGTCTCTCATGAATAAATAAATGAAATTTTTTTTTTAAAAAAAAAAGCTCCTCAACACCAAGTACAGACAAGGTTTGTGTCTTTCAGATCCAACGGCCTCAGTAAAGAGGAAGCCTCAGAATGTCACCTCAGTGGAGGAAGCAGAAGATGATCTGAGTGGGACCCAATTCGTGTGTGAGACTGTAATCCGATCCCTCACCTTGGATGCTGCCCCAGACCACAACCCACCTTGCAGACAAAAGTCCCTGACCAGTGAGTGTCCCTGAGTCCTCCCACCCAGCAGGGCTGTGTTTGAATTGTGACTACCCAATCTGAGTAGGAAGAAGTGCTCTTCTTTGCTGAGAATGGAGGTTGAGTGATCTTTGTTAGAATTTGGATGGTCATGGCGATTTCTTTAGACTCCACACACACTACCTATTTTAATTATAGTCTCAGGAGCAAAGTAGCTACCATAACCCGTTTTCGCACTCTCTCAGGGGCAGAATTACAGCTACATAACTCAGAGGAACAGCAGCTACTTGTGCTGCCTGGATTCTGCAGTGAGGAGTCTTCCTGTAAGTTGACAGAGCTTTTTCAGCAGAGACCTCCATTGCAGCTGAGTTGTGTTCTTTCTCCAAAGATACAGTCCAGGACAGGGTGCCCTGGGTTGCTCAAGTGGGTTAAGCATCTGCCTTCAGTTTAGGTCATGATCCTAGGGTCCTGGGATTGAGCCCCACATGGCATTGGGGTCCTGGCTTAGTAGGAAGTCTGCTTCTTTCTCTCCCTCTGCTCCTCCCCCTCTGCTCCTACACTTTCTCTCTCTCTCTCTCTCAAATAAATAAAATCCTTAAAAAACAAAACAAAGACAGTCCAGGAATAGTGGGCAGAAGCAGGAATTTCCGGGGTAGCCCCTGTGGCGCAGTGGTTTAGCGCTGCCTGCAGCCTGGAGTGTAATCCTGGAGACCCCAGATCGAGTCCCGCATCAAGCTTCCTGTATGGAGCCTACTTCTCCCTCTGCCTGTGTCTCTGCCTCTGTGTGTGTGTGTGTCTCAATGAATAAATTAAAAAAAATAATAAAAAAATAAACTAAGTTTCCCAAGGTTAAATTCTGCCATAGTCAGGGTGGCTGGGTGGCTCAGTAGTTGCGCATCTGCCTTCAGCTCAGGGCATGATCCTGGGATCCTGGGATTGTGTCCTGCATTGAGCTCCCCACAAGGAGCCTGCTTCTCCCTCTGCCTATGTCTTGCCTGTCTCTGTCTCTCTGACTTACGAATAAATAAGTAAAATCTTTAATTAATTAATTCTGCTGTAGTCAATTTCCTTTATAACAGAAATTTCTAGATATAAGATAGGTAGAGCCCATACTGTGTATTTCAAGAACTATCCAAAAATTCAAATTCTAGTTCATCAAAATAGTGTGGGAAAGTTTATGTTTATTATAATGAAATTTTATCTATACCTTTAAATACTATATTTGTCTCACTTTTGTTCAAAATACACACACTCCTTTCCCACACACATACATTCATTTCTCACACACATGCTTATGTACAAACGCATAACAAAAAATGTTCACGGTAGTTATCTCTGAAAGGATTGTAGATATCTCTTTATTCCCTCATCCTCACTTTGCCAATTTTCTGCCATGACTATCTATTACTTTGCAAAGAAAAGGAGGAAAGTAAGCATATAGTCCTGTGGTACTAACCACTTAATGTTTTCTCTTGTTATAGCTCTATTAGCTAATGTATCAGTTTTGATTTGTTTTTAAGATTCATGGTGCTTCTCAGAGGCCTTGGTGTTTCTCTGTACCTTGTGAGCTTGGTTCTTTCTGGCTTTGCTTAGGCTTCAGACTTTTAATGTGGCCACAAGTGGTTCTAGCAGCAGCCCTTCCCTCTGGCCATCCCTCTACTCTGGCTTTCATAATTGTAGCTTATAGCTGAAAATTGATTGCTCTCATCCTCTAGTGAAATCTGCTTCCCCTGAAGAGGAACCACTTGGAGATGAACAGGAGGATGTTGTCCATAACACCAAAGAAGCTGTCGTGGAGGAGGAGGAGGAAGAGGAGGATGAGCTCAAAGATGAAGTTCAGAGTCAGTCCTCTACTTCTTCAGAGGATTACATCATCATCCTGCCTGAGTGCTTTGACACTAGTCGTCCCCTGGGTGACTCCATGTACAGCTCTGCACTCTCACAGCCAGGCCTAGAGCGAGGGGCTGAAGGTGAACCTGGGGTTGAGGCTGGGGAGAGGCTCGCTGAAGGGGAGAACCAGCTGCAGGGGCAGAGCATCAATGACATCCTCATGACCTCACAGACTCTGGACACAGTACCTCTGACCCCAGAGGTGGTGGGGCCTCCACCACAACTGTCCAGGTATCATCCACACCCCACTCAGCTGGGCTCTTCTTTACAGGTGGAATAGAGAGGAAACAACTTGATCTCAGAACCTGTTTTGTTTGTCAGAATGGGAAGAGATTATTTCCCATAGGAAAGTCTGAATTTAGATGAATAAAAGTTGTATTTCCCAGAATTTGTGGATTCTGAATTTAAAGCTGTGTTTATTCTTAATTATCTTTGTATAGTCTGTCTACTTCTGTTTTGATTGTTGAGAGCCAGTTTTTGGTTTGGTTTGGTTTGGTTTGGTTTGGTTTGTTTTATGGGGTTTTTTTTGCTTTTGCTGTTGAAACCCTGGATCTAAGAGAGCCAGTTTTGAAATACATCCCTGGACCTTCCTTCCCCACTCTATTGACGCATGGATAAAGACAGCAAAAATGCATTTTCTTGTTAACCCAAAGTATAATAGGATGTTTAATCTATTATAAAAAATACATATATTCTAAAATGAGAGTACAATTATTTTTCATTATCTATTAATTTGTGTGTGTCATTGCTCTGTTGTGGCATGGCAGATGCTGGAACCTTAACTAGGATTTAAACCACTCTCAGGGAGCTAAACATTTCCCTTTATTAGTACCACTTGATGTAGGCATGGAGCCACCCAACTGAAGCTGGTCTCTCTCCAGGTTGACTATGACTGAAAAGGAAAACCAGTAGAGTGAGCCCTTTCTACCTGATCCCTACTTCAGACATGAGATCTGGATCAGAAAAGTGAAGCCTTTATAGAGAATCTGGTACTGCTGTGCCACGTGCACTGTTTCTCCAGTGTTCCCATAGGTGCCTTTTCAACTGACTTTCAATATTGTGTCTTTCTGAAAGGAGCCCTCCTTGTGCACAGCCTGATGGTTCCCCGGGAGTGGATTTACCAGTTATCATACCAGAAGTTTCTTCAGTCCCTGATCAGATCAGAGGAGGTAATGACCAGCCTGCACTTGATGTCTTTTTCTGTGCTCCTGTCTGATGACACCAGGCATAAATAGGCATTGTGTCTTTGTGATTCTTGGCATTATTCAGAAACCTGCCCTTTTTTCTGTGGCCCTCCCTCCTTTTCTGTTCTCCAGCTTAATATTTATTAAATGAGACCTCACAGAGGTGGGCATTGTGCTACAGTGGAAAGAATACAGACTGTGGTGCTAGACTAGTCTAGGTTTCAGGCCCAGCTCCACCTTTCCTCACTGTGTGACCTTGAAGCAGTTCAGCACAGTCATAAAACCCACAGGGGTGTTTTCTTATCTCCAAATTAAGGAGAATAGCACCTTGAAGTTGTTAGTAAACCTTCAAAGTCACTTCCCACTCTTAATCACAAAAACAAAACCCCAAAAGTATTTTGAAACTAATAAATGGGTTGATAAGATTATAGACCAAGTTTTTCTGGCTCAACAAATAGTCACCTTGCATTGCATTCTGGATGGATAGTTCTTTCTTATCACTTAAAACCACTTGCAAAATCCGACCCCCCAAAAAATACTAAGTGCTGTGATCAGATTGCTGCTTGCCTCTCAAAACTAGCCTCACTCTGAGTTAGAAACGGTAGGAACTTGTGGATGCTGCTTCTAACCAATAGCTCTTTTGCTTTTAGAGCCCAGAGGCTCATCAGGACTTGTAAACAGCAGACAGAAGAGCTATGACCACTCAAGGTAACTGGACCTTGTGCAGCCTCTTCAGAAGCAGGTGGATATCCTAATACTGCTTCTGCTTAAATAAGCTTCTCAAAGCATGTGCCACCTCCAGAGGGCAAAGGAGAGCCATCATTCCTTCTTGTTCTTATTTCTTCTGATGCTTGTGAGCAACACTGAACAAAGGGCTACAGTTACATTTAAGAGTGTTCACATTCCAGGATACCTGGCTGGCTCAGTCTGTAGAGCATGTAACTCGATCTTGGGTTATGAGTTTGAGCCCCACATTGGGTGTAGAGATTACTTTAAAAAATAAAATCTTTGGGGAAAGAAAAAGTTTCCATATTCCAGACCAGTGTTCTCAAATTCAGCTCACCTTAGTACCAAAAGAGAAGGCAGGAAGGTCAAGCCCATTGTGCATCTTAGTAACAGTTTCTTAGACACACCTGCCTCACTGCTCCCGGTCATCCCAGATCACTGGTAAGATGGACTCCTCCCTCGCTCGCTACATTTCCTTTGGGGGTATATCCTCTAAGATGGTTAACTGAGCAGACTGCTAAATACCCCCTCTGTGCCCTTGACCACATAGTTTTCAGCTGGGACAGAAAGCTGGTATACTCACCAGAGGGGGTGTGTTTTCTGTATGCCCTTATTTTGCAGCAGTAGAGCTGAGCTCCACATCTAACCAAGGTTCGTAGCTGTAAAACTAATAGAAAAACGGTCACATTCTCCCGGGGTCACACCCCAGGGAAATCCATTTTCTTTCAAGGATTAGAGCCCAGATTATCTTGTAGGAAGATAATGGTTTGTGGTTTTTAGGGAAATAATGTGGTTTTCCTCCCCAGGCACCACCACCATGGGAGCAGCATTGCTGGAGGACTGGTGAAGGGGGCTTTATCTGTTGCTGCTTCTGCGTATAAGGCCTTGTTTGCTGGGCCACCAGTCACTGCCCAGGTCAGTGTATGTTTTCTTTTCCTTTACCAAAGCCACGTCACCAGTGACAATGATGCTCCCTGTTTGGGTTGGAGAGTAGTATGGCATTCTGCCACTTTTTAGCTGTAGAACTTTAGCCAAGTTAATAAAGTGAGGAAAGGAAAAAGACCTAATGTTTGTAGAAGACCTATTATGTGTGGGGGGCTCTTCCAAGTACCAGTGCTACAAGGTGAAAAAGACACCAGTCCCTGCCCAAAGACTGTGCGACACAAACGTGATAAACAGTACCATGTAAGGTCCTGCGCCAGTGTTCTCCCATGAAACACCTCTCTGTGGGCCTCTGCATGGGCCAGAGAAGGCTTCCTGGTAGGATGATGCCTGAATTGAGTCCTTAAGGACAAAATGAGGGCAGCTCAGGTGGCTCAGCGGTTTAGCGCCACTTTCAGCCCAGTTCGTGATCCTGGAGACCCAGGATCGAGTCCCATGTCAGGCTCCCTGCATGGAGCCTGCTTCTCCCTCTGCCTGTGTCTCTGCCTCTCTCTATGTGTCTCTCGTGAATAAATAAATAAAATCTCTTTTAAAAAAAGAAAAAAGGACAAAATGAGTATGTGTCAGGAAAGAGGAATAGAAAGAGCATTGTGACAGAGACTGGCCATTAAAAAGGGAAAGAGTTGGAAATGTCAGCTTGAAGGTGAATTTGAGGGACGCCTGGGTGGCTCAACAGTTTAGCGCCTGCCTTTGGCCCAGGGTGTAATCCTGGAGTCCCAGGATCGAGTCCTGCATTGGGCTTCTTGCAGGGAGCCTGCTTCTCCCTCTGCCTATGTCTCTGCCTCTCTCTGTGTGTGTGCCTCTCATGAATAAATAAATAAATAATTTTTTTTAGGGTGAATTTTGGCTGAGAAGAAGGAAAAAACTCAATTTATGTAGGTGGGGTGCTGTGTTAAGTGGTTTGGATATTATTTTAAGGCTAGTGGGAAGGGCCAGTGAATGGGCTATAGGAAAATAATTAACATTAGATTCGTACCCAGTAAGATAACTCCACTACAGTGTGAAGGTTGAGGGGAGCCCTAAGGAAATCCATTTGAGAATCCATGTGTAGATGGAAGAAAAGGGTAGAAGAGAAAGAGAAATAGCAGATCTTGAAGACCATGATTAAGAGGCTGGAAAGAAGTCAAGGAGGAATCCCAAGTTGCCGGCTTTGGACAGTAGATAGTACCATCCATTAAGAAAGATGTACAGGAAGAAGGATCTATTTGGGCAGAAGAAGAAGAAAACTAGGTCCATTTGGATGGTGTGGAATTTGAGGCATATCCAGGTAAAATTACCTAGAGTGCAGCTGGGCTCGTGCCTGTGGCTCACAGAGGAAAGGTTTGGCCTGGAGGAGGTCAGGTCATGTGTATACAGGTTCTAGTAGAAGCCATGTGATTGGGTAAGAGTTTCTGGGAAGATGAGGTCTAAAGCAAAAAACAGCCTTGAAGGATCCAGGAAAGAAGAAGGGCCTTGTCCAGGAACCTGAGACATAGGAAGATGTTCTGGAGCCAGGGAAGGGAGCTTGAATGAGGAGGAGGTGCCAACACCCCCAGAGAAAGAGAGCAAGTGAGGAGGACTTGGGGAGTGCAAGTATGCCTCACTGTCAAGTTGCTGGAGCACACAGGGAATGAGTTAATGGTCAAGGTGAGAGAAAATAATTCACAGAAAGAGATTTCTGAGATAGTGAGAGATCATGAGATAGCAAGCAATGGACTTGTGGAAGGATTATCCTGGAAAGGAGGGATAATATATTCTGAAATGAGAGTGAAGAGAGGAACAGTAGAGTTAGGTATAGAGAGAAATGCCAGAGATTGTGCTCAACACACGTACACACTCTTGTCCTAATCCTCTCAACTAGCCTGCCAAATAGGAGGTATTTTATATTTATATTCCATTTTCCTACATAATTTATTTTTCATTTAATAATTTATATTCCATTTTCCTACATAAGAGAATTAATTGAGGGCAGCCCAGGTGGCTCAGCGGTTTAGCGCCTGCCTTCGGCCCAGGGCATGATCCTGGAGACCCAGGATGGAGTCCCACATCAGGCTCCCTGCATGGAGCCTGCTTCTCCCTCTGCCTGTGTCTCTGCCTCTCTCTCTGTGTCTCTCATGAATAAATAAATAAAATCTTAAAAAAAAAGAATTGATGATCAACACAGTTGGGAAGTAAATGGTTAGAGTTAGTGTAATCCAAGAATGAAATCTTGCCATTTGTAACAACGTGGATGGGAATAGAAGGTATTATGCTGAGCGAAATAAATCATAAAAAGACAAATACCATAGGATTTCACTCATCTATAGGATTTAAGAAAAAAAAAAAAAACAGATGAAAGAGGGGAAGGAAAGGAAAACAAATGAGAGGGAAACAAACCATAAGAGACTCTTAACCTCTAGGAAACACACTGAGAGTTACTGGAGGGGAGGTGGTTGGATGAGGGGTAACTGGGTGATAAGCCTTAAGGAGGACAACTTGTGATGGAATGAGCACTAGGTGTTGTATGCAAATGATGAATCACTGAACTCTACCCCTGAAACTCATATACTATATGTTAATTTAAAACAAAACAAAAAAAAAGATAAACCAAAGTGTTAGGATTTGGGAAGGTTATGTGTCCACTCTAGGGCTTGGCCCAAAGAGGGAGGTAAAGGAGTGTTAGCTCCCTCTTTGGAAGATTATTTCTGTTCCTTACAAAGGAAAAAGGAAAAAAAATGCCAAGAAGGTCACCCAAGATGTCATTTCCCAAGCAGTTTCTTGTTCAGCTCCTTTGCATGGCTGACCACACTCTCCTAGTAACAGTCTCTGCTCCTGCCTAGGAGGAGAGGCTCCTGGCCCCATCCACACAGTTAACTTTATCTTCACAGAGTTTCCAGTGCTTGTTTGTATCTTTTCCTTCATTAGGCCAAAGAATGCCTCCTTCCAAATGCCCCCTCTGGAGCTTCCTCCTCCTCCTAGTTCTGAAGACAGTTCATTAGTTGCCCGGTTTGGGATATAAACCTACAGAATTCAGAACTGGGCATTCCCAGTCCTCCCTCACGGGCCCAGTAGTGTCAGGTGGACAGGAGTGCCATCCATACCCTTGCTTTGAATTCCCTAATAAATAGATCTGGAAAGATTTGTATGATTTGCAAGATAACAATTTACGAGGCACATAAATGATTCAGAAAATGTTCTGCTTTTCTTGACTCTACACAGCCAATAGTTTCTGAAGATCAGACAGCAGCTCTGATGGCCCACCTCTTCGAAATGGGATTCTGTGACAGGCAGCTGAACCTCAGGCTGCTGAAGAAGCACAATTATAACATCTTACAGGTTGTGACAGAACTGCTTCAGGTCAACAACAATGACTGGTACAGCCACCGCTACTGAGGAGTGGCCTTGTATTAAATCACTTTGCCTGCTGCTCAGAGATGATCTTTATTCTGTCCTGGGGGCGTAGGGGAGAAGCCCTGGATGATTTTTTTAATCTGATGAATCTATATAGAACCCATTATCGAATTACCAAGACAGTACCTGCATTACAGTATTTTCTGGAGCAAATCAAAGACCAGAACTGAAATAGAGACATTGGATGAATTGTAGGAAAACTTTTTCAGTTGATTTGGACAAAACTCTGTCTCCATTTTAGTGCATTGAAGAGCATTAACTTGAACTTCCTATAGAACCATTTTTCTTTCTGCTTGTATCAAAGTTGAGTATTTTTCTTTGGTTAAATGTGGATGTTTCTATGGGGATATCTGTTGTCAGTTTTTAAAAGAAATTAACCTTGGAAGTTGTTTTCAAGAATTCTTACAATTTTTCTAGCCTACCCCAAGCCTCATACCTATGTGGTATTGAAATGACACCCAGAGCCCCGTCTTGTTAATCTTCCTTGCTCAAGGACAAGTCATTTCCCTGTAAGACATAGTAAATCAGCACTGTTTTCTAAAGACCCCACTGGTACATTCAAGAAGATCCACTTTCTGGGTCTCTGCACTTCAGTGAGAGGAGGAGGGAGTGTGCTCAGTTAACCCACCAGCACCTATTGAGCAGTGTTTACTGTAGTAATTTTGCATACATTTTTTTTGTTTAAGGGAACAAATTTAAGTAGGTAGTGTGAAATATTTTGCTAATCCTATAAAGAAGGGGAAAACTATTAAAAGGAAAAGAAATGTAACAGTTACCTTTTTTCTTAATGTCAGTGCAGATGTTACAATTGAAAGAAGTGAAAGGCTCTTAATCTAGAAAAGTTAGTTCAGGGGTGGGCAAATGTGTGTGAGGCACAGGAAATGCTGATGACTTTTTGAATGTCTGAAATCTGCTCAAAGGTATCTACCCTTAGTCTAGAACAGGAGGAGGCTGTTTTGCAAGACTAGGATGGGAACAGACTCTGAAAAAGGTTTGGGTTAACCCCAAAACGAATGAGAAAGCTTGTTGCCAGGGGCCCAGGTCCTCATTCTGTTTACAGAAAGGAGTCTTGGGTATAATGGGTGAAGGAAAGGTAACAAAAAACACTAAAAGCTACTACCATCAATGAAAGTGACTTGCAGAAAAAGAAGACTCAACCCTCATCCAGAAGGGGAAGGATAGTAAACTAGTATTATTTAACCTGGTTGGTATTTATAATGAATGGTGATGTTAATTAATCATTAGTCATCATGATGTTTATTTACAGTATACTTCTTGATCGCTATTAAATAAACCAAGATTCAGACTGCAAGCCAACCAGGCTGTTCATTTATTTAAAACGTTTCTATCCGGGCTTCTGGGTAGAGGCTGAACGGCAGGGTGTGTGTACTTAATTGGGTTGATTTCGGGCGGGACCTGCTCTGACCTCCTGAGTCGTATTGTAGGGGTCCAGGAGGACCCTAAGGTCCAGTCGTCCGTCCGGTTGTACTTGTACCTAACCGCTTCGAGAATGGTGAAATAAAGGTTCTTCGAAAGTCCTACCTGGACTGGCTGGTGCTTGCGAAAGTGGCGTCCGGAACCCGGGCGGTCTTCGAAGAGATGAGCTCTTCTCCGGCCAATGTAACGGGAGGGGGCGGGTCACTCGGAGGGGGCGGGTCCGGAGAAGCTGGGGCGGAGCCTCCTTTGAAGGAGTCAAAGCTTGGGGCGAGCCCCTTGCCTCCCGCACTTTCGATTCTGCTTGCAGCGGCATCCGTCCTGCTGACCGCCCGGGGGTGGGGTAAGGCTTCTCCGATCTTCCTTTCTTTCCCTTTGGGAGGCAAGGGTCGAGGGACCTTCATTGCCTCCTAGTCTTACGCAGACATTCGCGGGTTAACAGGCTCCACCAACGGCCTCGGGTTGCCTGGAGTTGAAATTCTTCAGTGAAATCGAGCTTCTGTGGCTGCTCCTCCACTCGGGACCCTGGCCGAGCCCAGGAGTACGGGCTGAAAGCAGCTTAGCCTTCTGGGGAGGCCGAGGTAGCTGCTCCCCACTCTCTCCAAAGCTGTGTATTCGCTCCCCTCAGGACTCTGCTGAAGGGGACCAGTAGCTTGGCCAGCCCCAGTCCATGGCCCTTTGTTGGCCCTGCCCAACAAGCCCTTCTCCCCAAAGACATTTCAGAAAGCTCACTCTTGGCTGACCAGTGCCCTGGATCCCAGACCTCAATCAGGTGAGACTCTTAATTTTGACCCAGTAAGGTCTGAGTAAGGCTCACCTTAGGCTCGCCTACTCATTCTGCCACCACTCCTGGGCCTTTGAAGAAGAATCTGGATTTTTTTTTTTTTTTAGCCTTTAATGAAGAATAGACCCTGACCATTGCTCCCATCCTTCCCCAAGCATTCTTTCCTACCCCACAGAAGGCAGAATGAAAGAGGTTTCTCTGCTCCCTTTCAGGGCTATTTTAAGGTTTTTAGGCACACCTGTGGCCAGCCTAGCTGCCTTTCCCCTGTTTCAAAGAATCCCTGCTTCCTTATTAAGCCAGCACCTGCCCAGAGGCTCAGGAATGGAAGCTTTCCTTCCACTCCCAGGCTGGGAGATCGCAGGCATTTCTGCTTGGGTGTCCTAGACACCTCTTCAGAGTCCTCTTGTTGCAGAGGGTGAAGAGACTCTGGACTGCTGCCTCCCCCACCGCGCGCCAGCCCTATCCACTTCCTTCCCTTGAAGCAAGTGACAGCTCAGCAACTTTCCCAGAACAAAAACAAGTGTTCTGCCATTCACTTCTGGAAGTCCCTTCTAGTGAAATAACTTCTGCTTTTCTTTTCTCTTCCCTCTTGCAGGCAGTTTGAGCTCCCCTGCAGTAATGAAAAACATGCTGAGATTTCTGATCCCAGAGTCCCATATAACTGCTCAGTTTTTCGTATCCTAGCTTCCATGGGTGGGAGCTTGCTGAAATCGGGGTGGCACTCCTTGCCAATCTTGAAAACCCCAAACCAAAGTAACATCCGGTGTCTGTGCTAACAAGCTTAGCACCGAATTTTGTTCTTTTCTCATTAGCGAAAACTCCCCCTGAATGATGGGTGAGACGTTCTCCCACTTGGGCTCTCGGGAGGAGAACAAGTCCATCCTGCCCCGAAGCCCAGCCACTGGCAGCAAGGCTGCCTGCTACTCCAGCACCCGAAGCAGCAAGTCTTTTTGTTTTCCCGTGCCTTGTGAAGGGGCTGCCAGTGCCAGCTTTGTGACTTGTCCCACTTGCCAGGGCAGCGGGGAGATCCCTCAAGGTGAGTGGCCCAAGGCTTTAGAGATAGCCTGGAATCCAGAAAAAGCTCTTAGCAGCCAGCTGGTCAGGCCCGTCTGAGCCTCCTTGAATGGGGTTGGGTCTCCCAGTTCTGGGTCCCCCCATCCCACTCCAGGCCGGCCAGCAAAATGTTAACTTTTAATCTGTCCTCGCTGCAGAGACACCTGCCCCCTGCTGCCCTTCCTGCCCTAGTTGTTCTTTCCAGCCCAGGGGGTCTCCAGCCTCCCTGCTCCCTTACAGACCCTGGGTCTTAGGATTCAGGAAGTTACAAATGACCTCTCCAAAGTCTCATTTGCTGGTGCATTCCGGAAATTCACACCTGTTAATGAAAAATCTCACCTCTATCTTAGAGCTGACAGAGTGGAGTTGCCATCTCTGTCCAAGGTCCCCAGTCCTGCCCTGGGGCAGAGGTGGCACGCTTCTGACTCTGTGGAGTGGAGGGGTCCTTCTGGATAGCTGGCACAGCAAACAGTCCTCGTGCATACTTACTTCTTGGCCCTCTCACCTTCTTTCTCTCTACAGAGCTAGAGAAGCAACTAGTGGCTCTCATCCCCTATGGGGACCAGAGGCTGAAGCCCAGGCACACGTAAGCCCTTCTTTTCACCTGAGCTCCACAGGGGCTGTACTCATTGTCTCTCCCTTTCTGCCTCCCCACCCCCATTCCCAATTCTTCTCCATTGGAAGCCTCCCTGAGTTCGGATATACTAGCTCCATTTCCGGGGTTTTTTCCTGGTTTAAGAAGTTTGGGGCATAGCAGATGCCACCTGAGGGCACTTGGGTGTCCTCCTGAGCTTTGGTGCTTCCAAGAAGCGTGGCTCCCTTGTGAAAACAGAGGATCCCTTGACTCTGCAAGTACTTTCAGGAGGGAGGGAGTGGCCTTGGCTGTAGTTCATTTGGGGAAGTTATTTTTCCTGCGAGCTTCTCTCTGTTGTGGCAGTTCAGACCTGCTTGTTCTCTTCCCAGTTGAGATGGAAAACTAGCTGCTCCCTCTTCTGAGATACTTCAGAACCTCAAAGGCAGCCCTGGGGTTTCACTGGAGGAGGGGCAGGTCATGACCCTGTTTGTGCCACCACCCTGCCCTCCCTGACCACTGCACCAGCATCTGAAACTGCCAGTGCCCCGCATAAGATACTAACAAGGTGCTACCTCACCTTAATGCAGATTCTAGTTTTGAATTAGGACAGACGATGAAAAAAAAAAAAAAAAAAAAAAGGACAGACGATGTCCTGTTCTGAGTATTAATTTTAAAATTCAGAACTCTCAAGTTCATGTGGACATGTCTTCCAGTGGTAATAGCTGGCATTTGTTGAGCTTTTGTTATGTGCCCAGAAGCTGGCTCTGGTGCTTTTTCTTGCATTAGCCCATAACACATTCTGTGAGGTAGGTCCAGTTCTCTCCATTTTACAGACAAGGAAACTGAGGCCTAAAGAGGTTAAGTGGGTTGCTCAGAGAACTGGTCCAGTGGGTAAAGAGAGGTGGGGATGGAAGCCAGGCTGCTTGCCTCAGTCCTGAGCTCTGACTCAGTTGGGGCTGCATCTGAACCTGGGCTGGTCCTCCACATCTGGGGAAGTAAATGTGCAGTCACAAGGGGCTTGCGCAGGGGAGAGCCTTGTGTAGGGACTGGAGTGTCCGTCTCTGCCCACATTTCCGTGGTACTCAGACTTATGCACTGCTCGACCCCGGGGCCTGCTTTCCCACAGGAAGCTCTTCGTGTTCCTGGCAGTGCTCATCTGCCTTGTGACCTCCTCCCTCATCGTCTTTTTCCTGTTCCCCCGGTCCATTGCTGTGCAGCCTGCAGGCCTCAACTCCTCCACAGTGGCCTTTGACGATACTGATATCCACCTCAACATAACGGTGGGTGGATGCCCACACCCCTGAGCTCCATGCTGCCTTGCTGGCAACTCCTCTTTGCCCTTGTCCGGTGTTGCAGTCCTGGACATAGGTAGCCAGAGATCTATGGCACCCAGAGGGTGTAAAAGCCTGGGGAGAAGCAAGGAGACACCATGGGCCATGTAACAGATTGTGCAGGATGAGGATGGTACACAATGAAGGGTCAGAATCGGGGGTGTAGGGGGAGAGAAAACGCAGGTGTGGGAGGCAAGGCATGTCTGAGACTCCCTGGGTGGGCAAAACCGAACAGAGGTGCCTCACAGGATGAGACTGGATCCTGTGCCAGCTTATCGTCTCCTCCAAGGGACTCCTGGCACTGGGCTTCAGCAGCTGAGACCCACAGTGGGAGTGGGGCTCAGTCAGGCCGGGGCGGGGGTGGGGGGGAGGCAGGCGTTTGGGAAGCTACTTGACTTCTTTTCAAGGATAGTGATCCTTCCCACTTCCCTTTCCCTTGTCTTCCTCCTCAGAATATCTTAAACATCTCCAATAGCAACTACTACCCCATCACTGTGACTCAGCTGACCATCGAGGTTCTACACCTGTCCCTTGTGGTAGGGCAGGTCTCCAACAGCCTCCTCCTCCACATCAGCCCTTTGGCCAGTGAACAGGTGATTCCCTTTCCATGTGCTTGAACATGGGTGGTGGTCGGAAGGGGTGGCTGGGGCTGAGGCTCACCCTGTGCGCATTTGGTTGACAGATATTTTATGCAGTGACCAACAAGATCAAGGATGAAAACACATAGTAAGTATACCTTGATCTCTTCTCTCTTAGCCTCTTTCCTGTTGGAAACCCAGTCTTCATCCCTACTAGACTTCCTGACTCCTTAACAAACCCTGCAGCCAGCATTTGGCCTCCACTCTTGTGGCCAAGGCTGCAATGTGCAAGGAATTCAGGGTCCCCCACCTGTTTGGACTTAGGTTGGAATGAAAACAGGCCAGAATTTGGTTAATTCTTACAATATGTGACCTCAGGCTCTTAAGCCTGAATCCCTGAGAAAATGAATGTCTTGTTTTCTGTTGAGGGGGAGGGGCTAGTACACACCTGGGCCAAGCCTGTGGGGCTTGGAGAAATGCAATTGCAGCAAGGGTGACATGCTCACCTTAGGCAGAGGGAGAAAGAGTGGGAGTGGCATTTGGGGGCCCTGATGGGAAAGAGCCCAGGAGATGACACTGGGGCCTGCAAGGCTGCCAGGCTGCTCAGTGTGAAACGCTGTGTTCTTTCTCTCAGCAAAATCTGTTCCTGGATGAAAATCAAAGTCCACCATGTGCTTTTGCACATCCAGTAAGTAGGGCTTCGAGCCCAGGGGTCCATTCTCCCACTTCTCACCGCAGTCTCCCCTGTACCTTGTGGGAGGAGTCATTCAAAGCTAACTCCATTGATCTTGCGGGCTCTTGGGAGTAGCAGGTCCAGCCCCTGCGCTAGATCCCACCTTGCTTATAAGTCACAGAGCTGTCTGGATCACAGGTGGGACAGCTGTCCCAGGCACCTTGGTAGAGTAGGGAGTGGAAGGAAGAGCGTGGGGTGTTTGAGGGAGCCCACCCTCCCCAGACAGCAGAGCAGGGCCAGAGCTTCCTCTTCCTCCCAGACAGAGCAACAAAGCCTGTTTCCTCTCCAGGGGCACCCTGACCTGTTCCTACCTGAGCCATTCAGAGCAGCTAGTCTTCCAGAGTTATGAATATGTGGACTGCCGGGGGAATTCATCGGTGCCCCACTTGCTGCTGGCCCCTCACCCACCATGACCTGTCTACTGTTCCCAAACTCCAGGCCCCTGCCAGCCTGGGCTGTATATCCCAGTGCCCAAGGAAGAATTATACAAATTACAGTGACTTTGCCAAAGGAAAAGCCCTGCTTTGTTATACCTCCCCCAACCACACACCCCCTCAGCACAGGGAGTCCTACGTGGAAGTTAACTTGACACATACATGCATGCATGCTATTCACATCCTCTGATTTCCACAGGAAAAGAAGTCTGGTTCTTCTAGCAGCCAGCACCAGGCTTTTGCCTTGGTCTGTCTTAAGGAAAGTCTGACCTGATATGTATCCAGAGCTGCCTTAGAGTTCCCAGAGTGGTCCCTGCCCTTTGTGTACTGAGCAGCTTGGTTGCCTAGTGCCTCCGGGGCTGGCCTTCCTGCCCTTCTTGCCTGAAGGGGAGAAATCTTTAATTTTATCTCACTTTTAAAACATGGATCTTTTTCAAGTTCTCCACCCAGGGATGGGAAAGTGACTTGAGGGACATCCATGCTGCCTCGTGCCTTCCTGCTTTTGTCATGTGACAAAGTGATGGTGATAATCTGCTTTTGTCCTGGTAACTTGTGCCCTGACAGCAAGATTAGCAAAGCCCTTTGGCTCTGCATCTTCCCTGGTCAAAGACTGTTCCAGTTCCTAGGAAGACAGAGCTGTTCTCTGGCTAAAGCTTCTCTCCAACAAAGTTCTTTTATTCTGGTCACAGCAGAAGCAGAAGTAGTAAGGGAGGAGAGGAGACACCTCTCCTATACAGGGAGGCACCCTCCACCTATACAAGAAAAACTGAGATGAAGCCAGAGTCATTTGGAAAGAAGTTTATTGAAGTTAGGTTTCTGGCTGGTGGTGAGCCCCCAACCCTGAGCCCATGTGAGTGGACACTGGTAGGTCAAACGGTGGTGCCAGCTGCTCCTCCATGATAGCCTGCAGAGGGGGAACTGTCAGGACTTGGCCAAGCTGCTGGGCTCTACAGCATCCCTGGCTTAGTTCCAGGGCCCATCTTCTCCCAGAGGCGTCTGCTTTCCTTCGGGTGTTGACAGGATGAAACTGCACATGAGTAGGGACTGGTCTCAACCTCTCTTCTCTGCTGTCACTCAGATGAAGCAAAGTCCCAGATGATGGAGGGTCCCACTGGGCTCCAGATGGAGGCGGTTGGTTGTATTGCTGAGCAGGAACTGAAGGTGGCTGTGATTTTCCTTGGGCTGGGAGATGAACTTAGGTGGTGGGGAAAGCTGAGTGCCATTTTGGATGGATGGAGAGGAGGCAGTGGTGACAGCACCCGGCTAGCTGGCTGAGCAGACAGGAAGAAAGGTGGAAGGAGGCTGTCCCGTCCTGTGTCCCCGCTTTCATGCCGGAGTGAGTAGAGTCAAGAAGGTGCTGGCAGGAGCACCAAGTCCAAAAAGGCCAGGCTGGAGTTTCTGCTGTGTGTAGGTTGCCAAATGTAAAGGATATCTATTGTATTCAATAAACTATACTTTAAAAAAATAATAAAAATAAAAAAATAAACTATACTTAATGTTAAAAAATAAAGTCTCCTGTGAGTGGGAGGAGAGCTGGATGACACTCCCAGCCTGTTTCTGAGCTTCCGAGTGAGTGCCAAGCTCTCTTTCCCAGGCCCTATGCCCCTCTGCTAACCTGTCCAGCTCTTTTTGCTTCTGAGAGCTTGCTCCCAGGAGCTGGGATCATTGTGTATCTCTGAAGCCCCCTCCTGGCTTTAATATTCTTGGTCTGTGCCCCCTCAGGAAGCACTCCACACAAGGGCCCTGGTCCCTGGCAGTTGGTGTGGGGGCAGTCTGTGTGGGCTTTGATGAAGGGCCCAGGCATCACTTGTCTAGCCCCAGGTGCAAAGGGGGGCAGGCTGTGGGATCCTAGATATCACCTTCAGGAAGTGGTAAGGGCGGGTGCCTGGGGCCTTTGCAGCCTGACACCTCTGAAAGGCTGAGGTGGGGGAAAGGAGAGGCCTGTGGGGTTTTGTGGGCAAGTCCTCCTCCCCTTCCCAATATCAGGTGTCCTGTGCTTGAGGCTACAGCCCCCCTTTCCTCTGAGCTCTTTCCACCCCTGCCTCTGATCATCCATGCCACACCTCAGAGCCCACAGTGGGCCAGGCATTACACTGCACTTGGTGGGGCCCTGCCTGCCACCTGTAATGCTGCTCCAGGCCTGCTCCAGTATGATGCAAACCCTCCTTCCCCAGCTGCATCTCAGTAGCACTGGCCTTTGGGGAGGAGTGATGGTTCCAGTGAGAATCTTAAACCTAAAGTACCAACAGAGGCACCTGGGTGGCTCAGTCAGTTAAACATCTGACTCAACTCTTGGTTTTGGCTTGGGTCATGATCTCAGGGTCTTGGGATCAAGCCCTGCATAGGGCTCTGCACTTAGCAAGGAGTCTCCCTGTTCTCTCCCCGTGGACATACATGCATTCTCTCTCTCTCTCTCTCTCTCTTTCTCTCTCTCTCTCTCTCCCCCTCCCCCTCCCTCCCTCCCTCAAATAAAGAAAATCTTTAAAGCCCCCAACACACCTGACATTGCTAAATAAGAGCCAGCAATGGAGCCATAGACTTGGGAAGGCCAAGAGCAAGTTCTCCCATTGGCTTTGCCTTCAGAAGCATGGAATCACCTACTTTCTTCTCCCACCACCCCCTCCACCCACTTCTGGGTCCTCATGCCCCCTTCTCTTCATCCCCATCTCACAGAGCTGGCCAGCCTCTTGATTCTTTTTAGGAGGAAATCACATTTTATTCTCAGCTTGCCTTCTCTTCTAGAGTGGATTAGGAGGGGGTCACATTTGGAATGGAGATGCTCCGAGGTGAAAGAAGGGTGAGAAGGCATTCATCTGGGGGGGGGGGGCAGTTTGTTTTTTGTTTTTGTTTTTTGCTGATGCCCAGTGGGGTTGAGGGTCTATCTCTGGATCACCACTGCTGTGTGTAATTCGTTGACTGAGAAGAGGGAGAGAGAGGAGGCAAACTGGGTTAGTTAGCTGTTTCTGGGCCTTCTGTTCCAAAGCATTGCATCCAGAACATTTATGCCAGAGGAATCAAAACAAAATGAAGCAGCCCAGTCCTTATCATCAGGGTTTCTCATCCTTTGCATCTATGTCAGAGAAACCTTCTTTCCAAAGATTGTACTATGTCATGTCCTTCTCATCAAAGTGACTGCTCTGGGCTTTCAAGGCCTGGATTGAGCCAGGTTCTAAACTGGGGGGTTTATGATGCCTTCTCTTTCAATTGCCACATTCAGTGGTCCTGACACTTCTATTAAGGAAGTGGTATTATCATTCGCATTTTATGCATGGGGCAGATGAGGCTGAGATGCAATCACTACTGGGAAGAGGTGATCCTGAGACTTCAAGCCTGACTTCATGCCTTGCCTTCCTCCTGCTCCAGCTGCCTCCACCCCAATCAGCACTTAAAACACCCCTCTATTTTGCTTCTCTGGCAACTGTCCTGTCTGTCTGAATAGATTTGTCAACCCCTCCATTTCGTTGTGTTTTGTTTTGTTTTGTTTTGTTTTGTTTTTTAAGATTTTATTTATTCATGAGAGACACAGGCAGAGAGAGAAGCAGGCTCTATGCAGGAAGCCCGATGTGGGACTCGATCCTGGGACTCCGGGATCACACATTGAGCCAAAGGCAGAGGCTCAACCACTGAGCCACCGAGGCATACCAACCCCTCCATTTCTGCTTAGTGCTGAGCAAGAGGCCCTCCTAGACATTTTTGTGAAGGCAACAAATGGAGAAATAGGCCATCCAGAAATGACTATATAATTGCATCTAAAGGGATGCCTAGGTGGCTCTGCCATTGGGCACCTGCTTCAGCTCAGGTCATGATCCCGGGATCCGGGATTAAGTCCTGCATCTGGCTCCCTGTGAGGAGCCTGCTCCTCCCTTTGCCAATGTCTCTGCCTCTCTCTGTGTGTGTCTCTCATGAATAAATAAATAAATCTTAAAAAAAAAAAAAAGACTTTATGGAATTGACTTTATAAAATATAAATAACTGCAGCCCTTCACCAACAAAGCCTTTCTAGATTACACACACACGCACACGCACACACCCGGTCTACCTGCCTTTCATACTGTCTCACCGTGAATCGTGAGTGCTCCATGTATTTATCTGGATTAGATTGGAATGATTTCCTGAAACCTGATGATAAAGCACACGTTACTCATCTGACAGTTTCTGAAAAATGGAACATGGCAGAGCTGGACTCTCTACTATGTGTCTGGGGGGCAAGTGGCAGCCCCTCCCTGGGGCAAGGCACAGACTGAGCCCACTCTGAAAATTCACAACCGGGAAGCTGCGCTGTGATTCCCTGTTCCAGACTTCCTATGGCTCAGTACATCTCTTGTTGCATCTGCAACTCAGATCCCACCCTCACCCCTCTGACACCCTCGCCCAGAGGCAGGGCTGCCAACTTCACAGCCACTCCCCGCAAAAGTCAGCAGCCTCATTTGCACCCCCAGAGTGATGCAAACGTCTCGGGGGGGGTCCCCCCCAAACAAGGGCCGTAGGTACCAGGGAGAGTCTGTGACAGTGGGAGGATAGCTATGGATTCTGGACATAGGGCTGGGGTGAGAGCAAGGAGCTCCCCCTCATCACTTGCCCTCCCAGGTGTCTCACTTACTAGGGCCTTGCAGGGGTTTTATTCCTCCTAAGAATCTGTTAATGTTGGATTGCTCTCCTGCTTGATGGGTCCCTACTGAGCCAAGCTGGGGACCTGGCTTTGAAGAATCCTGCAGACTGTGCACAAAGGTGAGAGGCTCTTGGGCATTCTGTTGCCTCGACTGAGGTGGCGGCGGCGGCGTCTGTGACTTTTCAGGGAGCTGTGGTTGCGCTGGTGGTGGCCTGAGTGACATCTGTTCCTGTTGCAACTCCCGTGGGCGCTGGGTTTTTCTCTCAGATTGCAGTTCCTCCTCTTGGAGTTTCTCCAGTTCCTGACAAGAAACCCCTGGCAAGTGGCATCCTTCTCCCTCCCCTCCCAGTCACCCATCTGCCAGTGACTCTGCAGCAATCACTGGAGGCAAGCAATCACTGGAGATGCAGAGGTGGCCGAGGGTCTCTGTTCCCTGGAGTTGGAGGCTGGGCTCTCTCCCTTCACCCTCCATGAAACCCGAGAACTGTTTCATGTGACAGTACCCCCTAGCACAGCCCCAGCCCTGGAAATGGCAGTCTCTGAGCACCTACCTCCTACCTTGGTAGCTGTGCACTGAATACAGTTTGCACTGCTGGAGAATAAAGAATACTTTCCTGCAAACACTCTGAAACGGGGGGCAGGGCGGGAGACCCAGGGTGGGTCAATCCCTTAAGTCTCTGCCTGCCTTCATTTCGGGTCATGATCTCAGGGTCCTGGGATCAAGCCCTGCATAGGGCCCTCTTCAGGGACCCTGCTTCTCCCTCTGCCTCTCCCCTCCCACCTGCTCTCTCTCTCTCTCTTTCAAATGAATAAATAAACCTTTAAAAAAAAAAAAAGCAAACCTTTGAAACAGCACGATCCAATAGAAATAAAATGCATGCCACAAGTAATTTAAAATCTTCTAGTAACCATATAAAAAAGTAAGAAGAAAACAGGTGAAACTAATTTTAAGATAGGTTAGTTAACCCAATACCTCCAAAGCATGTAATCAATATCAAAGTATTAATGAGATCGTTTATATTCTTTGTTTTTGTACTAAGTCTGCAAAAAAACAGCATGTATTTTATGTTTAACAGTACATCTTAATTTGGATATCACATTTTGATAAAATATTTGCCTTATATTTAGATGTCATGAAATCTACAGTTGAAAAAGATTTATAGGGCACCTGGGTGGCTCAGTGGTTGAGTGTCTGCTTTAGCTCAGGTTGTGATCCCAAGGTCCTGGGATTGAGCCCCACATCAGACTCCCCTCAGGGAGCCTGCTTCTCCCTCTCCTTCTGCCTATGTCTCTGCCTCTCTCTCTGTTTCTCATGAAAAAAATGAATAAAAAGAAAAGAAAAATATTTATATCTCTAAACATACTGTTCTAAACATACTAGAAAGCTTTCCCATACATAAACAGTATCTGTTTTTCAATTTAGATTTACAGGGATCCCTGGGTGGCTCAGGCATTTAGCACCTGCTTTTATCCTAGGGCATGTCCTGGAGACCTGGGATCGAGTCCCACATTGGGCTCCTAGCGTGGAGCCTGCTTCTCCCTCTGCATGTGTCTCTGCCCCCCCACCTCTGTCTCTCATGAAAAAATAAATAAAATATAATTAATTAATTAATTAATTAATTTAGATTTACTGGGCAGCCCAGGTAGCTCAGTGGTTTAGTGCCTGCTTTCACCCCAGGGTGTGATCCTGGAGACCCAAGGTCAAGTCCCACGTTGAACTCCCTGCATGGGGCCTGCTTCTTCTGCTTCTGCCTGTGTCTCTGCCTCTCTCTCTCTCTCCATCTCTCAATAATAAATAAATAATTTTAAAAAAATTTTACATTTAAATTTATTTTTTTTTATTTTTTTTTTTTTACAAATTATTTTTTTTTAATTATTTTATTTTATTTATGATAGGCACACAGTGAGAGAGAGAGAAGCAGAGACATAGGCAGAGGGAGAAGCAGGCTCCATGCACCGGGAGCCCGACGTGGGATTCGATCCCGGGTCTCCAGGATCGCGCCCCGGGCCAAAGGCAGGCGCCAAACCGCTGCGCCACCCAGGGATCCCTACATTTAAATTTAATTAAATGTTTAAATTGATAAATTTAAATAAATGTTTAAATTTAATTAAATGTATATAAAATTTTACATCCAGTTGCTTGGTCTTGCCACATTGCAAGAAGGGCTCAATAGCACACAGGCTGGTGGCCACCCGAGAGAACACTGCAGCTTTAAAATCTCTCAGGCTCAGGGGATCCCTGGGTGCCTCAGCAGTTTAGTGCCTGCCTTCGGCCCAGGGCTTGGTACTGGAGTCCCAGGATCCAGTCCTGGGATCAGGCTCTCTTCATGGAGCCTGCTTCTCCCTCTGTGTCTCTGCCCACCCCCGCCCCCTCTCTCTGTCTCTCTATTTCTGTGTGTGTGTGTCTCATGAATAAATAAGTAAACCTTAAAAAAAAAAAATTCTCTCAGGCTGGACCAGCCAGGAGCCCCCTCTGGGCCTCAGCATAGTACAAAGCAAAGTTGAGTTACCCTAATAAACACACGCCCACACAGACACACACAGACACACACACAGTCCACCCAAGAGAACATTAAAGGACCTTTCTTCCTACATTCAGCAAAACAATACTGACCAAATCACAGCTTCCTCCTAGGCATCTGTCTTCCCTCCCCACTCCCTTCTGGGAAGCTCTGCAAGGAACCTGATGAACCTGGCCCCTCTCATGCACCTGCTCTTCCTGCTGCTGTTGCTGCTGCTGAGCCATCAGCCACCTCCTCCGGTCCAAAGCCATCTGCCTGCGACGGGCCTCCCAGTGGTAAGCGCTGCCCATGATGGTGGGGGTGACCAAAGGCCTCAGAAGGGGTGGGGGCAGACAGAGCCCAGGATGCTGCCCCCACCTCCTCTGTTTCCTGTCACTCCCTCCCCACTCCCTATAACCAGAACCACCTCACAATGGGAGGAGGAGGCAGCGGTTTTCCTAAGTTGCCTAGGGATTGTCTATAAACTACCTTTCTCTCCAAGCCCTGTGAAGGTAGAAGACACCTTTCCACCCGAGCTTTGAGTTTCCATGCGCCCAGGGACAGCTTCCGAGTCCAGTCGGCTGGGTGATCTCTCTGATTTCTTCCTCCCAGCCTTCCCAGGATTCCACCATCCTCATCCGGCCCTCTGCTGTGCCCTTCCTCCCCACCACCAAAGTTCTCTGGACTTCCCCTTACCTCAGTCCTCCATCTCCTCCTACTGTACTGAGTCAAGAGGACAGAAAATATAAAACCCAACACACCCTCAAGGGGTCTGAGCCCCAAAAAGGCAGGGTGGCTAATGAGCCTGGGGATTTAGAACGCTGGGCTCAAGCCTGAGATCTACCTCTTCCTCTGACCCCAGAGAGCCTACCTAACATCCTGGGCCTCGGTCTCCTTGCCCGTAGAATTAGAAGGGTTTTCTTGTTACCTCCTTTGCAGGACTGGTATCAGGACCAAGTGGATTAATGGGTGAGGAATATACAAGACAAGGCAGAAAATTATCCAGCTACAGGCTGGTGTTTTTTTAATTCTCCTACCTGATTTTCATCTTCAGTAGGTGGAATGGCCAGGGGAAGGTATCATTCCTGCAACCCAGGGGCAGGTGCTGGGTAGGCTAATGACTGCGAGGCTACCTCCTACAGCCACATGCCCTTACCCACAGATAACAATCTTTCTAGAAGCTGCAGAGCCTGAGTCCAGCTTCAGGGCTGCAAACCCAGCCACAGCTTCAAACACCATGCTAGTGGAAAGCAGGGTGAGGTGGGAAGGTGACAAGGGAGAAAAGCACTTGAACCGGAGAACAGGTTCCCGAAGAACCTGTCAACTCGGGCAGCTGGTTGAGTGGAGTCCGCCTGGGCTGCGGAGTCCAACACACTCAGGCTGAATCCTGTTTGTGCCACCTCCTAGCTGGTGGTACTTAGGTAGGTCACTCAGTGTCTCTGAGCCTTTCCTGTGAGACTTTTTGTGTGGAGGCCACCTTTAGACAACAGGCTTGAGCAACTGTGAGCCACCACCAAACTGAATCCAGACAGGCCCATGGGGTGCGCCTCAAACTATCCATTGGCCCTAACTAACCAGTGGGCTACTTCCAACCAGACACAGTTACCAAAAAAGGGAAATTCCATACGTCCCCACACCTCCTCACCTTCCCTCTTTAAATACAGCCACCACTCACTACCTTGCAGACACTCTCTCCTCTGCTTTCCTGCCCCCCACCCTTGCAGTGTATTCAATAAAATTCTATCCCCTTTGTTGTGCCTCAGGTGAACCCTTTCACTGCCCCCACTACTGGCCCCCACCGGATGGGGACCCCCTACATCTGAGGGCCCCCATCCGATCTGGGAGAGACACCACATTTTGGAAGATCCCATGGAATGCTTAGAAAGGGCCTGCCCTCACAGTGAGCAGGAGTCAATGCTTATGCCAGAGGAGAGATTTTCAAGGTGAATCCGACAAGATGGCGCCCTTCCCCTCTCCTGTGCACACTGCCTCTCCCAAACCCTACCTCTGACCTTAGACTTCCCTCCACCTGTGGGATTCTCCTCCACATCCCACTACACTCCTTTTAGTCTGGGTTTTAACTCTCTTGGCCCTTAGGGAACTTCCCCTTACCTGATTGTAGCCACTTGCACATTTGAAGTTTTAAATAAAGCTTGTTATTATCCAAAGCCCAGATCTTTGTTGTGAAAGGAATAAAGTATATTTAGAAGCATGGGCCAGGTAAACCCTGTGAGATGCCAGCTGTATTATGTGTACAAATGTGGCCTAGTTGCTCTGATCAGTTGACTCACCTGCAAAATAGAGATAATACCTCTCTATCCACAAAGTGTTGTGATGATTAAAGGAAATAATCCACATAGGCACAGGATTCAATCAACAGAGGCTTTTACATCCCAATCAACCCATCGTAAGTTGAAAAAAAAAAATCTAGGTCGAAAGTGCATTTAATGCACTAGCCTACAAACCATCATAGTGTTACAGAACAAGCTATCATAGCTCCTAATTCAGGAAACAAACAGGTCCTCCCTGGCACTCTCTCCTGGGGAATTTGGAGGTTGGCTGGACGAATCGAAAGCATAGGTCCTGGCTGGGTTTGCTAACACAGTTACCAAACAAACTCGGTTAAATTCTTCCCTGGAGAAGCCAGTAACTCAAGAGAGGAGGGTTTGGAAAAGAGAAAGGGAGAGATTTATTTTTGGTGCTAGCCGCTAAGGAAGGGAACAGGCTCAGGCCTTAATAATGGACCTATCCGGGGTCAGCCCCCATGGCGCAGCGGTTTGGCGCCGCCTGAAGCCTGGGGTGTGATCCTGGAGACCCGGGATCGAGTCCAGCATCAGGTTCCCTGCGTGGAGCCTGCTTCTCCTCTGTCTGTGTCTCTGCCCCTCTCTCTGTGTGTCTACCAATAAATAAATAAAATCTTTAAAAAAATAAAAAATAATGAACCTCTCCAATGGCAAGATGGACACCTAGAGTTTTATCAAGGTTCAGGAGGGTACATGCAAGAGAAAAGGCAGAGAGCATATGATCATGGATGGGGGTTGGTATGTGTTCAGCCCATGATTATGGGCATGGAAGGGAACATGTGAGGTGCGGTTTTCTAGACACTCCACTGCTATCAGGGCTTTTCTGGTCTGGCAATGGGAATGCTCCAGTCATTGTCAGTGCTTAAGAAAATGCAGTAAGAAATAGCCATTGAGGTCTGTGGTCAATCAAGAGGGTTTGCTGACAATACCTTAGCCTAGTCTACCTGGTGTGCTCAAAATATTACCTAGGATGCAAAGGGAACGTATTCAAATAAAAAAGCTGAAAGCTATCAGCAAAAAGGAGGAGGGGGAGACACAAAAGCAGGGAAAGGATATGTTTTGTTTTGCAGGAGCAGTTCCCGACTAGGAGACACTCAGCGGGCTGTTTCACCTGATAGCCCCTTACATGAGCCGGTTTGAGTTGGATTGGAGCCAAAGAGCTGGGAAGAAACCCTCCCTGAGTTGTCCTGAAGTTCCCTTTAGCTCATTACAATACTCCAAGATCTCCTCCTATGGATGGAGTTTTCTGCCATTTTTTAAATATGCTGTGTAAGCACTAGCGTGTTGACATGCTAGGCATGGCCAATGGAACTAAAGTGTTTATGCAAGGTCCCTGCCCCTACCCCCAGTACACTGAATAAAAGCTTCCTAACAAGCAACAAAACACAAAGGGCGCCGAGGCAATGGAAGAAGATATTTACAAATGCCATATCTGATAAAGGCTTCGCATCCAAAATCTACAAAGAATTTATCAAACTCGACACCCCAAAAAACAAGTCAATTAAGAAGTGGGCAGAAGACCCAAGTAGACACTTTTCCAAAAAAGACCTCCAGCTGGCTAACACACATGAAAAGATGCTCAACATCACTCATCATTAGGGAGACAGAAATCAAAACCACGATAAAAAAAAAAAAAAAGACACGGTGAGATACTGTCTCACACCTGTAAAGATGGCTAAAACTAACAACACAAGAAACAACAGATGTTGGTCAGGATGAGGTTCAGAAAGGGGAACCCTGGTACTCTGTTGGTGGGAATGCAAAATGGTGCAGCTACTCTGGAGAACAGTACGGAGGTTCCTCACAATGTTAGAAATAGGACTACCCTAGGGACGCATGGGTGGCTCAGCGGTTGAGCATCTGCCTTGGGCTCGAGATGTGATCCCGAGTCCCACATCGGGCTCTATGGGAGGAGCCCGCTTCTCCCTCTGTCTATGTCTCTGCCTCTGTGTGTGTGTGTCTCTCTCATGAACATATAAATAAAATCTTAAACAAACAAAAAAATAGCACTACATTGAGATCCAGCAATTGCACTACTAGGTATTTACCCAAAGGATACAAAAATACAGAGTTGAAGGGATACGTGCATCCCAATGTTTTTGTTTTTGTTTTAAGATTTTATTTATTTATGAGAGACACACAGAGAGAGACACAGGCAGAGACACAGGCAGAGGGAGAAGCAGGCTCCATGCAGGGAGCCTGATGTGGGACTTGATCCCAGATCTCCAGGATCACGCCCAGGGCTGAAGGTGGCCCTAAACTGCTGAGCCACCGGGGCTGCCCTGTTTTTTTTTTTTTTTTTTTTGATAACAGCATTATCAACAATAGTCAAACTATGGAGAGAGCCCACATATCCAACACCTGATGGAGGAATAAAGAAGATGTGCCTACACACACACACACACACACACACACACACACACACACACAGGAATACTACTCAGCCATCAAAAAGAATGAAATCTTGCCATTTGCAATGACACGGATGGAGCTAGAGCACATTATGCTAAGTGAAATAAGTCACTCAGAGAAAGACAAATACCATGTGATCTCACTCACGTGGAATTTAAGAAAGAAAATAGACAGGAGTGCCTATGGGGCTCACTCAGGTAAGCATCTGCCTTCAGCTCACATCATGATCTCAGGGTCCTAGGATCTAGCTTGGCATCAGGCTCACTGCTCAGTGGGGGGCCAATTTCTCTTTCTCCCTCTGCCCCTTCGCCCACCTATTTTTTCTCTCTCTCTCTCAAATAAATAAAATCTTTTAAAAGAAAAACAGATGAATATATAAGAAGGGGGTAAAGAAAATAAGAGACTCTTACCGATAGAGAATAAACTGAGAGTTGATGGAAGGATGTCTGTGGGGGAGGGGCTAGATGGGTGATGGGTACAAAGGAAGGCGCTCCTTATGAGGAGCACTGGGTGTTGTAAGCAAGTGATGAATCACTGAATACCACTCCAGAAACTAATATTGCATTGTATGTCAACTACCTAAAGTTTATTTTTTTTTAAATTCTTATTTATTTATGATAGTCACAGAGAGAGAGAGATGCAGAGACACAGGCAGAGGGAGAAGCAGGCTCCATGCACTGGGAGCCCGATGTGGGATTCGATCCCGGGTCTCCAGGATCGCGCCCTGGGCCAAAGGCACCGCCAAACCGCTGCGCCACCCAGGGATCCCTCTAAAGTTTAAATTTGAAACAAATACTACATATTTTAAAATTAGTTAATTTTAAAATCAATCTAAAAATTAGTTAATTCATTACTTTTTATAAAGCTCCTGTCCTAACCCCAGGAGAGACAGTGCCTTTTTTTTTTTTTTTTTTTTTTTTTGTAAGCCAGCTCTATACCTTACATGGGGCTCAAACTCACAAGTCCAAGGTCAGGAGTCTCACACTCCACCGAGCAAGTCAGACGCCCCAGTGTTTTGAGGGCTATTCCCCCTGCCTCCTTACTTGAAACAAGTAATAAAACGTTCTTTGCTTTCAATAGTTCCTTGGATTGTGCTCAATTACATGCATCCCAAGCAGCAAACTCCTTGAGTTTGGTTACAAGAATACTTGTATTAGTTACAGTTGGGCAAGGTCATCTAACCGAAAGCCTACTTGATAACAGGGTGTTGACTATCTCGAATATCTCATGTAATTTATATCGAATACTGTACTGAAAGTGAGAAACAGAATGGTTGTCAGGGTATCAGTTGTTTACCCTCGAGATCCCGTGGTTAACCGGGAGCTGTGGCTGCCTGCTACCCAGTATCATGAGAGAGAATTGTACCATATATCGCAGGCCCGAGGACAGATCAAAATTCAAAATTCGAAGTACACTTCCTACTGAATGTGTATCATTTCATACCATGGTAGAGTCAAGAAGGTGTAAAATGTATCATCATAAGTTGGGGACCATCTGTACAGTATTTTATAAATTTAAGATGTTATCCATTGAGATTTTATGTACTTATGAAGGGAAGAAAGAGAAAAAGATGTGCAGCCACGGGTGAAAGAAGAAAGAGAAAGAAAAAGGAAGGAAGGAAGGGAGGAAAGAAGGACAGAAGGACAGAAGGAAGGAAGGAGGGAGAGAGGAAGAAAAGGAAAGAAAGATCCCAAAATGAAGTCACTTGCCCCAAGACAGCAAATCAAGACTTAATTGCAGGAATGAGACTTTTAACCAGTCAGTCTGGAATTTTCTGATCAGCACCAGTGTGTAATCTGCAGGATGGCCCTCCAGCCTTTCCCCTCAAAGGCAGGCGACCTTGCCTGAAACACTCCTTTCCTGTGTTTTGGTAATGACTTCCTGCCCGTTCCCATTTCTGCCTATAAAAGTTTTCCATTTTGTACAGCTCTCCTGAGCCCCTTTCTACGTGCTAGGTGGGATGCTACCTAACCCGTGAATCCGTGAATAAGACCAATTAGGTCTTCGAATTTTGTCAGTTGAATTTTTTTTTTTTTTTAACACATTTACTGGCAGTGACCAAGCAAACTTCTGACAGCATTTGAGGATGAGAAACAGGCGTGGCACCCGTGAAGCTGTTGTTTTCTCTTTCTCGCTGGTCCTGTGGGTGGTGGGTCAGTTCTGAGTCTGAACTCTGCTCTCTCTGCATCAAGCTCGAATCGAAATGACTTTGCACAGTTCCTTATTTGGTTGGAAATCTCAGCCCTTGGTTTTGTCCCAGATTCCATGTTGGGGACTACTGGTGGCCACTGCAGTCCGTCCACCATTTTAGAATCAGTCTGCGGTCCCCATTCTTTGGGTGTGCCGGTCAGTCCTTTCCCCAGTCCCAGATTCCACACTGGGAACTGTTGATGGTTACCAATTGGAGTCCAACTGGGTCCACCTTAAGCTGAAGTGGATCCAGTGAGTAAAAGCTATTGGTAATGGGAATCTTGGAAGCCAAAGAAGCCACAGAGAGAGGGCATAGGTGGAGAATCACAGCTGTTAGGGAACGCCTGGCTGGGTCAGTAGGTGGGACATGCATCTCTTGATCTCGGGGTTGTGAGTTCAAGCCCCACATTGGGTGTAGAGATTACTTAAAATCTTTAAAAAATAAAATAAAATAGGGGCACCTGGGTGGCTCAGCGGTTGAGCTTCTGCCTTTGGCTCAGGTCATGATCTAGGGATGCTGGGATTGAGTCCAGCATCGGGCTCCCCACGGGGAGCCTGCTTCTCCCTCTGCCTATGTCCCTGCCTCTCTCTGTGTCCCTCACGAATAAATAAACAAAATCTTTAAAACAAAATAAGACAAAATAAAACAGAGATCCCCAGGTTAAGATAAGTTGGTCATAGAAAAATTAGACTGACACTCACCCACAAACCCACCAACCCCAAGGAGATTTCTGTGTAAAATATCACACAATCCCAAGCCCTGCAGCACATCACTCTTAGGTATTAATCTGGCTCCAAGACACCCAAAACGACTTCGTTAAAGGAAATAGATCTCTTATTTACTTACTTTAAGGTTTTTATTTAAGTTCCAGGTAGTTAACAAAATAGGACCCTTTAAATATAAAGAGCTAAACACGCCATCTTCCAGCAACTTCCTGCTTACTTTGTGTCTAAAAACCAGAGTCCTGGAAGCTGTAGCTATCTACAAAAACGGCAAAATCTTACTAAAAACCTAGAATTACAGTGACCATTCTAGGGAATGTTTCAATAAAAAAAAAAATCATTTATTTAAGAAGTGCACTTGAAAGTAAGGGTTCCTGAATTAAACAGAATAGCATACTTATTTGGTATGCAGAAGTTTCTAAAAGGCTTCAAGATTCCAAAATAGCTTTATTAGAAGATTCATTACAGGGCAGCCCTGGTGGCTCAGTGGTTTAGTGCCACCTTTGGCCCAGGGCCTGATCCTGGAGACCCGGAGTCGAGTCCCATGTAGGGCTCCCTGCATGGAGCCTGCTTCTCCCTCTGCCTGTGTCTCTGCCTCTCTCTCAGTCTGTGTGTGTGTGTGTGTGTGTGTCTCATGAATAAATAAAATCTTAAAAAAAAAAAAAGATTCATTACAAAGAGCCAATGAAGGGCACCTGGGTGGCTGAATAGGTGAAACACCTGCCTTCCACTCTGGTTGTGATCCCAGGGTTCTGGGACCCAGCCCCACATCACTTAGCCCCACCGATAAGCGGGGAGTTGAGCCTGCTTCTCCCTCTGCCCCTCCCCTTGCTCGTGCTCTCTCCCTCTCTCTCAAATAAAAAAATAAAATCTTAAAGAAAAAAGAAAAAACAACCAAAGAAAGAGCCAATGAAACGTTAAAGACCCAAGAAATACCTAAAATAAAACACAGTAAGACAAACATAACTCCTACTGTTCCCTTCTAACCTTCTTTATCTGAGATCTTGCTTGTTCTGCCACTTAACTGCCTTTCTACTCGACCCTAAAGAGACTGTTAAAGTTATCTTATCTTTAGGGGTTTTTGTTGGTTTTTTGGTTTTTTAGAGATTTTATTTATTTCAGAGTCAGAGCGCATGAGCAAGTATGGGGCGGTGGTGGGGAGAGGGAGAAGCAGACTCCCCGCTGAGCAGAACCCATGGGCTCTATCCCAGGACTCTGGGATCACAAGGCAAGCCCAAGATAGAGGCATACCCGACTGAGCCACCCAGGCGCCCCTTAAAGTTACTTTTTAAGATGAAACTCCCCGGGGCCCCTGAGTGGCTCATGTTGGATCATCTCAGGTCATGATCTCAGGGTCCTAGAATTAAGCCCCACAGCTGGCTCCCCGCTCAGTGGGAGAGTCTGCTTCAGATCCTCTGCCTTTGCCCCCCACCCTATCCACTTGTGTGCATATACTCTCTCATAAATGATAGATAGATAGATAGATAGATAGATAGATAGATAGATAGATAGATGATAGATAGATGATAGGAAACTACCCAAAGATTCAGAAGATCCTACTCAGTGTCTTTCTCTCCTTAGTCAAAGGCTGAACTTAGTGTCATAGATAGTTTCCTAAGCCTAGGGAGGACCCCCACAAGTTTTTTGAAGAATTTTGTCATTATGGGGGCCTATGACCCTGGGCTGCCAGATATTTATCATTTATGTACTTGTTGAAGGGCCCAGCAAAGGCCAAAAATAGACGCAGGAAAGCAAAATGGCAAAACCCCAAGTTTGGTATTCAAGATCTTCAGTCTAGAACCTTCGATATGTTCTCATAGATAAAAGAACTTGTAAAAAAAAGCAACTGATCTTTGACAAGCCATTCCGAGAGTCTTCCATAATTTGTACTGATTGGTCTGTTATTCAAATATGCGAACAGGGGCATCGGGCTGGCTCAATAGGTGGAGCATCCAACTCTTGATTTGGGGGTTGTAGGTCCAAGCCCCACACTGTGTGTAGAAATTACTTAAAAATATAAATCTTGGGCAGCCCGGGTGCCTCAGCGGTTTGACGCTACCTTCAGTCCAGGGTGTGATCCTGGAGACCCAGGATCGAGTCCCACGTTGGACTCCCTGCATGGAGCCTGCTTCTCCTTCTGCCTGTGTCTCTGCCTCACTCTCTCCGTGTTTTTCATGAACAATAAATAAAATATTTTAAATAAATAAATAAATAAATAAAATCAATCTAGGGACCCCTGGGTGGCTCAGTGGTTGCGCATCTGTCTGCCTCCGGCTCTGGGCGAGATTCCGGGGTCCTGGAATCCAGTCCCGTGTCAGGCCCGCTGCGAGGAGCCTGCTTCTCCGTCTGCCTGTGTCTCTGCCTCTCTCTTTCACTGTGTCTCTCATGAATAAATAAATACAAAACCTTTAAAAATATTGAAAATAAATAAAGCTGGGAGACTTTAAAGCTGGTTTGGAAGCTCTCATCCTCAGGTCACTGAACCTGCTCTAGCTGCCCTGTTTGTAAGTGGATTATCTCCAGATTAGTGGAGGCCAGAAAGGCAGAAGAGAAGATGGGAGGGCACAAGTCTGACTGAACTCGTGACAATAGTTGAACATTCTGAAAGAACTTTGGACAGGATTGTAAACCAAGACCCACCACGCTATTCACTTTATAGCTACAGCAGCTCCAAGGCCAGGCGTCTATTTTTTTAAAATTATTTTTAAAGATCTTATTTATTCATGAAAGACACACACACACACACACACACACACACACACACACACACACATACAGAGGCAGAGATACAGGCAGAGGGAGAAGCAGGCTCCATGCAGAGTCCGATGTGGGACTCCATCCCAGGATTCCAGGATCACACCCCGAGCGAAGGCAGACGCTCAACCACTGAGCCACCCAGGCGTCCCTAAGGCCAGGCATCTAAAAGAACACCTTATCCTCCCACATTGCACCCTTCTCCTAGGGCTCCACCATCAAAACACAGACCCAAGGATTGATGTCTCAGTTGTAATCAACTGGGACCCTGCAAGAGGTTGTCCTCAAACGCCCTTTACAAATTCTGTAATATCAACTCAAATGCCCCTACGTTTACCCTCGGAAGAGGCCCTCCCACCATGTTGATGGGATTCTGAGGGATTTTCTCTGAACTGCAACGTTACTCCCTTAAATAGCTAAGGGGAAACTACAATTAAATTAATGGGTTTGTGCAGTACGGTCAGAAATAGTCACTATTTGTCCTGGCTGAAACCTGACAAGATAGTTGAAAGGATTCAATAACACCATGATCACAAATTTGGCCAAGTGGAAGCCAATATTCAAAGCCTGATAGGAATTTTTGTACGACGTTCTCCCCTAAGCTAAGTACCTAGGGGGGGACATCTGGGTGGCTCAGAAGTTGAGTGTCTGTCTTTGGCTCAGGGCGTGATCCAAGAGTTCCAGAATCGAGTCCCACATCGGGCTTCCTGCATGGAGCCTGCTTCTCCTTCTGCCTATGTCTCTGCCTGTGTTGCTCATGAATAAATAAATGAAATCTTTAAATACATACATACATACATATCTAGAAGGAAGAGAAACCTTGCAACCGTTGATATCACTTAGGTGGCCACCCATTCTTTAAGGAATTAAAAATAGCTGTCCCTGGGACACCTGAGCGGCTTAACGTTTGGGCGCCGGCCTTCAGACCGGGGCGTAATCCTGGAGTACTGGGATCCAGTCCCACATCGGGCTCCCTGCATGGAGCCTGCTTCGCTCTTTGCCTGTGTCTCTGTGTGTATCTCATGAATATATAAATGAACTCTTAAAAAAAAAAAGATAGCTGTCCTTGCTTTACAAATCTTACAAATCAAAGCCTACTTGCTGGATGGCTCCAGAATTGTTATTCAAAGTTCATCTAAAAAAAAAAAAAAAAAAAAGTTCATCTAATCTTTTTATCAATTCCCCTGCCTCCCCTATTTATCTTGAAAGTATGTAGGAGCTTGCATTTCTTTCTCCCTGTGCCTTTGAGACATAAATGTTCTACTAGGGTAGACAATCTTCCTGATGTGCAAACTTCAGAGAGGTAATTCTTATCAGAAGAAAAAAAAAAAAAGGAGGAAAGGTCATTTGGAACTTTGTCAAGGACAAATAAAAATCTTCAATGTCTTCCCCACAAAAATTAATAGAAAAAGTCCTGTTTACCAGAAAAACCATTCTGATCTGACTTTTATAAGTTATGAGTTTGTACTGTTGTATCTAATTCATGGTAATGGTTTTTCTTTTCTTTTCTTTTCTTTTTTTCTTTACTCTGCCCAGCTTGATATATTTTTTCTAAATTAAACACTACCCCCAATCTGGAACTTGAAAAAATGACCCTAAGATCAAGAGTCTCATGCTCTGCCAACTGAGCAGGACAGGCACCCCCATGGCAATCATTTTTAAAACCTATCTATCTATCTATCTATCTATCTATCTATCTATCTATCTATCTATCAGAGAGGGAGAGAGAGGAACACAACCAGGGAGGAGCAGAGAGAGACAAGCAGACTCCCTGCCAAACACAGAGCCGGACTCGGGGCTGATCCCATGATGCTGAGATCATGAGATCGTGTCCTGAGCTAAAATCAAGAGTTGAATGCTTAACTGATGGAGCCACTGCAGCGCCCCATGGCAATAATTTTTTTTTGGGGGGGGCAATAATTTTTAAATGCAAGTCATAAGGTCTCTGTTTACATATTTCATGTACTTCTGTGTATGTGCTATAGACATGTGGTATTTGGGGGCACATGTTGGCTCAACAGTTGAGCATCTGCCTTTGGCTCAGGTTGTGATCCCAGGGTCCTGGGATCAAGTCCTGCATCAGAGTCCCTTCAGGGAACCTGCTTCTCCCTCTGCCTATGTCTCTGCCTCTCTCTGTGTCTCTCATAAATAAATAAATAAATAAATAAATAAATAAATAAATAATAAAATCTTTGAAAAAGAAATAAATACAACAATTTAGCTCATGTATTACGGGCACCCTCCTTTTCTCTGTCTAACCGCCAGAAGATTCCAGAAACTGCTTTGCAGACTCTCCTCAGAGGTTTAGAAGGTAAGGGTGAGAAAAAAATAGTGAGGAATTGGGTTGTGTATATCGGTAGTGAGAGCTGAGATCCTGAAAACTGTTTGCTGCCTCTCCCGTCTTTCTCCCCCAGTTATCAAGTCCTGTAGCAGAACACTCGTCAACCCGTAAGGTACACGTGTGTTCCAGGAGAGTCTTGTTAAATAGCCTGTGGCTCTGCATTTCCAACATGCTCATGGGACCCCAGTGCTGCTGGGGTAGGGACCACACTTTGAGCAGCAAGGTGGCAAACTGTCCCACCTCAAGTCATTTTTTCAAAATTATTTGTGGGACGCCTGAATAATTGGCGTCAGCGGCCCAGTGTCTCCTTTCGGCTCAGGGCGTGATCCTGGGATCCAGGAGCAAATCTCACGTTGGGTTCCTTGCAGGGAGCCTGCTTCTCCCTCTGCCTGTGTCTCTGCCTCTCTGTGTGAGTGTGTGTCTCATGAATAAACAAATACAATTTTAATAAAATAAATAAAATAAAATGTTTAAAGATTTTATTTATTTCTTCATGCAAGACACAGAGACATTGGCAGAGGGAGGAGCAGACTCCCTGTGGGGAGCCTGATGTGGGACTTGATCTCAGAACCCCAGAATCACAACATCATCCAAGGGCAGACTTTCAACCACTGAGCCACCAGGTGCCCCATTTTTTTTAAAGATTTTTATTTGGGGGACGCTTGGGTGGCTCAGCAGTTAAGTGTCTGCCTTCAGCCCAGGACGGGATCCTGGGGTCCCAGGATCAGGTCCTGCATCGGTCTCCCTTAATGAAGCCTGCTTCTCCCTCTGCCTATGTCTCTGCCTCTCTCTCTGGGTCTCTCATGAAGAAATCAATAAAATCTTAAACAACAAACAAAAATGGCTCAAGGCAAGGGGTGCCTAGGTGATCCCATTTGGTTAGGTGTCTGCCTTTGGCTCAGGTCCTGATCCCAGGATCCTGGGAAGGAGCCCCGACTTTGAGGTTCCCACTCAGCAGGGAGTGCTTCTCCCTCTGCCCCTCCCCCTCCATTCATGCTCTCTCTCTCTCTCTCTCTCTCTCTCAAATAAAATCTTTTTTTTTTTTTTTTTTTTTTTTTTTTTTAGCTACCTTTGAAACAAGGTATCTTTCACTAGTCTCTCCAGCCAGGTCTCTTCCACTAGTTATGAAAGCTGGGGTGATGGAAAGAAGCTGATGGAGCCGTGCAAGGGGACAGTGTAGACACTGGCTTGAAGGCAGGGCTGCCACAGGACCAGTCAACACATATGCAATGGGGCCTGGACTTGAGGGTGCTGTCCTCCTCGGCTGGTGGGGACCCAATGCCCTCTCAGACCCGAGGACTGAGCACAGGAGCCCCTGGAGTCGGCAACCGTGGCACCAACAGATGTTCTCTGGTTGTGCATAGGCTTCCCCAACAGCTGTGTGAGGAGTGGATGTGGCTGAATGGCGGCAGAGAGGAATGGAAGAGCATGAGCATGGCAGATGCCCCTTGTGACCAAGGACAAGGTCACGTTCACCTCTGTGATCCCGGGCCCACACAGTGACAGGTGCAGAGCAGGTGTTACACCGAAGAATTGGGTGGATCAAAAATTTCATTTTATGTTATTATTTTGTTGAAAGATTTATTTATTTGAGAGAGGGAGAAAGGGAGAGAGGAAGAGAGGGACAGAGGGACAGAGAGCATGAGCAGGAGGGGCAGAGAGAGGAGAGAGAATCTCAAACAGACTCCAAGCTGAGCACGGAGCCTGATGTGGGGCTTGATCCCAGGGCCCTGAGATCAGGACCTAAGCCGAAAGCAAAAGCTAGATATTTAACTGACTGCGCCACCAAGGTGCCTCTGAATCAACAAATTTAAAAACAGGTTTTCAGGGCAGCCCGGTGGCTCAGCGGTTTAGCGCCACCTTCAGCCCAGGGCCTGATCCTGGAGTCCCGGGATCGAGTCCCACAACCGGCTCCCTGCATGGAGCCTGCCTCTCTCTCTCTCTCTCTCTCCCCCACCCCCATGTCATGAATAAGTAAATAAAAACTAAATATAAAATAAACGAAAGAAAAATAGGAAAGAAAGGGAGATCCAGAAATAGATCTAAATATATATGAGGACTTTTTGGTATGATAAAGGTGGCATCTGAAGATGATGATTAGATGGGCTCTTCCATATATGATGCAGGAACCACTGGGTAGCCATCCAGAAAAATAAAGTCAGATTAATACTGGAACTTATATACTAGGACAAATACCAAGTGCGCCAGAGATAGAAATGCAAAAAAATCAACAATTCTAAGGACAGTGAGCAAAGAATATGAACACTCAGTTCACAGCAAATAATAGTGGATGTGAAGCACATGGAAAGATGAACAACCTGGCTTATGAAGACACCACTGCATAGGATGCAAGAGTTTGATAACAAGACGGTTGGGCGAGGCCGTGGGGAACACGCACTGGCTGAGAAAGCTAGCTGTACTCTTCAAGTCTCTGCCCCTGGCTTATCATTCCCGACTCCCTTGAAGCGATAGCAACTTGGACACTTGGAAAGGGCCTGACCGTCACACTTGTTGTTGCTCTAACTTTGCAGGCACTTTGGTCTGTGCCCATTGATGTGAGCCGGCTAAGGGAGACCCACATTAACCAAACACACGAGAAGCTGGTGTGTGAACTAGAAGGGGAAATCATTTTTTATTTTTATTTTTTTAAAGATTTTCTTTATTTAATCATGAGAGAGAGAGACAGAGAAAGAGAGAGGCAGAGACAGACAGAGGGAGAAGCAGGCTCCATGCAGGGAGCCTGACGTGGGACTCGATCCTGGGTGTCCAGGATCACGCCCTGGGCTAAAGTCGGTGCTAAACAGCTGAGCCACCCGGGCTGCCCCGAAATCATTTTTTAAAAGATTTCACTCATTTATTTGACACAGAAAAAGAGAGAACACAAGCAGGGGGAGTAGCAGAGAGAGAGAGAGAGAGAGAGAGAGAGAAGCAAACTCCCCACTGGGCAGGGAGACCAACGCCGGGCTCAGTCCCAAGACTCCAGGATCATGACCTGAGCCAAAGGAAGACGCGAAAGCGACTGAGCCACCCACGTGCCCCGAGAAATCATTTTTTTAAATATTGTATTTATTTAAGTAGGCTCCACGTGCGAGTGGGACTTGAGCACAGGACCCCGATGAGGCTAAAAGGCTAAATGTCAAGTGACGCCGTGCTGTGGTTCCCCACGCCCTGGCCCCAGCCAGCCTGGAGGGTCCCGCAGTGACGACGTGAGGAGCCTCCTGGGCCCTGGGACGACTCAGCGCCAGCCCCCGGCGCCAGCCCCACGCCCGGTTCCCGGGCGCCCCCCTAGGCGGGCCACAGCGAGAGGCCGAGGGCGCCTGGCCTGCAGCCAGGTTCCGCCGCCCGCCGCGCCTCTAGGGCTCCGCGCGCGGAGGGGCGGGCCATTCAAATTAGGAAGGGCCTTGCGGGGCCGGCGACGACGCGACGACGGACGCATCGTTTGTCTTTTAAAAGGAAGAGACTTTACAAAGCCGCACGAGAGCCTAGCGGCTAGTGCCGCCCGTGCCACGGTGGGAGAAGCGGGGGAGCGAGACGTGGCCGGAGCGGGAGCCGAGTCACCGTGAGTGAAAGGTGGACGTGGTCGGGAGGGCATGCGCGGGGGCGTGCGTGGCGGCATCGCTTCTCGGCCTTTTGGCTAAGATCAAGTGTAGTATCTGTTCTTATCAGTTTAATATCTGATACGTCCTCTATCCGAGGACAATATATTAAATGGATTTTTGGAGCAGGGAGATGGAATAGGAGCTTGCTCCGTCCACTCCGCGCATCGACCTGGTATTGCAGTACCTCCAGGAACGGTGCACCCCCTCGGGGGAAACACTCGATTGTGAAAGAGAGACAAGGAGTTGTCTGGAGCAGCGCTTGGGGAGGCTCTTTGCTGTTCTTGGGGAGAGTTGGGGAAAGCTCAGATAGATACTTGAACCGAGTTGATTTCTTGTTTTTTTTTTTTTCTCCATCTTTGCTAATTCCTGGCGTAGTTTCACAACTTGTGAGCACACTGACAGTTGTACTCGTGCTTTTCTCTTTCTGGTTTAAATTGTTCATTTCCCTAAAGCTGTTTTTAAGTTTTATTTGTATCTTTTTTTTCTTTTCTTTTCTTAAGCTTTCATTTACTTATGAAAATCCGAGAGAGAGAGAGAGAAGGGAGAGAGAGAGAGAGAGAGAGAGGCACAGACTCACACAGACGGAGAAGCAGACTCCATGCAGGGAGCCTGACGTGGGACCCGATCTTGGATCCCCAGGATCACGTCCGGGGCTGAAGACGGCGCTAAACCGCTGAGCCACCCAGGCCTGCCCCCTTAAAACCCTTAACACGTCTGCGCGGTTCAGGGGTTGAGTGTCTGCCCTCATGAAGCTAGGGCCTGATCCCAGAGTCCTGGGATCAAGGTCCACAAAGGGCTCTCTGCAGGGAGCTTGCTTCTCCCTCTTCTTGGGTCTCTACCTCTCTCCGTGTTTCTCATGAATAAAGAGAATATTTAAAATCAATAAAATCTTTTTAAAAAGAATCTCAGAAAATACCTCGGCGTGAGGCAGATTTTGTCTCCTGTCTCGTGAAGTTTTGTGGGTAGTCTGAATATAATTTAACAAAACAAGTAAATCAAATACATACGAATAGGATAGATAAGAAGTTTTTAGATGAACTGTTTTTTGTGTACATACAATGGAATGTTTCAGCTCTATTGTTTAAGTAATCTCCACACCCAATGTGGGGCTGGAACCCACGACCCCAGAGATCAAGACTTGCATGCTCTACCAACTAAGCCAGCCAAGCACTCCTAGGCGAATTATTATTATTATTATTATTATTATTATTATTATTATTTTTACGATTCTATTTATTTATTTGAGATAGAGTGTGTGTGTGAGAGAGTATGAGCAGGGGGCAGAGGGAGAGGGAGAATCGGACTCTGCTGGGCAGGGAGCCTGACTCAGGCCTGATCCCAGGACCCTGGGATCATGACCTGAGCTGAAGGCGGACGCTCAAACGAACTGACTCAGCCTGAAACCTTAAAGTTTTGCTAAGCTAAGCTAAGAGATGAGTTACTTTCGTTAGATCCGGATCACATCCAAATAAGATAATAAATGAAACATTGAAACATCGATTACTGAACAAAAAAAGTGGCTTATCCGCTTTTTGCT